>NW_020271205.1:1519439-1832938 GCF_002803265.2 Melanaphis sacchari | reverse complement strand
ATAGCATTCGATTCGTCTTCAGTTGTAATAGCATTCGATTCGTCTTCTGTCGGGTTGTCTTCAAACACCATAGAGTTCGAATCGTTTTCAGTCGGGGTTTCTTCAGCATAAATCGATTCATCTTTAACTGGTTTTTGTGTAAAAATTAGTTTTTTTGTCAATAGTTTTAAGAAGTAATTTTTAATATTATAGGGATTTTCTGTTATCATGGCGGTCGATTCTTGTTCTGCAGACTTTTCACTCTTTTCAGGTAATAATTTTACTATTATTACTGTAGGAGATGGTATTTTTGAAATCTCTGGATCCATTTCTTCTGACTGAGAATTTGCGGAGAAGGAACTTAGAATTTTTGGATCAAAGTTTAACACAGATTCCAATGTGTCTGGAAATTTGTAAGTTGGAAATCCGAAGCTGAAGGCAGATTGTTTTCTGATAGACAATAAGTCAATGGCATTGTCACTTCCTGGTGTTAATGACTGTGTTAGATATTTGTTCCATGGTTCAGAGATGTATTTGTAATCATAGGTATCTTCTGGCATTAACTTAGGGATGTTCTGTATAGGAGTGTACTCGGAATCGTAGAAAGGATTCATTGGATAAGAATAAGTTCTTGGAACCGAATTCGTATCATGGGTAGACATTTTGACATACTGGTGTATTGGTTTGTACGAGTTAATTTTGGAATCGAATGTCTCGCTTGAACTATCCGAGATATCAATTGATGGCTCTATTGGATTCTGAAATGAAATTAACATGAATGTAATAAACATTGAATGACTAATAAATATGTATTCTACAACCCGTTAAAGTTAAAATACAACTTTTTGCGCCTTGAAATTGATGAAATTAGTATTTTTTTTTTTAGTATTACACTTTATTAACGAACAAATTACTTTAAATTTAATCATAGGTCAATTTAAATAGAAAATAAGACTTACGTAATTATATCCATAAGGATATGGTAATCCTAAAGATCTCTGTCGCCTTTGGTTCAACTAAAATTGATGAAAACAGATACAAAATTATGATGAATGTATTTAATGTCTGGGTCTATTTAATTCTGTTCTATGTTTACAATTACCTGTTTAAATGGCTGGCCTCTTTGGAGATAAAAAGTTGCATCAACAATTCCGCAAACAATTAACAGACACGAAGTGATTAAAATATGCATTATTACGAGTTAATCTAATTGTGGGAAAAAAAAATATTAACTATTACTCATTTAGTTATTAAGAATTTGGTATAGATATTACTTAATGTACCTAGCATAAAGAATTTACATTTAGATAATAAATTATTAGTTAACATTTTTATTATTTTACTAAATACTAATAATAGTCTTACAGTATGGTAAATTTCTATTTACATACAACACTAAAATAAATCAATATAATTTTATTACATATGTATGATGTGTGATAAAAAAATTTAATAATCAAAAGTGTGCGTTTTGAGTTTTGAATTACTTAATAATCATATTACATTTTTCATCTGTAATGGTACTAATAATTCTATTTTAGTTTAAAAAAATATCAATTATTTAATATTAAACTATATAAAATGTTAATAAATAATAAAAATAATCAATTTTCAATTTTCTTTCTTCTTAATATTTGTATATATTTTATAACATATTCATAAATATTTTTATTTTTGCAATGGTAGTTTAATAAAATAAAAAATAAATACTTAATTAATACATTATTTTTTATTTTATTTTCCCAATATACCATCTTGTATGTATCACATATCAGATATTGATATGAATTAAAATATTTTGCTTATTTGGATAATTTGATTAGAACGATTAGCATTCTTAATTAGTCAATAACTTGTAAATAATAAAGTTTTGGAGGTTTAAGAAAAAAAAATTATCATAAAACAATTGTTATCTATTTTATTAGCTTATAAGCCAAATATAAGGGAATGCTGATTGAGTAAAGCAAATAAATTTTCTGAGAACAGTTTTTTACCAAAATGTCGTAAAATTACTGCAATAAAAGATAATAATTTATTGCACAAATTGTTCTATATAAGTTATATTTTTTTACGTTATTAAATATTAAGCGTTTACTAAATAACATCTGATAAACAGAGTTCAATTTAATGCACTAAAAATCCACGAAAAATGCATTCATTTATGTGCTCAAAAATTAAAAAATAGAAATTAGAAATTACAAAAAATTAATATAATAAAAAAAAAAACCATTAAATAAGTTTAAAAAGTAGTGTCAAAAATATGTAGATATATATTATATATTATAATACACGTAAAATATTAAAAGTATAAAAATTTAATTGAAAATAAATAAATTAACTAATATTTTTGAAAAATAAATGTTACATAAAAATTATGAATTTAATTATTATATAAGATATGCAAGATAAAATTTATCATAAAAAACAGAATCTTAAAAACAATTTGAATCCCCTTCATTTTAAATTTTGAATACAATTCATTGATATAAAAATCATCAAATTTATTTATTAAGAACTAATAATTAATAATAAAAATATCGAGTTAAAAAAAAGATTTTAATAAACATCATGTATTTTATCATAATTTACCACTACACACATTTGTGTACGTGCATAGTGATACATTAATGTTTTTTAGTAATATCCATATTATTGTGTACATTAATTATCCCATGCACAGTATGTAGTGACATTAATTTTGATATCTAAGCCTTTTTAAAAACTATCTATTTAACTACCTTATTCTGTCATCTTGATTTTCTCGTTAATGAACACCTCACCATCAATTATTTATTAACTATTTACCAACAGATCAATTATTATTAATTTATTTTAATTAAGGTATTATCAAATGTGTAATCTATATTATAATATGCATTATATACTTTCTATATTTTTGAGCCTCGGTCTATATCTTAATGAAAATAAAAACAAAAACTTTAGAAATTGTTTAAAATTTAGCAACATTTTCTTGAAAACGATCTTGTTTGTTCCATAATAGATACATTTTGTAAACATTTTTACTACAAAGATATAGCAAAAATTTAATAAAGCAATATTATTAAATTTAATAAATAATTTATTTGCAGAAAATGATTGCTAAACTAATGCTTAATGAAATAATTTTAATTAACTTCCAATGAAAATTAAAAATATTTTAGAGCAACTTATTAAAAAATAATAATAATTTAATAATATTAGACTTACCTCAAAACAGTTACTTCAAAACGGTAATAGTATACGGTTGTCTTGTCGGTATTATCCAATAGATCATAACAGGCTGGTAGTATTATATCAACTGATCTATAACCACAGTAGCTTACAACATTTAAATAGTTTAAATAATGCTGAAAATAATATTTGTGTGATAAAATACATAATATTAATCTCGATGACCCTTGATCGGGAGATTGATGAATTCGTAAAATTACAATCTCGATCGCTTGTAAGTACATTACATGCTCTTTTACATGATGTTCGTTCTAGAAATGATAGCAAATCGGGATCTTGAATAGTTTTTAGAGATGATGAATGGTGGTATTACGTTAACCAGTCTATTATTGATAAACATTGCATTATATTTTATTACGATTAGTTTTGTTTTTGCGGCGTTTTTTATTCATTAACAAATTAATTTTTACCCGATCAGGCAATTCGTTTGTATAATTTTGAGTTTAAAAGGAAAGATAAGCCATGGTTAGAGTATAATATTTTATACTACCACGAAATAAATTATCTTTATCATTTATTATAATTCGTAATAATATTAAAATTTAAAAGCCCCACTAATTAGTATTATACTTATCATAATTTCTATGGATTTAAAAAATGCAATTTCACGAATTCACGATTGTTTTATGATCTAAGAAAAATAAAGCAATATTTACAATAATTGTTTTCACTGATATTAAATATTTTAACAGTAATATTAGAAACGATTGAGTATAAATACAAATATACGATGGTACATACACTTAAAACAATATTAAATAATAAAAATACTTAATTTGTTGTTGAACAATCTAATTGAGTTATTGAGAAAATGAAATTAAAATATATTTAAATAGGTATAATAAATAATAATTATTCAAAAATTGATACCTATAAATTGATCAAAACAATATGTTTGACTGTAGTCTACTCAGTAAATGATAAAATTGTTCTTTTGTTTGAAGGTAATTAGGTACTAAGAAACAGAAGATTAAGATTAAAATGCCACTGTTATAGTCTGCGAGTCACATAATTTTTACTTACAAATCTAAAAGTGTCAAAATAATTAAAATAATATAGTTTTCTATACAGTTGATCCTAAGTTATTTCTTAATTCTTAAAGTCTACAAAGCACAGAGTTATAAAAATAAAATGCTATTCAAAAATAATGTCATTTGTAAAACACACATTATTATAAAAATAGAAATAGATAAATAAAAGTATAAAACATACCTACCTTCTATTCTGTGATTTGAATTTATTTGTTCGTTAAATAATAATTTATCATTATTGATAAAAATTAACAATTGGTAAATAATTTATATATGAAATACTAATGTGCTTTTAAAACCAACTATAATATTAATTAAAAAATACAAAAATAATTATCGTGTGTTCATAAAATGAACAAATACATTTATGAAAATTATTTTCAAAATAAAACTGTGTACTTCTTAACTGTTATGGTTTATATTTGTCTCAATTTCGCTATCTTTTAAGACAATCTGTAAAATATACTCCGACTCTGAATTATAAGTAAGATCACAATTTTTATACACAATTGAAACTTATAAAGTGTCTTCTTTTTAAAGACAATAATACAATATAGCTACAGTACCATATTTGAGCTTTTTCAAGTAGGCACTAAAAATTATGATTTGTTCTATGAATAAATCAATGCACTTAATAAGATAAACTTTTATACCAATGTACCACAATTAAGCATTATCTATTAAAAAATTTCGGTCGTTACATGACCCAATATGTATCTACATTAGCATGCTTTGTTAATGCCGAATAATCATAAATGTTTAAAAATTCACCAAAATGTGTATACTTGTAATGAACTTTTTATGATGTTTAAGTTATTTTACCATGTTCACTTTCAGTTTATATAATAGTACAATTTGTTTTAATTTTATGGATTTATATAATTGTTTGTTCATTTGATAAACTAAAACGGAAACAATAAAGACAATAAATATTTATACGTATTATTGGATCATGAGTAATTGCCTTATAATCAAACTTGTATCTATTATTCTATTCGTATTATATTGTTTGTATTTTTTGTGTTTTTTTGTGTTTTTTTTTAATAACTTCTATGTAATCGTTTATAATAAATACTTGGTGTAGTATATACTATCATTATATGCATGTAAAATATAATTTTTTGTATCAAATAAAAAATATACAAATATACTTAATGTCTCCAATCTATACCTACGTTAAATGTTAAATGTAAATCACTAGAATCAGAAAATAATTATTATGTAAGCATAACATATTTAAAAAAATATAATTGTTTAATTATTAGAAGCACAAGCAATTTTAATAGCTACAATAAAATAAAACACTTCCACACAGACAATTACATACTATATAGATAGTCAGAGATTATTTATGTTTACTTTAAATTTTGAGAATGCGATTTCATAGTAATACGCTAATTTTACGTTATTAACGGCCTAGAATTTATATGCGATATAACATAAAAATATATTTATGCTTTTCATTTTTTTAAATATACTGTAAAATTATAATTGAATTATAATTGATTTACCAATTATTTCTATACTATGTATGAATGAGTAACATAGAAGCAATACTCAGACAACTTATAATTATAAAATAAATCGAATAAAATTACTTTAAATGTAAATTAAATAATTTTTGTTGGTATTACTTTAAAATAAATCCATAATATTTTTAATAAAGTTATACATTTTATTCGTCCAAAGACAAAATTACTAATATTATGAATTTAAAATTAGGAGTGTAACATGATATGTGGCATCCAACCATTTATCTATTTTCATGAACAGTTATAATTTTTAATAATATGAATTAGATTTGAAAGTTGAATGTAATGTTCCTCATAAGAATTGCTTACATAAAAATACTGATTTAAAAAATACAAATTTTTATAATTATTATATTAAATATATTTTATAGTCAGATTTTTTTCTTGAAAATAGGAAAAAATTCACTCCGATTTCCTCTTGAAAATAAACCTTAAAATCACCTCAGCACATGCTAAATACATAGTACTTACTTAAAATGTTCAAAAATATACGAAATAAAATAATAGAGAATTTTTATTTGTATAGACGATTCTAACCAAATTTTTAAGAAGACGTTGCGAAATAAAAAATAATCACATCAATTAAAAATGCATATAAACCCTAGTCCTAATTATTAATTATTGATTTATTTAAATATTTTGTAAACATATTTATTTATTTATCTCTGACTAGGTATCTTAAAATGAAAACTATAGATACATTCTATTATTTCCATAAGCACCAACCTTAAAAGCGTGCGTTATTGTCCTTAGCGCAGTCCCAGGGAATATCTAAGAAATAAAATAGGAAATGTATTAAAAATGTATAACGGATAAATAATATTATATTTATTGTATACATAATTTAATTTAAATTGTTAGTAAGAGTCTAAACATAATTTTTGAATTGTAATAAAATAAAAAATATTTACGGATAATTCCTCGCTTCTATATGCAGTTAATGTCTGTTCGTCTTGTAGTAGAACACAAAAGTATGGTTCCCAGGTGATGAAGTTAAATTTTTTGTCTTTAACAACATTTGCCGGCCGATGACCAATCTGTAGATTGCGATCTGCGAAAATTAAAATATTATATTATTACAAATTCTAATCGTTCATTTAATACATTTATTAATCCTTGAAAACATTTTAAATAAAAATTACCCGCTTGAATTACTCGATTTAATTTATAAACTTAAAATCTAGGTATATTATGTTATGATGATATGATATATCTACCGACTACCGTCTATACAAAAAATGAAATGAAATTTTATACCTATTATATTTAATAGTATTATAGTTTCTAAACAACTATCGTCTATCAATAGAACTATAAAAGAATATATTTCGTAATCTCATACACGTTGGTTATAGTTTATATAATAATCAATAATTCAATTTATTTTTATTAGTTATTACTTAATAAGTAAATATAATAAGTAATACTTATTAATAACCACATTCATTCGAAAAATAAAAATAAAATAGAAACATTGTTTCTAATATGTTTCATAGGCACATAAAATATGGATAGAAGGTAGAAATATAAAATAATAGTAAATTTTTTAAACTTTTTTAATATTTGTAAATGTTTAGTTCAATTTATAAAACTTTTCATTAAAGCTTGCGGCCTAAAAATAACTCAATTCTTATGTATGCCATAATTCGATAAACATTTGTTGTATATTCTACAATAAATATTATTTTTCGTTTATGTTATTTTACATTCTGCATTAACAATAAGTAGGTATATCTACTATAGTAAATATTTTTCCTGAGTCAATATTTATTTTAAAATCAATCTATTAATTTATAAATGTAAAAACTGGCATTTTGTAGAATTGAATCTAAAATGAACAACGTGTTCATCGAAAGCTATGTTTATAAATTTATTTATTACATATCGTTGCTTTTCGGTACTTGGATGACAATCACTCCAAAAACAAATAAGGTAATTAAAACCCAAAATTAATTTGAAATGTAAAAAATTATTATTTTATATTATTTTTTTTTTCTTCATAACCCATAACTAATAACCTTACTCATTGGATCATTTGTACATTTATTACACACACACACACGCCGATACGGACGTTTTCGGCTAAGCAATCAGAATATAATAATAATTAATTATTCAAAAAGTTATAAAATATACATTACAAATAATTATTTGTTTTGTGTATAGGTCATAGCGCGCTCGATTTCATTGTTATGGTGTTTAATTATCGTTGTCAACCAAATAGATTATGTAATGAAACCTTGGATAATAGAAGATACTGAGGTAAAAATAAATAATAATTAGTTTTAGATTATATGGCTGAAGAGACAATTATATTTATATAGTTTATATCAGATTTAGGATGATGCGTTTTTTTTCTTAATTTTAGTTGTATATACATATCATTTAAAAATTTATATTGTGAGTAATAATAATCGAAACGTATAATAATATAATGTTATACTAGCTTAAATCTCGGGGTATAAGAAAACTAATTATATTGTATTCCATACAAACAGCCGTATTTTTCCGTGTCCGGCTCACACTCTATTCGTTGGGTAAGATTCGAACAATGATTTCAGAAAACCAAACAAGACGTGGCTTTTGAAAAAATAATAAATTTGGATTTTTGGACATACAATGTGATATGCTTACTTAGTTGCTTGTTCCCGTTGATTGGTAAACAAATAGAAGTCATTATGATGCCGAAGTTAGAAACGTCAACAAGTATAAATGAATATGATATCCACAAGTAATTGGATAATGATTAGAGCATATGATATTTTTCTATAATATGTTTACAGATACGTGGAGAATTGTAATCGTATTCATATTAGTAGTAGGGAACCTAGTACCGGCGTACTTGTCGTTCAACTTTCCGGGCATTCAAGAGAAGGCCGATTCCGCGTTCAACCTACTCTTTCTAGTTGGTTGAAAATCAGATCATAAAAATATACATTTTGTTCAGAGACTGTAATACTAATTTTATGCCTGGCGATATAGGATATTTGCAAATTAGGAATATTAACTGTAGACCTTCAGTTTGTATGGTTTTGTTGGAGTCTTGAAGACGAATTTTTAAGGTTGAATGACGTCTTGCAGCAGATGCCGGTTTGGTCTAAAATACCGACTGCGATAATGGCAAAAGGACGAGGCAGGAATACTATGATGACGGAGAGAAATAATTATTATCACAGGTGTAAGTATACAAGTAATAAATAATGACACTTGATAAAACAGTATAATTTCAATAACACTATAATATACATATCCATTAAAGGGCGCAGGAGATAGGGATATCTGTAATGCACGGGCACCACTTGATATTTTGTAATTAAAACCCTAAAATTTAAGCCCATTAATCAAGGAACCGTAATTTATATATTGTTATTAAAAAGTATGTGATTAAAAGATTAATATAATGTAGCTTCAGTACAAAATGTGTGTGATATAATAAGAACAGTACCATAACCCAATACTGTTTGAAGTTTTTATCGTACTATTTACAAAACAATAAATGATTATGATGAATGATGATAAATGTTAATTTTATTTATTTGGTTATAAACGAATTTAATAATTAAAGTATAGCCAGAGTAGGTAATAAGCGTTTGGTTATTGTATTTTTATATAATATTATTGTTATTATTATTATATTAATATAATTACTATATATATTATGTATACATTTTATGAAATATTTAAAATATTTTTAATATTTATTATTTATACATACATACACAATAATTTATTATCGTTATTCATCTAATTAGAAATTAGAGTCCTACTAAAGAAGAGGGGCGCAAAAATACTGTAGGTACTGTCTAAGATTTAAGTCAGCGCACGCTTAAATATGACACAGTCCATATTAAAATGTTTAAAAAAAAACTATTCGTCCAATACTCGAAAGACGATAAATTTTATAATTCAAAATTTAAAAAAAATGTATTCTACTCTGGATTGTAAAATTAAAAGTATAAGTTGTCTCGTTAAAGAATCAAATTCCTTAAGTCAACTAACATGAGCTTCAAAGCCACAAACCTATTAACAGGATTAACAAAATATTGTAACATTGTTTTATTGTTATATTCGGCAGACGATATCTACAAGGTGGAAGTAGCGTATGGGAAACTTATGCATGACGTGACACTGGTCTGTAGTATCTGTGAGGAACGCGTCCTGATAAACATGTCCTGTTACATGTTTAACACGATATGTGGTCTGTTCGATACGATTTCGGCTTATAGGACTCGGGGAGCACCGCTACTATTGGCCGTTGTGCACCTGTCGTGGGTGTTGAACTGCGCCGGCAGAATAGCCCTAGTATGTTTTGCAGCGTCTTCGGTCGTCGATCAGGTAAACTTTTGCAGTCTATTTATGCGTTTAATGTATATTATATGTATAGATAGTACTTTGGTTCATTAATATCTATAAATCATACATATATAGGTATATATATATATGTACCACGGGTGCGACTAAATTTCTTTTCACGGCGTTTGTCCAAAAGATTAACCTTATTTATACGCGCAATAATGTTATATATTTTAACGTTTGGTGGACATTTTAAATTAGAATAGTTTTTAAGATATTTCTAAATTACTTGTTATTGGAAATAAATTGAGAAATTATATATCAAAATATTAAACAAAAACATAAAAACTGTTTTTTAATTTGATTTTCTGTATAACAGGTTAAATTAGGTTTAAAAAAAAAAAAAACTAATTTTTTTCATCTAAGTATGTTCTAAATATTATTTTTTTTTTTGTTATAATTTAATACTATTTTAAAATTAAGTATACAGGAACACCAAAGAAGATAGATTTCATAATAGATAATAATATCTTTGCATTTCATTATTGCTCGAGTGTAAGAAATAGTTTTTTCAAATGTTTTATTATTAGGTGATGTAGATTTCAGTAACGATCTTTCAAATTTCTTTGAAGTTCTTATAAAATTAAGTTATAAACAGTATAATAAAATTGTATTTTGTATTAACAATAATAAATAAAATTAATTTTTTTACTAAATAAGTTCTACCTATTCTATAGTTCTATCTTATTGAAAATTTTGACTAACTAGCTAGGTTAAAGGTTACCGATCCTGACTCTAAATATATACATTATATTTGAGGTTGAGGGTGTTGTGTTTTTAATCTACATCACGTATCAATAAATAAGTATAAATAATCAGTATAAAATGATTTAATGTTAATGTGTATATTGTGCTGTAGGACGACCGTCTACATGACTTGGCTCAGATCACAAGAGAAATGTTAGGCGTGAACAGTGAGTGTTGGGAGGTACGTAATATGATTATATGTATATTTATTATACATATTTTCAATTTATTGCGCACACATCAATCGTTTTAAATGTTCACGTGATGAATTTTTTTGGACGTAGTCCATAAACACAAAATATGACCCAAACACAACTCAAAAGTACAAAAATAAATATCTTATAGGTGCAAAAAATATCCTTTTTAACAACTTATTTGTGAAAATTAATTTAAAAAAATTAAAGTGTATTTTATAATAATAATTGAACTTTTACGGTGATATTAGAATAAGTTAAAAATTAAAATTAAAACTTTAAATTTAGAAGTATAATGAGTACCTTAAAATTAAACTTGAAGTTTGAAGTCAATAGTTTTTAAGTACTCCAATCTGGAAATTGTTTGAAATTTTTAAAATATGATACCATAACATAATAATTCAACTAAACTCCATGACTGCTGTTTTTGAATTATAAAAATAATAATTATTTGCGAATTAAATTTAATGAGTATCAAAGTTCGAACTTAAACTTATTGTGCAACAAGCACAATATTGTACTGGGTAATAAATTTATTTTTGCGCTTTTCGGTAACACCGATTATTTTTCAATTAAATTAATGCTTATGTTTTTTGTTATCAAAATACTGTTTCATTCTCTAAATCTAAAATCATACACGTTACACTTATCAACTTCATCGACTTTCGAGCCTTTTTGGTCTACTAGAGTAGATTATAATAGTGTATTATCTATTAATAGGCGCACTAATTGTTTCAGATGAAACGATTGTCCCGACGACTGAGGCATAGCAAAGTAAAATTCGACGTCTGTGGTATGATGACTGTAGACAAGACACTTCTATCGTCGGTAAGATAAATTAGGAACAAAACAATACATGTAAATAAAAAAATATACAATTCTGCGGTTGGCTAAGTGCAATAAAAGGCCATTTTAAAATTCGTTTGTTTTCAAAATACGGTTTTTTTTCCAGGCAGTGATCAGTGTAATTTCGTATTTGGTGATTGTATTGCAGTATAACTACAGTTAAACCAAATCCTTACAGTGAATTGGTGTAATTTAAATAATAGCGTAGATCCGCGGCCACAACATGTATAATAATATAATATGATATACACAATATTACAATATAAATGCCTTCTAATTACGTTTCTGTTATGTAATTCAAGTTCATCGTTTTTGTAACATTGTTTAAACATACACTGATATACTTGATTTAAAACACCCCTGTCATGACTTGCACAGGTGCACACTAATGATTTATGGACAAACGGAGATTAGATATTAATAGGTACATTATATTATAATTTATAATGCTGTGTACGATAATAATTTTTATTGTATTAACTATTTTATTTGTATACGGTATAATATAATACAATTGGATAGTACTATACTGTAACTCAAAACTGACAAACCAAATAAAAGATTTATTTCAGAAATAGTGGTTTTTTTTTTTTTTTTTGTTGCTATTGTCAAGTAAAACATATTTGAGAATAAACCTCTTTTTTCTTTTACAAAAAAAGGCTGTCATTACACCACTTTGGTATAAAGCATAATATACTATATAATAATGCATGAATAGCACTTTAATTTTTCACCATGACACACTGTACCGTCACCAGGTGTATAAAAAACCGGTATTTGTCTACTTAATAAAAATTTACAATTGCAATACATTATATTTTACTATTTCTTTCAGAATTTAGTATTTACTATAAAATATATTAAATACTAAATTGTTTAAATTTAAATAAACAATTAACAAAATACAGGAACTTTAGAATTTGTATGAGATTGCATTATTTGTAAACTCACATGTCTGCATACACACTGCAGTCATACAAAAAATGAGCAAGAAATTCTCAATTTTTAGTGTACAACATTAATCTGAAAATATGAAAATTATTTGAAAGCATTGTTATGGTTTTACATTTAATTCAGTGTAATAGTTTATCTGGATAAATTAAATAATAATAAGTAATAATAATAATTAAATTTACACAAAACGGTTTTGATGACTTTTATTAACGGAAAAATTTAAATAGACTTACAGCTATTGCAATTACGGTAAGTTACTAGTTACTACTATTTACTTCTATGTACAATGGTAAAAAAAAAAAAAAGACAAAAGCCACTTTTAAACATAAGCCCTTTTCAAAGTGAAAATAAATAATGTAAAATTAAGTTGTATTTATTAATTATTAGGTACATATTATATAGGATAAATAATATCATAAAATGTCTCCTCCTCAATAATTATTTAGTACTTAGGTTTTTATGAATATAAAAAATATATAATTCTCTTGTATAGTTATGGAAACGCGTGAAAATTTGTCAATCTGTCATTAATGTATTTTCAATTTTGTGGAGTTCTGCACAAATATCAATTATTTTGTTTGTACTTTTTTTTTTTATCGTAGTTAAAGAAAATGGGATTACCTATACATCGTCGATAATTATATATTTACTTCAAGTAGTAGTCAAGAGACCCTCACATGGTTTTCCCATTCGATGGTATTGTGATAATATGGTATGACGATTCAATACTGGTTCATTATATTATTTTCTTATTAGTTTGTCGTACATCGTACATATTTTAATACATAATTACTGCTTAGATGAGTTAGACAATGGCGCACAATTCACATTGACACATCATGTCACATAATATTTTACAATCGTACAATGAATAGATAACGAATATAACCATGGCGAAGGACTGGGTTAAAATAGAAAGATATACAGGTAGGACAAAATAAATGCTGGTGAAGGCTATAGTGCAAATTTATAATATTAGGTTTTAGAATGACCTATAACCCACAATTAATTAGTAAATTATCAATACAGCCGTATATAATTTTTCTTTATTTACATTGCGTTATTGTGGGCTTTAAGATGTCTAAAACACGACTAAGTCTATACAAATATATTAATCATGTAGCTACAATTAGGTTTTAAGTCAGCTGTTATAAAACGAGAACATAATTACGGTTTTAACCTCGAGTTTACACGACACGTACTGCATTGCATTATTATTACAACAAAGAAATCGAACCGACTTAATTTTTATGCGATTAATTGGTCCTAATGATTAATTCAATCAAATACATAATATTTATCTTGAGTTTCATATTTTTCTACAGAACATATCATGTTTAAAATACAGTCATAATATTATATAATTCCATGTTACCGTTTATTGAGTATACTATGCACTAAGCCCCTCATAATCATGACCTACACATATTGATTTGACCATAAGATATCAATATTAATTTTATGTGAAATTAATATTGCTCATATAGTTAATCAACTAATAATTTAATTACGATAAGATCTCAAAAAGCTTGTATATTATACTTTTATAGTTTATTGACGTAATGTAAACATATTTGTGTCCCATATTATAAAGAATAACAATTCTTTTTTTTTCAGACTAATAATAATTATGGATTGCGAGAAAAATAGTTCGTTTAAAAAGTGCACTACTTTTTGTCACATAATGTAATATTCGCATAATATAAATTATTTTTAATAAATTACAACGAAAACATACGTTTTATGCAGATGCACACTACGTACATATTTTTAATTAGTTATAATAATTTCTAATAAGTAATAACTATAATTATACTGTATGTCTGTATAATATTATTATGGTATATTATGATGTAGATTTTAGAATAAGAAATAAAATATACATTCAATTTAGTTTAGTGTATTATTATTTTAATTTCATTTATACACACTCTACAGATACTTATAACATAGTATTCAATATTATTATTAACAAAACAAAATGTTTAGGTCAAGTTTCATTTAACCTATTAAAGTCCATAGATTAGATTACAATTTTGTGTACACAATAATAATATATTATAACTTGTAAACCACGATCATCAGAAAGTCGTACACATAATATATACCACTTTTTCAATGTAAAAAATATCAATGCCGTTTTTACTAACAATAATACTGTAAATGTGTTTTTTATATTAATAAAGTAATAACTATTGTTAGGTTTTTAGTCTAACAAAAACAGACAATCACAATATTATGGATAGTGTCTATTTACCCATAATATACGTATAACTCGCAATCAAATCCATACGTCATATTATAATATTACGTTCAAAATAAATAATTTATTTCAGTTTTGAATAGGAAACATGGAAGTCGATTCATATATTGTGTTTAAGAGTTTTTCTGTACCCTATTACTATTCAATATTGTTTGGATGGATGCCTATCCGTATACCAAATAACGACAGTAAAATGGTATTTCTTATTTTGATTTATTTTATCTAATTTAATTAAAATATACATAAATATTATTTAGGATTCAATAGGATTTAGTCATTACTTTAACTATTATTTATATACCCATACTTTAAGTTTGTAACAACTAACAAGATTTATTAAATACAACTATTTTATTTTATTTAGATTCACAAAAATGTGTGGAATATACCTGGCTTATTTTTGTCGTTGAGTTATATTATACTACTTATAGTTTCTGGAAGTACTACACGGGAATTAAGTAACGCAATTAAGTACCAAGGAAACAGAACTTTGAGCAATGTAGATAAATAAAATATAATAATATAGTATATTTTATAGTTTTAAAAAATTAGAAATTTTAGCAGTTATATTAATTGTTGACTTTAAAGGAGAATATAGCTAGTATAATTTACTCTTCTATGATAGCGATAGTACATAAAACAAATAATACAGTTATTGACTTCAAAAATCTTTACATCAATTTCTTTGAAATAATAATTTTTGTATAAAGTATTTTATACATTTTAAATTTTAGCTAACGATTCATGATCGTATACAAATAGTAGTCGGACCGATGTTCATAATATCACTGTGGTTGAATCAAACGATTATTATAATCATATACATATTGATGCCATTCCATTTAAAAGGTCTAAGAAAAATTTTCGAGTTTTTCAACGAATTTTTCAAATGTCATGGCTCGATTATAGGTTAGTTTAAATATGTTAATTTTAATAAAGTCTATAAACTTAAGATTTATAAAAGATCTCGTCAATTTATATCATGATGGTTATTTAATTGATTTTTAGGAGACAAAAACACTATTAACACGATTGCTCGCAACACCAACTTTGAATCCATCATGATGATCATAATGAACACAGTCCTGTCGATCGTATCGGTTACAACAAGTTTCAGTAGGATAAGACTATCGTTTGCTTGGAAACTGTTCATCATGATCGTAGGTACCTAAAGGTTTCTAACTAGTGTTTCTCAACCTTGAGATGTTTATCATAACCTAAATTTGGGTTGTGAATCTTTTTCAATGGGTTATTAAAAGAATAATAAATAAATTGTATAACTACAACTAGAACCTAGTATAGTATTACAATACTTACAATACAACTAGAATATACTTTTATTTTTTTTATTGATTATCTGACAGAAAAAAAATCTGATAGATCATATTGTATAATGTTGGAAAACTCAGGTTTACATTTATGGATGTTGATTTTCAATGTTTTTTATTAAGGACAACGTTATTCACAAACTTGAAGCACTTTCACTATGTATCCAATTTTGGTGTATGTGTTCAGTGTTATCAAAATGTTTTAAGTGTCTTAATGTTTCCTTAGACAGGCTTCGAGTCCGAAAAAATCAGGGTTAGTATTAAATCATATTGAATATTCAAAAAAATATTTTAGATTTCAATTTATGTCAATTTGGAGTGGATTTTAGTGACAATACGCCCACCGGGCTTATTTACAATGTCAGACCAGTTGACGTTGCCGACCAACATGGTAATGCACCTCCGGAAGTTGAACCGAGCGCACACTGACCTCTGTTTCATTCTCGATCGCATAAACGACGTTTATCAGGTATCGACAGTATTGCTACACAAAAACTGGATTACTAATGCAGTAATAATAATAATATTGTTATTATATAATATTATTCAATATAATACAAATTGCTGTGTATTATATAATATTTCGTTTTTATATGCGTATGTACATGCACAAGGTGCTGATCCTTTTGAGCATCATCACTTGTATACTGAACATGCTGCCCCATTTATTTGTTTTGGGTATCATCATGGCATATTCAAATTTTAGAATTACACCACAATTATCCATGGTTATATGGCCGCTACACTACATGATAAGAGTATATATTGTATGTAAAGCCGCTTCACTTGCGTCCAACGAAGTAAGCACCCATCATAATTTTTAATATATCATTTTATTTATTGAAACCTAAGTATACTAAAATACGTATACACCTAAATTATGTGGGTTTTGTAAATGGTATGTATTTGTTTTGTTTCATCTATTCGATATTGTACACATCAGGCCAGACGGACGAAAACTATTCTCAACGCTGCATTTGATAAACGTTTGACCGACGATGAAAAAAACGGAGTTGAGTATATATATAACTAATATTATTAATTGTAGTGTTTAAAAAATAAACCGGAAGAAATAAGAATTCATTTTTGCATTTTATAATAATTATCTTGCATAGTTTCACTTTAATATTTATACAACGAGATTAACCTAAAAAAAATTACGTCTTATTACAAAGTAATTTAAGTAAAACAATCAATATGCATATAATTCACATTAAACTACTTTCTTGATGAAAATTATATGAAACGCTTTAAAGCAATATAAAAGAAAACTATTTCATAAATGTTACAACTATTATTAACTATTAAATTTATCTATCCACAACCCACCATAATAACAATAATTTATTTTAATACTATTGAGATAAACTGTAGGCGTTAACAACATAAATTATTTTACTGCAAAATGAAATGTATAAAAGACAAAAAATCTTAGATAAAACATAGATAGTTTGTATCTCATGGCGCATTTGACAAAGAATAAAATAAATGTTTTATGATTAGCCGCAAAAGTGTTTGATATTGTTACAAATTTATCCCGCAGGTCTTGCATAAAAATATATTTTGATTGCTCGGTTTAACTTCTGTTAAAGTTCTTTGTTCTATTTATAGTATTTAATTATTACTAGGTATGCAATATTTCTAAATTATAAGGTAATAACAATAACTACGAGTATAGTGAATTTAAATTGATACTTTTACTTTAAAATTAATAGCTAATAATAAATTACATAAATATTTACACGAGCTACATAATATGTACAATACTAATATATAATCGTAATAGTACTCACTATAATACAAAGGCTACAGTTTTATAAAAATTTATTCGCTATCCAGTAATTTTACTCTTACATAATACACATGAATATAAGATAATTATTTTAATTTTAATTTAATATTTATAATTGGTTGTTTAATCAAAAAAAATTCTGACATAAAACCGATTTCAGTTTTTTTTCGTCATTATTTACTATAAAATTATTTAAAGTTTTCTTTACAATGATTTGATATTGATTTTTTTGCTTTTCATACACGTCAAATGACAGATTAATAAATATTATTTATTCCAACATACAAGATATTAAATATCGAATGAATAAACCATGGTTTGTACATCTTAATAACATTTTAAGTTTAGATAGATGGTGGATCCTAGTATACTTAAGTGGATCAGTAGTGTGACCTCTTAGGAGCACAACACTAAATTGTTTTAAGAGAACGCATCGTGGTCCGATGAAAATTTTTCCTTTTTTTTTTGCGCATCGTCATGCGACACATTGCTATGGCAGAATGGGCATGTTTTCTCGATGGACAGAATATAGTTATTAATAGTCGGTATTACATAAACAATAAGATATGATCGAAACACTGACGGTAAGATTCTTATTTGGTAGGCACGTGACAGAGTGTACTGTTTATTAATAATAATTCAGTGATAACTGCAAATAACGTGTTGCGCAGACTTGAATTAAATCTGGACCTTTACGATCATACCATGTTGCTTACATAATAATAATTATATAGGTACTATGCTATTATAATGTAGCACGCTGCGTCATTATGATCTACATAATTTACTTTAAATCAATCCAATATTATTATAATACGCATGAACGTTAACGTATATACGTCACTAATTATTTTTATAATTAGCATTTAATATTCTTGAAATATGATTTCGGAAAATGTGGTATTGAGAGGACAAATCATTAAAGATTTTATTTTATTTTTTTATTAAATTCAAAAAAAGAATTACAATTTTAATTTAGAATTAATTTTTGTGATATTATTTCATATCGATTACTATTATTTAGATCCATAAGGTATTTATGAGTCTATGTAAACCTTATAGATTAGTCACTTCACAAAGTAAAAACCCGTTAATAGAGAGATATAATATATCTAATAATATTATTACGACAACCTTTTTAATAGATAGATAGGTAGGTGTAAACATTGGATATACATGCATAACGTTATCGCAGTTATCAGTATAATTAACTAATAACTAAAAATGCATTCGTGGACTACTACCTTTAAAACCTAAAAATGCATAATATCCATAGTTGATTATTAACTGTTGTTGTAAGCAGTACCTAATTATTATTCTTTCGAACGATTTTACGTCTAGACCTAACACATACATTTATAAAAAAAATCAGACAAACAACCTGACTTGTTTATAACCAATAAATATCGTTCTTTAAATTAAAAAACTTTTAAACCAAGTTCACAATATTATATTTCATATTCTACAGGTATATTAAGATTTAAAATAGAGTAATATTACTACCCAGATTAAGGTTATAATGCGCATTTTTAATATTAGCGCAAATCCGAATCAATCCAAATTCTAATCTTATTAATCTTAATTTGTTTTTGGATATAAAATACATGTTTAAACTACCTATGAAAAAAATAAATATTTTTTGGACAGAAAATTTTTTGGGATAACAAGTATTTACTACTAAAATAAACACTTTGTAAACGAATTTTAAATATACAATATTATAATAAAATTAATAATAATATTATAGTTTCTTAACAGCTAATAGTAGTGATATTCATTTTGTAATATTTTATCATCAAAAACTTTTATATAATATGATTACTAACTTTCTATTATTATAATTTTGTTTTTATTTCATCGCAATACATAACAAAAAAGGAGACATTCAAATGTTTCCAACAATAAATAGTAACAAACGATCGTTTTATTAAGATTTAAAACTAATTATGAGTAAAACAGAAAATAGAATGCTTCTAATGGACTCGGAATTAGTTTTAAATCTTAATAAAATTATTGTTTGATATTATTATTGGCAGACGATCTTCTAATTTAATAATTTACAAACTTAATTTTTCTTTCCGTAATATTAACTACATATTTCCGGTTTTAAGCACGCCTTTGTGTTCTTATTTATTCAATAGTTAAATATGTATACTGTATATATAATGATAATATAAATTGATAAATATTAATTCCCTGTTATACTTTAGATCTTATGTTAAATAAATGAACAGTATGAAATCAGAAATATATGATGATGACACAAGAAAAATATCAATACTTATTATTTTTATATGTTTTTAAAATTGTATATTGTATTGATGATAATAAAAATTAAATGCACTTATAACCCGAGCATAAAAAAAAAAGAACTTTTATTATGATGTTGAAGACGTTGTTATTTCAACCATATTATAATTAATATTATTGTTCTTTACGGTCTAATTTTAAACACTGGGTTTTTTATTTCAGATAAAACGTTTCTTAGAAAGAATCGATAATAAGAAAATAAGATTTTCTTTATATGGCCTGAGTTACTTGGACGACGAATATTTTTTATCAGTGAGTCTTTCTTTATACATGCAAAAAAAAAAAACGTTATCGTTTTCCACAAACATAACACAATAATATTAATAATTATCAATATTACTCGGATGAGTAAGGTTCTATTGTTTCTGGGAAGTATAAGGAAAGTAGTGACCTCTACGTCATTGGCTTATGTGATTAAATAAAAAGGTTCTATTTATTAAGGGGTTTCGATGCCAACCAATTTTAAAAAATTCAATATTCTTACAATTTTCTTAGTACGTAACGTGTAAACGGGTATGTAGTAAATGATCATTAGTATATGTGCATGTGACTGCGTGTAAAGAAATAATAAAGCGCTCCCGCACGTGCACGCACATGACAATAACACATTAAACAAATATTAATTACATTTTTTTGCTTATTCGTATTTAATTTTTAAATTAAGAACCTTATAAGAGTTCAATTTCAAAAACGTAAAAGAATAATTTTCAAGTAAATAAACGTTCATTACGAGTTCAAATGTTTTTCAGAAGTCTTATTCGATTATTAAGATAGTCACTAGTCAGTGTGGATGTCATATAAAATAGATCTATTTTTGTTGATAACACAGCTGGATACTCTAAATAAAAAATAAAAATGTTAATTTTATTACACATTTGATTCTAATTTTAATATTTTTACGAATTAATATATTTAAAATGATAGTTAAATATATTTAGAAATTTTAATTTTAAATAAGAAAATATAATCAAAAAGGTTAATAACTAATTACAATTAATATCGTATTAGGAGTTAATATTATACCTCTATACAGCTCAAGAAATTTAATGAAAATACATAAATATGCATATAAAACCTAGCATATGATAATGCTGTGATATGTCAGTTAGTTATAAGTTATAACTCATAGTAAATTATGTCGGTGTACAGTGACATTTTTATGAAATGAGTTCTCATTTTTTTTTACAGAGTGTAATGGCAGTGGGAGGATATCTAGTGATCATAATTCAATCGTACATGACGGTTATCGAAGAACAATATCCAATTTATGACCGTCCGACTGCAGACAAATTTGATGAATGAATCAACGAGCACTATTCTATATTATACAGTTATTTCACATATTATAATTTTCTTATTATACGATTTGTTAACCATAGTTTACAGTCAATAGTCAGAGCGACATTATATTGTTCAATATTGCTACTAATCCTTGTTTGTTCGAAAAATGAAAATTAGAATTTTATAAAAGCTGCGTTAATTGGATTGAATATATCGATTTTTGAAATTATTATTTTTTTGACTTAGTAATGTATACATGGAAATGGGCTTTAATTAAATAGCTTTAATCGATAACAATAAGTTTTCGTGTCTATATGTGAATTACGAATAATAAATTATATCAAACAAAAACATAAGATGTATAAAAATAATAATATAATAATAGTATTCTTTAATGTACGCCTAGCGGTTTGCGCGTACACAATTTAACATACACGAACGCATACAGAGTCACATTGACAGCAGGCTCGCTATGATGCAGTCGTTGCATACACGCGATTTTTTAATCCCAGTAAATTGTCGAAACTCAAGACAATCCAAGGTAAGTGATATTTTACAATTACAATATTATTTTGATTGCACTGTTGTCAAGCGTTACCAATATTTGGATGATAACGGCTGTTTTGAAAAAGACTGGAGGTTATTTTTTAAAGGGTTCGTTGTAGGCAATTTTAGTAAATTTAACGTTGAAAGAACGTATGAATCAAAATAATTATGTGAGAATTCGATGGCCCAAGTATCTACTGGCATGTCTGCAGTGATATTTGACGCAGTGTATTCCTGACACATAATAATATTTTGAAATTAAATTCATTACTACTTATATTATTAGATTTCTATTTCCAGTTGAAACGCTACACGGTTAACGGATTGCTTGCATTAGTGTCGTGCGTGATGATGTACAGAGATTGGGCCACTTCCGAATCGTCGACTACGGAAATTGTGTTCCGAATCGTACCACAATATGTGCAGATATTGATAACGTTATTGGTCGGTTTCGGTACGACACGACAAATTGTAATTCACTACCACATTTCCGGTGACTGTAAGACTCATCAAAACACCTCTTCCTGTCGTCATCAAACAATCTATTTATACTCTCTAAACGAAGTTACAGGCCGCACGTTGTCCTGTTGGTTTTATTGGGCGGTGACGTCCATGTGTTTGTTCAGCAGTAACTGGTTACGTCTGTTGCATCGCGATCGTGGTGCGGTAAACCCAGAAGATATATTCAAAGTAAGATCATAAAAAAAAATATGACGACGGGGGAAGCGTTTTTTGACAATTATATTAATGATTACACTGTATTGTTGGATAAATATATTTTTATTAAATGAACCAATGAATAAATTGTAAAACTATTTTCACGCGTGCACCACTTTAATGTAAAGTTATTAAAATTAAATTTTGAAAGTGCACTGTAAGAAAAAAATACATTTTAAGCAAAAATTTTCTAAGAATTGCAAACAAAATATTTGATTTATGAAGAAATTAAGTAATGCATGAATTAATAATTGTTGTCTAAAAAAATGTGTGTAATATAAATAAATAAACGTAATTTCTTTGAATGTACTCGTATGTGTATAAGCTCGTTTGGTTTTATCGACGTATTCGAAATACTCTCTATTTTAATTTAAAATATTTGAATTCTCGTTTAAAAACATTAAGCCACTAAAGCATTTAGATTTTGGGTATATGTTATATTTAATACCATTGCACATTCTAGATCGATTTATGTGTTTATATGAAATATGAAATACGTATTAAAGACTTTATGCATGAACTACCGTCAAGTACTTACTACTTAAATAGTTATCTATTTTGCATTATATATTGCATATTTTGCATATTTGTATCAGTCACTATCAGGTATATTTGATGCATATAATAATACAAGTATATGTTGTTCATGTGTTTGAACAGATTTTCTTATGTTTCATTCCATTGCTTTCGGAAATTCATTTTAGCCGGATGTGTACCGAATTCAAAAAATGCCATCACAACCTTAATAAACTGGTGGCGGATGGATGTAATTCCACAGCGAGTATGTATTATACGTATTTATACTAAATGAACAATGTATACCTAACGAATAATAGTGTAGGACCTGGGTGTGGTTTATTTTTAAATCAGTACTTACGCATTTTGAATTCAAAACGAAACGGTTTTATCAGTATTTCAATGCGTGATAGGTATATTATACACAGATAACATTTACGTTGATAAAATGACATGATTAAATGATATTGGTAGCCATTAAAAAAATATTCTTAAATCGACTCGCAGACACTAACCAATATTTGAACTGAAGGACGTTTCTGTACAACGGTCGGATTGCATCCTGGATGAATGCAATATTTTATTTCATAGAAATCATTGTATATAATATGAAATTAAATAAAGTAATTGCCTTAACCAAGGTTAAATATACATTCTTTTTTTAATAATAGGGTATTATACAAAGGGACAAACTGTTAGGTCTTTTTAGTTTAAATCGAGTTAAATTCATACGTTATATATATATATATATATGTCCTACAAGTTGATTATGAAATTAAATAATATACCTATAGACGTAATTTTTAATAACCTATAAACAACAGAGAAAGAAAAGTAATTAGCTCTTTTCTTTTGAATGCGATTTTTGTATTATATATACTACAACCCTTCTTTTTTGAAACCGGAATCTTTCACTGTTAGCCATTCCGTATATAGTATATATACGCCTTATTTTCACACAATAATGTCACCAACTCGTATTGTTATACCTATATAGTTGACACTTGCACGCGTGACTCGTCTACTTTAGGAAATTAATTAGCACGGGGTGGAGTGTTGGACACGTCGAGTATTTACACTCTACGTAATACATGGCCATGTTATTTATTATACTAAAGATATGCTGAGTAATACATATAACCTATGCATTATATGTAGCGCCATATATCTACATAATATTCACCGTGTTTATACAGCTTTGTTGGACCACAAATCGTGATTAATCCATAACTTCCTACGCGTGTGCTTATTCGTTTGAAAAATTAGGACATACTGCTGCGGCAGCAGTTATAATAATTAATAAACTATAATAAAAATATATAAATAATAAACTCGTATTATATATAGTACGATGACGAAAACTATAATAATAATAAAATGATGGCGACGCCATTAGCTACGAGTCTTCGTACATGCATACACAGGTAAACATATTATATGTATACATAAATATATACACTCGATGGCGTATTCTTATAAGAAATTTTTTTAATCGGTCGCGGTATGTAATATTTTACAAACGCCCCGGAGCGTGGAGGAAAGACTTCGTCGCACATATCCACATACGAACTATTAATATTCAAAATAAATATAATAAAACTAGTAATACTGTAATTCATAGTAGGTATGTACATTAAGTTTTATGTACCTAAACATACCCACGGAATATTAATGCGTAATTATTTATCCGTCGCGTATACCTAAGTACCTATACATGCGTATTACATTATTATAATATAAATTACGCGAATCTTCTATATAATTATGTATAATGTGCAATGTGCATACAGGCGATTCTGACTATTCGGGGTGTGCTTAATAAATATACGTGAACACGGAATATAGGTATGACGCGGCCGTCGACTCGAGAGATTTTTTCTAAAATTTAATATAAAACACATTATATTAAAAAATTGTAACATGAACAAAAGATAACCTTACCTGTTACCTTCGCTATGTCATAACTTCTTTATTATTTGTCGACGTGAATAGACTTATTAAATTAAACTTAAAAAGATGGTTACAGTTTAATGATAGTAATTTATCGTCAATCGACAACATTTGAAAACGCTACATTATGATTAATTTATTTCTCGGTGCTGGCTTAGTTATTTGACATTATAAAGAAGTATTTCCAACGATGATAGTATTTTTATGAATATAAAATATATAATTTATAGTTAAATAAATTATTACAGTTTAAAAATAAAATAATGAATTACTCTGGTACCTCTATAATTCTATATAAAAAAATTGTTTTCAAAATAAATACCATGGTGTGGAAACTTATTTATTGTTACAATTGTTACAATAATTCGTAAATGGTTCACTACACTTACAATCTACATCGTTTGTAGTGTCATGTATATTTATTTATCGTATTTTTATTGGCTGTTATAATTATGGCATCATTCATTAACCACAATCTATCGGGAAATTTACAGAGTTAGCTAAGCTCAACTTTTGACACTAAATGAGAGACAATACGTATCTATGAACCCGACGAACTTAAATTTCTTCTCAAAAAGGGTTATAATCAAGGACTCGATTAAAAAAATATGTTTACCTTGTAGTATCCTTGTGCAGAGATGCATACATTTTTGTACCAATTTAGTATTATCATTTATCATACATAAATAATAATATAATAGTGATATAATAATCAAAAATATAATTATGTAGAAAGATATATTAATTAATGTACAATAAAATGAATAATGTTTTTGGAACTTACTTTGTCATATTAACTAAGCTAAATTACTATACATGACACAAAAAAAATGTTTGGTATGTTGTACTCAGTTATTTTAATCATTTACAAATATAATTCAATTAACGATGGTATTATTGGTATTGTTTACTATTGTATGGTTTATGTGGCTAAGTAAAATTGTATTACTTATAATGAACATGATACATTTCATTTATTAATTCTTATTTATTTAAATTTAAAATAACTATCATCGCCGCAAGGGGATATTGAGAAAGCTTATTGAAAACATTCGCGAAATGAAATATTAGTAATATTTGGTGCACCTACGCATCTATATTTCATAATTGATTGCATTATATTTTTTGCCATGTTATTGTAATTATTATTTTTTACACATTATATCTATTTTTAATTTGATATTTTGGTACGCATCTTTGCGTGAAATTAAATTAATTATAAAATGTTTGTATAAATATACTATCATCAGTTGCTAATGACTAGTATAACATTAATCAAGTTATTGAAATAGGTAAATAGGTTATAGCAGTGGTACGTAAGACCATTTGTAAACTTTAAACGTATTCAAGTATATATATATATAGGTTTGTAATTGTTGAGCTATCATAGTTTTAACATTGATGGCTATTAAAAAAATGTATATACAAAATATATATAGGTATATTAGTATCTTATTTGAAAATCTCTCAAAATTTCCAATAACAATAATTTCCCAACAGACACAATAATATCATCTAAATATTCTAAATGATAATGACTAATGAGTGATATTATATATGTAAATGCGCAAAAAATGTTCAAACCATCGTTGCAATCCAATCAAATAATCGATGTATTTATATCTGTTTCAAACATCATCATCGCTTAGAACTTTCAGCGGTCAGAATGCAGAGAAAAGCATTGGTTGACCGCGCGAGAAAAACAACCAGTTGCGGAGCGTATGGCGCGCAAATACTGTTGGAGATCGCGACAACTGCCGCGGCTGCGGTGTTTGAAGTTCACCGAGCTCTCCTATCAACGGAACATTCTGGACCAGCGGCTGACCTATTGGATGTATTACAACGATTTCTGAGGCTATTTGCATTGTGCAAGGTTTCCGGCGACGTTGCAAAGGCGGTGAGTAAAATTAGAATCAAAAAATAATAATAATAATACTATTATAATAGCGTTGAATAACAAGTACACGTTAGTTGACGATATCATAAAGACGAGTTTAAACCAAGCTGACAAAGCAATAAACATTTATGAATTTTGCAACAAATAAGAAATGACGACAAAACTGAACACAGGAACTTTCCATTTACGCCATAAAAGAAAAATGAAAAACTTTTAGAAACGAAGTAAAATGTTTGTCTTGTTTCTGTATTGTCTTTGCAGTTTGAACAAAAACAAAAATCGTGTTTTTAATACATTTTATTGAATGTCAAATTGTGACGTCAACATCTGTTTGCAATAACTAGACAAATGTTGCCGTAAACGGAAACAAAACAGAAACCTTTAGATGTTTTTTGATTTTGGGTAAACACTAAAATGTCTCTAGAAATACGAATATTGTGTTACCAGAATGGATTTTGTCGAGGAATTAAATCAACTTTGTCTCCGGTTTAATGGGAAACAAAACGTTGCTGTTTTGTCGGTTTGACGTCAATGCAGTATTGGATTTCCATTGGGTTATTTTTTTTAATTATAAAATGTTGAATCAATTATTTACACATAATTACTAACTTTACATTACTGTTTTTTATTATATTTTGTATTGTATATAGTAGATACAACAATAATTGGAGTAACCGCGTTTGGTTTAGTAGATACACAGATCGTATAGATTATTTATTATAATACGGCTTGCACCACTTAGCGCGCAATTTATTCGCGTAGGTGTAAAATGTATTATTATTATTATACCGTGTATAGCATACACTAGGACGTTACCGTATTTTTCCTACTCCGCAACCTCGTGTGCAATATGGCGTGTATACCACCTTATTCCTATACGGGAAACCCGTCAATGTTATAACTTATAAGCGAGTTGAATGAAAATAATTATTATTATTATTTTCCACAATATACGTAAAATATCATTACGCACTCTCTATTTTTAATCGGTAATTATCGCTTATCGCGCACGATCGCAAAAGCGGTTTCGCCTTTCTTTCGCAGTGTACCGTTGTCGCCACACGTGCACGTATAGGTATAACTGTGGCACAGTAGAAAACACAATGGCCACTCGTAATCGCGTTTAACCGTTTCCCATATTGTGTATCGTGAGCGTTAAATCAAAAGGCGTTGACATCGTATATATTTTTAGATTTCACGGGGTAGGGAAAAGAAAATGTATTTTTTAAGTTTTTATCACATTGAAATAATACCGTATTTTATAGAATATATTTATTGGGTATACATTTGTTTTTATTTTTCATTTTATATATAGGCGAACGAAATCGGGACGATCTTGTTGGACATAAATCCGAGCACGAACACATATCTAGAAGACGAAGTAATTATTATGCATTTTTAGCACGTTTTGTCTAGTCTGCTTAGCTAGCTTGTTCGTGTCATAACGCGTGTACTAATGAGTAAGGCAATCGAGATAATTATCAAATAGACTAATCCTTGAGTATGATCGATTTAGTTACCAATATGTCGTGACCGAATAAGAGTGACAAATGTTGCGGTCTTACAACAACCTTTAACTACCATGTTTGTACTGCAAACTATATATATATATTAAATCACAATATAATTTAATTCTTTATTCAAAATAAAACATTTATGTCATGGTAGTTATAATTCGCTATTTTGAAAATAATAATAATCCTTGAAAAATTTCAAAAATGGTCAATTCAAAATCTTATTACAAACCAAAAACTTAAACTCGAGGTTTTCAACATAATATTATAATATTTAAAACTTATAAACTATAGCGCATAAAATTTTTTATAAATACCATTTCCTATGACTAAACTTCACGAGAAAAGAACACTCAATGGTTATATTATAATGCAAACAATAAATATTATAATATTATACAGAATAAATCTAAACACCCATTTTAATATTACCTATTTGAGTCAATGGAATGTATATTTTAACCTGACAGCAATGAAAGGCATGTAAAATAACAATTACTCGCCACTTTTATTATTTATTATTATCGTATTGTATAGGTTATATACTTCGTTCCCAGAAATGAGATCTCAAATCATTCATCATGCAAAAACTCGAATCATATACTAATGTTCCAGATACCTATTTATAATAAAGCTGTTATTACTGTGCAAATATAGGTGAGCAATGTGAGTTGTTGAGTGGTGTTTAACAATGTTGAACAATTATATTTTAAAAAACCGTTAAACTTATTATTGCATACTCATGTAATATTCTGTTGATGTTTAATATAAAAAAGGATATTTTATAGATATGATAGTAGTTCTGGAAATTGTTATCTAATCCAACTAATCATCTAGCACATCTAAATAATATAACAGATTGTCTACAACACTTATTAATACGTAATAACCAAATATATATATATTATATATGTATATTAATAGTCGTTAATGTTCACAATATTCTTCATTTAGTCGGAGAAGATAAAGATGTTGGTAAGAATTTTAATCTGTTATTAAATTCTTGTATCAAGTCGTCATTAAATAATACATTTTTAATTTTTTACGTTGTTGTATATAATTATTTAATTATTGAATTATATAACAGTGTGTTATAGTCATTCATTTAGATAGCATCGGCAGTCTTGATTATATTTAATATAATATTATTTACTAAAACATTTTTAACTAGAGTAAAAAAAAATAAAAAAAAATATACTTATTATTTTCTTTTTTTAAACAATTGGGATGGTGTAAGAGAATCAGGCAAGTAGGTTCAATACGCTTCATTCAATGATAATTTAAAATGTATTTAATCGACAATATTTTTCATAGATATTCTAAATAATTGAAACAATAAAGAAATAATTTGTATAACCTACTGTGATATTTTTTACTTATTTTTTTTTTTTATTAACGGACACCAAATTTAGCAATTGAGCAAATTGAACCAATAAAAATGAAAACAATAGAAACATTTATGTGAGAAAAAATCGATTTCTTTTAAACATAATATTTAAGTATCTAACGGACGGAATAGTTGTTCACTGTTATTTCAAACTATGAGTAATTCAGTAACAACCTTAAATAGCTTAAGCATACAAATATATATCTGTAAATATGTGTACTGTGTTGACTATTATATTAATTATCGACATTTTTAAAGTGGTAAATCCTAAATTAAAAATTTTATCTTTTTATGACAACTAAACAAAATTGTTTTTATGTAAGTAGATGCGTAGATTATACTTTATTATGTTATAGTGTCATATATTGGCGATACAAGGCACATTAATAATCTCTGGACGTTGAACAAATAAAAAAAAACAAAAATGCATAACAGAAAAATTAAAATCAGTACGCGTAAACCTCGAGTAACTTTTCTTGTATAGTACGGTTGATCAACAACCTGATTGAAATATAAACGAACGCAGGATGGTATAGAAATATCATGATAAGAGACTTAAAGCTATTTTATTCTCAACATATTCATATTGAGAGTGACCAAAATGAAAGAAAATGTTATGATATAAAAATATTTAATAGTTATGTATGTATATAATTCTTATGAGAAAAAACTTATAATAATAAACCATCAATTGCTTCTATTTGCAATAATCCATAACCTATATTTATTGCTCTAGGAATTTTCCAAGTTCTGACCATGATGTCAAGTTTGTAATTATCTGTGTTTTCATTAGCCTATTAAATAAAATAATATAACAAACAATTTTTAGAATTAATTAATTTTGACTGCTGTAGGATATTTTGCAATACACATTTAATTAATCGAAATTTTTTGTTCAAATACATAATAAATGTAATATACTCAAACTAGGTGATATTCTAACTAATTATGTTAAGCAAATCTAACAAGTGAATTTAATCAGATTTGGTTACTACTTAGTTATCATTGTAATTTAATTAAATGGTATAATAGAGTTATTAAAAATTCAAAATTTAATAGAAACTGTAATATTTTTCCCAAGCATTAATATACATTTATTTATAGTTTTATATTTACATATGCAATAACGAAATATATGTGTTTGTTACTTGTCAGATCTCGTTTTTCCTGTGGGAAATTGAGAATCCTCCTGCAGAAATGCGCTTAGCGTGTGATACATTGGTGTTGGGCCCAAGGTTATTCGTATCCGTAAGTATACTATATCACTGATTGAAGTTACACGATAGGTTTAGGGTCATATCATATAACGTTGCAGTGTATATTACCATATATATATATATATTAGTTATATCAAAATTATGATGATTTGGGTTTATTAACTTCATAGAAATGTCTTGATTGATGAATGAAAAAAGAAAAAAAAAGTTTTTATAATGAAAATATAAATGGATTATTTTGTTAAAATCGATTAATTAAATTGTTATGCTATTTTTATAAAAAGTAGATGCAAATGCCTTTAAGAGATCATTATGAGATAAAAATTACAATTTAATCATTAAACTAGATTTTCAAGATTGAAGACATAAACAAGTGTCATACATCGTACTAACTATCGCAGCAACTATTTTTTAACGATTTGACGCATTTAATTGTTAGCTAATAACTTTAAGTACTTACAAAATATAATTAATGTCAATAATAAAAAAATCTCACCATGAGCTTATAAAAAATTTAACAATTTAGCTTTGTTATTCGAAAATGCAAGATTGGTGCAAGGTGGGATACATAAAGATTTATAAATAATTATAATACATTTTAAATTCCTAATTTAAAACGACCATAACTAATGTTCTCTATATACAGTCGCATGATACGCCTATTTACGAGGATCGTTCAAAAACTAAAGTTACAAACTTTTTTTTAAAAAATTGAAAAGTGATGCATATGTCACATAATAATATGTTCATGATATTCGAAGAGATTTCACACCAAGATACTTTTATAGTTGCCTTTTAAATATAATCACTGTTCAAATTGACGTGTTTTTGTAGGATTATTAATAGTATCGAAGATAGACACATTCTATTTACTTAAGACACTTTTCAATGTCTATTTAATATTTATACGTTAAAAAAAACTGCCAAAAAGTTTAATAATTGCCCCAAGTTGAAATTCCAAGCGTTAGCGTGTGGTGTCAGCCTCGTTTATGACAACGGAAACGCCCATCTTCACACCTCGCGCTTTCCCAAAGACTTCATCACCTTTCTTCTTCTCACCGCCACAATACCCCTTTACAACCAGGATCTTTGACCTAGTGATTATCTCCTTTTCACTAAATTTGTGAAGTTTTTAGGCAGAAAACATTTTTCTAAAAATTAAGAGTTATTAAAAAGTGGCTAAAAGAGGTGCAGTGTGAGTTCTTCAACCAATGATAACAAAAGCTGGCGCCTAGAAAAATGCATAGGTTTAAATGGTAGTCATTTAGAAAAATGAATATATCGTACTTGTAGTATAATCTCTATAAATTATGTAACCTTACTTTCTGTACGACACTCATATATTCCAGGTTATATACCTACACAAACCATCCACGCAGTCATATCATTATAATACAGTAACACGGTAAAACTGTCGACACCATATATAAATATATTATATAATAATAATAATTTTCATTATAGTACATAGTATTTTATAATGTTTCACAGGTGTTTTCCTGGTGCGTCGGATTCATCCTAATACTGTTGCAGTTCCGTTGGCCCAGAACGTACTAACACACATTCACTGTTTATAATATATATATTTACGCGATACAAACGGACGTACGGGCGGCGGATAATCGAGATGGTGATCGTACTTGTACATAACTTCCCGTTACCACTTGCCGACACAGAGTACCTACGTTTATATATGTATTGGAATATTCGATATTATAGGTATACTTTGCGCGCGAGAAAACGACAACAATAGTCGCTTGTGTGAGCAGTATATTTTATATTGACAATAATAATAACGGTGGTGACTTTTTTCCAACTTCTTCTTTTTATTCACTGGCAGATCAACGAACTCGTCGGAACGATAGCGTTATTTTTTCTTCCTATTTTTACGCCACATAAACTGTTGATGCACCATATACATGCGTGTTGCGTGTATACATATTACTTAATATGTATATAAATATAATATATATATATACACTTTATAACTACATCGCATAACACCCGCATTGTAATTTAATAACATATATAATAAAAATGTTATTAAAATGTCAATAAACCAATAAACGCATTCACGTATAATACCTACATAGAATTAAAGTGAAGTCGACGTTTATTCGTCATAATTATTTTAGAATATTTAATTTGGCGCGACCCCATGTATGTTATACAATATTATATTTATATATATTGGTAGAACTAGACATTTTTATCAGTTCTATGAGTTAATATGATGTGAGGTTCTCAGAGGAAACTTGGTTTGAAATACAATAGTTCTAATGTTTTTCTTAAAACAAATTTTATTTTCACATAATTTCCTCATATTTATCTACAAACAAAATCCAAATAAATTAAACATACTTGAATTGATGTATTTAATACTTCAAATAGTTTAAAATAAGATAGTAATAGTTATAATTAATAGTTTATTGTTTTGCATATTAATGTTCATAAATAATAAAAGAATGTATTTTATAATAAAATAATGTAGCTCAGATCGTAGTTCTACCCATGGATTATATTATCTTCCACTTACACAATACAAACATTATCTATTGCTTATTGAATGACACAGTTCGGCCGAAATACACACACGCATTGAATATTAACAAAATACGACTGTTTAAGTGGTGCAACGACTTTCGAGATATGGCCCGTCTAGGTATAAAACAACGTATTCTGCAATTATATGCTTCTAACTACCTAAGTTTTAATAGTTGTAGTTGGGTACGCCAGTCGTTATCGTCTACTATATCGTCGTAACCGCGATCGCTGTGGCAAGAACACGGCGGCGGAATGTGTCGCGTCATTCGGTCGGACGCGTAACACAATAGCTGTATATAGATACTTGCGCTCAGAATTCGTGTGATACACACGCACAATGTATGTACATAATATACAGAGCGATCCTTTTAACAGTAAACACTCATCAGTAACTCGATCAATTAAAGAAAAAAAAAGGATTTCACATAATTTAAACTTTAATGTACTTTTTTCTTATAAATTGTGTTTTTCTAGGTTTATAATTCTCTTATGACAATGTTAATATATATATAAAAAAAAAATTACAATTGAAGTTAAAAAAAAAAGATAAGTAGATAATCTGTTTAAAGTTTAGTGATTCCTATTTTGTGCCTCTTATAAAGAATAAAAATAAATTATAAAAAATATTAAACTATAAGTTCAATAATTTTATTTATATGATGATATTTACATAAAAAGTATTAGTTATTCTTAAAAAAAAAAAAATAAATAAAATACTGAAAAAATTATAATTGTGTGTGAGTAATTCATTTTTTAATCAAAAATGTAACAAAGTGCTAAATTGTGAAATTAACTTATAATGAGTTTTCAATGTTAAGAGAATCATCCTGTACGAGTGCAAAAATAAATTATATACACAAGCCACGTACCAAACATGATTTTTATAAGTACCATGTAGGAAAGGAGATAAAGATTATACGAAGATGTTTTATGACAGAAAAAAATATTATATTCTTACTTTTTGGATGTTGGATATGAAAGAATACTAAAAAAACTGAAGAAGGGGTTTGGTTATCCCTCCCTTATCCTTCTGAATACGTCCACGATTATACGAGTTGTATAAATTACCAGTACGTGGTTTCAAATATTTAAATATTTTCTATTTAAACAATTTATTTTAAACAGTCAACTGTTAATTAACAACAATAATACCTATTAAATGTTAATAAATAAATGCACCAAAAGTTACATAGGTAGCTTTATGGAATAGAGATTTCAAAATTGTATATATTTAAAAGCTTAAGACTATATTTTTGAAAGTATTTTGTAGATTGAAACTATTGAAAATCTACTAAAAAACTTTGAGGTATATGCATATGTATTACACAGCATCACTCTTTTTATAAAAAAAAAAATGTATGCTAATAAAAATTTATACAAGCGTGTACGATGACAATTTATTTCACAGTCGGTAATTACTAGCTAATTAATGGATATGTAATATCATAGCAATAGTCAAGGAAATTCAGAATAATGGTAATAAAATAATTAATTACACAGTACACTTGGATAATTTCCCCAAATCCCAGAGAACATAGTATGATAGAAATATTCTAATTGAAACCAGAAAAATAATCTAAAGCGCGAAACTGTAGTATTTATGATTTATAAATTCGTATGATAATTTAACTGTTAGAAGGCTATTTGGTGTAAGCGCCATAAACTAAATTGTTCAGGAGAGTTCAAAACCATATGTTCTAACACGTATGTACAAAAATCATAACACTGTTCACTACAATACGGCTTGATACAACAACGTTGTAACTTGTAACATTGTAAAACATTAAATAATAGTGTAGTAATCGGCTGTGCCGAGAAGCATAAGAATTACACCGTCGAAGAACACGATATATAATATTCTGGAGGTATTTGCCACTATAAATAATAATAATGAATTTATTTGTTTATATTATGATGCTTCCTCATCATCAACTTCTCATTAGTAGATATCTATGTTTTTTTTTACGATTGTCTGAGAATTTATGATGAATAGATTTACTAAACGAATTTTACTGATACATACTTTTGTAATTAAATATATATATATATATATTAGAGTTGGTGGTTTATTGTACAATTCAAAATAATTATGAAAACTTTCAAATTTAACTTTTTTTCATGTTATAACCTATGTCCTATACTCCTAGGAAATTCAGAACTTGAAATAAGTAAATAATAACTAATGAGACGTCTTATAAGAGCGTATGTTTGTTTAGAAAAAAATAATTAGTTTATTGAATAATATAATACTATAGTGAAAATAGTTTTGGACTATAATTAACTATATATTAAAGTATAATAGTTATTAATTAATAATTATACTCGCATATTACAGTTTATGGACATACCTACCTATAGTAATATAGTATGTACATATAATAGAATAAATTGTCTGTAGTCAATGGCTTTCAATAAATTAACAAAAATAATTAAAATACTTATTTACAGGTATACAACGTAAAATATTAAAATCACATTCTAAATTTCTGATAGAAGTAAAGAAGTAGACAGCCAGGCTAGGTATACATAATTTGAAATAATAATATAATATATTATATACACAGCAGATAGCTAATAATATTAGTTATTACTATATGATATACTATGCATTCGTTTGTACATTAATAATTTAATATCGATCGCGTAATACCTCTTTTTTGATTATATACAATATACATATAATTGCAGTTCAAGTTATTTATTACAGTATTTAATAGTATAATCAAAATCGCTTAAAATATAATTGTATGTATTAGAGTGATGTTTCATTCTCTGATTACTGTGCTCACCAAGTTCATCAATATCCACTTTTATTTTAACTTATAATTATCATTTGTATAATTCTTTTTAGTTATTAACGTGAAATAACTCAAAAACTACTCATTCTAATTTTATATTAAATACATTAACACTTTAAAAAAAAAAATCATATTTACAATAATTTAATGTATTTACAGAGAAAATAAAGTAGTTCTTATTTAAAAAAAAGAAGTTTGTATCGCCCCAGGTTTAACCTAACCTAACCCAGATAACTTCTTAAATGGTTTAAAAATCTGAGTATTTTATGTGGTAGTATCAAATCAATTCTTTAAGTATAAATTTAAAAATTACAAAAAATCAGAATTTCAATGAATGAGTTATTAAAAGATTAAAAAAGATTCTTGGCGAATCACCCAACACTCTGTAATTCTATATACATACAATATATCGTATTTAATAAATGTAATGTATATGAAAAAACAGTGGCATAACAACAACATGCTATTATGATAGTTCACTACAGTAAGTTACTGACTATTAATGAATCGTACAGTGAATAATAAACAGGTCAATGAAGTATTCTGAACGTTATTTTCTGAACGGCAGATAATATGATACACTACATGTTAGCACGTCTACTACAATAATTATAATTGTGCAGTTATGTATAATGTTATTATACATTTTACACACGTTCACTGTTGTAGTGGAAGCTTTACTTAAAATATAATGTATGGTGGTATTACTATGGCATATATTTACTCGTTGAAATGATGGATAGGTTGATACGAGTTTGAGAGTTAAACAATTCAGTTCCAGGTTTGGAATTATGTTAATGGCTAAATTTTATCTCATTATACGCCTAAGTCGATAAGACAGTTAGCTTATATTGGATTTTTCTATTACTTTATTTACATTATTAATTACTTTAAAATCTATTACAGTATAGCGATATGAAATAAGAGTAGCGTAGTATGAGACGACTTTTTTCATACAAATATTAATCAGTGATATAATCAATCGTCAATACTCGCGGTAGTGATATTTTACATAAATAACAATAATAATGATGAATAGGAAAAATTAATTGCATTAAAATAAATAACGTGTATTTAATTATTTATTAATAATTATATTATTTTTTTATGTTTGATACACTAATAAGTAATAACTATAATATTTTATACAGACCTTCCTAAGCGTATAAAATGAGAAAGAAAATTTTTTTTAAATAATTCGTTTGAATTCAATTAGGTTAAGTGTTGGGTCCATGAAACTTAACAGTAATACATCCATAAAAGATTGTTTAATGATATATTTAAATACACATGCTATGTACTGTGTGATGCAAATGGTTTTTAAATAATATTTATTGGCAAATGGCAATTGAAACCGTCACTTCTTAAAATACACACTTGTGAATGCCACAGTAGAATTGAATTGAGATACCATACTGAGTCGTATCATCACGTAATTTTATAATAGCTACAGGTATCTATGTGTAAGCATTTAAAAAATCTTATAATGCATTACCAACAACGTGTTGTATTTATGTTTTTCATCCAAACACCGGATCATTCGGATGGCTATCTATAATTAATATTACAAAATATGTTGATGTACAATATATAGGACACAGCGTACGAAATTTGGGTATTGTTTTTAGACAATACGTGATCGTCAGATGAATATTAGCGTCGTCCGAGTCACGATGAAGCACACGTATAATATATTATGCCTAATACCGTGTATTATAGTAGAGAGGGCCTTTCTCTTCAGACATCTCCTAATCATTATAATAGATCGTGACCGTAGTCCGTAAGACGAATTTATTTTGAAAGGATTCCTGTCATTATAGATGATCAACGATGCAGACGAATTGCTGTCAACGTTCAAGGGAAAAAACACAGATCAATTGAACGAATGACACACTGCTGCAGATTGCAGACCCGTCGCAGAAGAAATCGATTGTTTTGTGCCCAATCCGAATTTATTATTATATTATTTGAAGACCAATGGACGTTACTCATTTCCATATAGCAATATATAACAGTCTTGGCCAAATAATGGCTTATTAGATATTTTCATAAAAAAAGTCGTGCTGTTGATTATTATCAAATTATACACACTTGAACAAAAATATACGTGAGATTTATATGGAAACGCTGTAACTTGCGCAATCTAGTTTAAGAGTTTGTTGGCCTCTGTTATATATATATGCATAAACGTTTTTGAACGACGTGATAACAACTTTAGAGGAAATTTTCCGATGTCATTTGTGTGTGCACTCTGCACACAAAGAAACATTGAACTTTAACGGCACATTAATATCTTTATTTTAACAGTTTCAAACGTGTTCTCGTTGAGTAATGGCAAATGGCAATGATATTATAAAAATATATTTAAAAATAACTTTTATTGCTGTATAAAAAAACGAAACGCCAATTCTGTTAATTATTGTAAAAATGGCCTCATGTATAGTTCTGTAAATCAGGTGCGCGTAGGTTTTTTAATGCGTAAAAAATAGCTAATGAATATACCTAACACAACGTTTATATTTTACATATAAATACGTAACCTATACATATACAGTTATGTTTATAAATTTTCTACTAACGAACAAAAATGTATAACGATAATAATTAGTTAATATTTATTGCTTATTATTGACATTCGTGCATAATATTATACAATAGTAGATGTATAATAATTAATAACAATTGTTCAATTTACAGGCGTTACAGATTTTTTTAAAAGTAAACTCAATGATATGTATTATATACAATACAGTAGTATATAATAATATGTACGCTATTTGATTTTAACGTAAGATATTTTGAATTAAGTGAGCTTACATAGGTATTCGATAGTATTCCGGGTGGCAAATGTATCTAGGAAAAATGCATAAATAATGTTTACGAATCGGAGTGAAATTATTGACATACCTCTGTTATGCTTATAAAATATTTTCTACCCTATGCACTAATTGAAAACTTGAAACAGTAACTTGACTGACCTAAAATCCGTAAAATAAAATTTGTTCTCTGTCATTTTGACATAACATGAACACGTCATACCATGATATTATTTTAATGATGTTTCTGATCAACTTTAAATGAAGATACTAGATTTTTTTTTACCTATTTATAATCTATTTATTTTATTAAAAAATAAAACATATTTTTTTTTTATAACCGTAATTCATTATTACTTTACACGTTATTTGACTTTGTTTGAATATATGGGTTAATTTTGATATACCAATACTTGTTTTTAAATAACGTGAGATTTTTAAATTTTATGATTGATGACTGATGATCATTGGATATCGACGAAGTTGTATAAGTATTTAAAAACAAATCATCGTCATAGAAATGAACATTGTCTTTGTGTCCTACAAATGACACCAATGCAAGGCGGGACCCAATTGAACGCGTCTATCGACGAGTATAGTTTATTATATTATGACAAACAATGTCGTGAATAAAAAACGCACATGTGTAGGTATACCGTCTACTTGTACAAATACAATGTAAGTATAGTATATAAGTGCATATGCATATTTTCGAGAACATTATAATATTATATATGCGTAAGCAGCAGACCACACCCCACGCAAAATAAAGCTGGGCCGAGAATACTGGGTCAAAACGGTAGACAGATGTATCATTACATATTAGGTACATACTATTATAGAGGTCGTGATGGAAAGAAGGAGTAGTTGAAAAAAAAATTTTTAGACCCACGAACAAACGTACGAAAGTCAGAGGAAATCAAGGTCCCTCCCCCCGCACATGCAGTATCAATGCAGGTCGCGACTATTATTATAGCCAATTGACCTTTCTCTCTTCCTCTTAACAGAAACAATGTTCTTTTTTTACTGAGACTGTACATAAAATGACTACCTACGAAGGAAACTTAGGTACAATTTAAATCACGTGTGCGTATTTCAGAAGCTGCATAATTAAACCATACTTCAAATGTACGAACAAATGAAATGATACCTAATAATATATAGGTAATATATTATAATATACAAATTTACAAAATTAAAAAAAAAAAAAAAAAAAAAAAATTGAAAGAACAATTTACGTTCTAAATTTAAAAAACAAACCATCGTCAATTCTAATTTTTCAAACAATCTTTTGATTTTTAATTAAATATATATACATTATACTTATGCGATATTCACGATCTTTTTCAAACCGAATTAAGAATTATGTTTCACAGATAATAGCCATTTGTATCCGGGGTACTAAAAATAGGTGTAAACAATAAACATATGCAATATTACAATTATTATAACATTGTGTATTTTTTATTAAATTCCTTTGAATTATAATTAATAATATTGATGGAAACGTCGTCTAGTTATCAAAACTAAATAATTCTAACAGTTGAAACGCATAAAAAGGAATGAACCATATATTATCTGTAAAAATTTAAAGTATAATTCAATTTTTAATGCATATGTATAAAACGTAAATAAAAATATCAAATCTAAAAATATATTGCGTAAAAAATAGTGATAAATGTTTAGGTATGTAATCACTAACGACTAACATGATCACAATATAACAAATATGTATGTCAACATCTTCACAGGGAAGATGGTGTCAGATCTATCTTGGTTTATTTTAATCTATTGATTCTCATTATTTATTTTTAATAACAAAAATTCAGGTCTTCAATCATTATTTTTTTCATGTGGTTTTTAAGTTTTCTTACAAATTAAGCTGATTTATACAATAAAATATAATATGATAAAGTTATGAAATTATATTTTCTGCTATCACAGGGTGGTGTTTTTATAATATGCTACTAATGAGTATTTACACAGATACATTATATACAAATTATTCCATTACACACATTCGGTGGTATATTTTAATTAACTAGCATCTGCAATTAAATGCAAAAACTTATATATTTTTTTGTCATAACGTGATCTACAGAGATTAATCAAAAATCCATATCCTTTTAAATCCTATCAATAACCTTTTAAAAAAACTGTGCTGCTGTGCACATCACTACTTCTTCACAAATGCACAACACTTCATATCAATTACAGATAAAATAAAAAATAAACATTAAACGCGTTTAAAAAACAAAATTTTTGTAATATTATATTCACTCAAATCTGGAGAAATGGAACAAACTTGTAAACAACTTGCACGTCACGAAAATTGCGGTTATCGTTTATAACGGCACGTCATGTCAGTCAGATTGGATAACAACGTATATTATTAAAATAAAATTAGTAACATGCATTTAAATATTTTTTCCATCAAAATGTGCAATCGTGCGTACAATTATACGCATAAAATTATATTCCATAATAACAAAATCACATACTCATATCCACTAATATTTTATATGGATATTTATGGTGTACATATATTCTATAATAGTCATCATAACGTAGGACCACGATATAAAATACAACGCATACGTTTTAAATCAGACAAATGCATTGCCATTTATATTCTGAATGAATATATGTTTGTAAATATTTACTCTCATCTATAAACAACTAATAAAGTAACAACAGACGGGTAGTGTTAATAAAAATATAGATACTGCGCAATAATGAATAATTATTATAGTTAGTGTGAATCACTAAACATGTTAACCTGCATACTTACTCCAATTTTATCCTTTAATGATGAATTTATTCAAAATCTAATTATTGAAATTTCAAGACATACTTAAAGACCATATTTTTAGGTATTTTTTCCATTTATGAAGTGTATCCAATAGCTATACAAATTAATTTTTTTCAAATAAGAACTTCCCTTTTTTACTGTAAATTTGATAATCGGATACCTTTTAAAAATGTTGATGCGTCCAAATCAATATTCAAACTATTTTTGCCTGAGTTAATCAACTTAATATACTAAGGATAACCAATCAATATAGTACTTTTATTAATATTTTTACATAAAATATAAAATAAACGTAATACTTAGTAACTCTTGTTAAACTCGTTTAATTTTTAAAAATTGAAAAATTGTAATAAATTATTTTTCATTAATATAATTCTCATATCATCACAGTTTCTTTATGATTATATTCCTAAAGTTGTTATCAAAGACTAAATTTTTTAGTAACGACAAAAACTACTCATTCCAAATTTAATTTTTATAGGTACATAACAATTTTAAAAAATATAATTTTCAAACAATTTAGAAAAAAGAAATATCAGTTCTCATTTAGAACTCATTTATTATTTATTTAATTTGATTGCAAAACAAATCTAAAGAGTAATAAAATATGTCAATAATCAGTATTTTAAGTTATTCATTATTAAAGGAAAAAATTAATAAATAAACGGGGATGATCCGTTAACATACTTAGTGAATCACCCTGTAAAGTTTAATATACATAGATATTTCGTGAAACTTACGTATGTTACAATAATATAATCTTGTTGAGTTATATACTCAGCGAATCAAATATCACTGAGCGCCAAGTGCATGTATATTGTATGTTATTGTTAATAGGCGCAGGACAGTGTAGGAAAATAAAATTTTTTATGAATGCAATAAAATTATAAAATGTGTACACAATATTATACATTCACATGGGAAACTAAATTCGCTTTGTTTGAATGCGAATACTGAGAATGAGAAATAATGTGTGTGCAATAAATTGATAATACACTTATCAGGAAATCCATTGTCGTTCGAAAATGGTAAAACACAAAGACAAAGTCAATAACGAATAAAAGATTAGGGGAAAAATTGCTGGAAAAAACAGAGCTGTTGATATTCGACACACGCCGAGTTCGTGAAGTTTTAAACATTTCCGTCACAATATTTACTGTTACAATACTTACAATAATAATAACAACAATAATATACAACAAACAATAATAATATAACGACGGTAAATAATTATATCCTATAACCTGCAACCGATGCAGTTGTCGGTTAAACCGTTTCCGGGTTATTAATTTTTCCAAGTATACCCCACCGGAGAGTCAGTCATCGCGAACGTTGTTGAAAAAAGTGGCCAAGTCAAAAAAAGTTCCGTTTCACGCGATAACGATGGTAATAATATTGCAGTTATCCTGCACCAGCACGGACGGACACGCAGGTTACGACGATTTTGCGCTACGAGTAAATAAATACGGTTTAAATCAGATCATCCGGCCCGGCCCTTCGCAAAACCGGTTGACGGACGTTATATAGTAATAAATTCGCATGTTCTGCTCCCTGATGGGGATTCTTGCATAATTTACACACACACACACACCCATTGTGCGTGCTCACGACGGCTACTTTACTCGACGTCGTCGTCGTTTCTCTTTCTCTCGTCTCGTCTTTTTCTTATTATTATTTTAACTTATAAGCTACCCGCGCGGCTGTTTCCGCTCTACCCGACCTGTTTATATATATATATAATATGATACATTTTCTTTCCTCCTTCGAATTATTTATTATTGTTATTATGTTAATAACCGATTCACGACTCGGGTTAAATCTCTATTTATAATTACAACGGGAGTGTATATTATTATACGTGTATGTATATAAATACACAGTCTCCTCGCTCCATATCACAGCTCGAACCGTTGTATACGTAAATACAACATTAACCGATTGTTGTTATTGCGATCGAGCGTTTAAACGGAAAGAGCTTTAGAAGAGTTAAATCGTTTTCTGAGAGATTAAAAAATATACAATGTATAATTGCTGTAGTGTATGTATTTTAGTCTTTGATCACGCGGAGGAGGCGACGTGCCAATTTACGTATATTACAACGGTGCGTTGCCCCAAAAACAATATTTTAAAGCATAATTATATTATTCGACACATAATATTAATAAGAAGAGTATCGAACATATTTAGGCAATTTCAAAATTCAAATTCGTCACTGCAAAAGTTCAAACTAGACCTTTTAAGTCTAAACAATTTAACATAATATAGTTATGATAAAATATACTTTTTTATTCTTTTTATTATTATTGTTAATGTTTAATTTTTATCAATTTTTTCTAAAAGGCGTAACGTTATTATTTCTCCAAACATACATACACACACACACACACAAATTCGTTTTCAATTTTTATTTTTAAACTAGCGGACAAAGACTTCATAATTTGAGGTTAAAAACAGAAGCAAGGAAATCGAGTTAAATAATTAACCCTCAATTACCCTCGGGCCCTAATTGCTTTTCGTTTTTTTTCTCTTAATAACTACGGTCACGGCATGTACTACTACAAGTTTAAACTAGTTTAAAATTAAACTTATTAGCATAATAAAACATAACAGAATTTACAACACTCACTCAAACCCTTGAAAAGAATATGTTTACGTATGGAATACACTATTAAACACAACAAATCTTCAAAGCAATTTAGCTAAAAAAAACCATAAAATAAAAATAAAGTAAAGGTTTATTCTGTTAGAACTCTATGCAGCAAAATTCAAAATACAGCGAATACTGTATTAACTGTTGAAATATTATATCATAACAGTTATATTATAACGAAAGTTTGTAATAAGTTAATATTTCTTACAGAATTCAGTATTATTGTACCTATTGAAGCTATAACATTTTATTTTGTATAAAAATAAAATCATTCGGAAAAGTGTATATAAATACGAAATTCTAAACATGCTTCTTAGATGTTTAATATTTTATAAAATGTATTTGCATTCCAATTGAGTAATAGCAATTAATACATTTAGTTATCATGGAAATTTTATTAGAAAAATCTTAAAATTAAAATAACTTTTAAGTTTTAAAATGTGTAGCCATATTAAAACATCAATATATAAATTGATTATTTTTAAGTACAATACGTACATGCTATATTATATTACAAAGAGTTATTGACCAAGAACATTTTGTGTAAAACCAATTTAATTTTTACAACCTATCAATTCTATATTTTGTTAAATTATAGGATGGTATAATTTTTAAATAATTGTACACAATATTGTTCTTTAGAAATACACATTAACAGTCATCTACCATATAATATGTTATAAATTATAAACAAAAGAAAATGATTAATCAAATTTGAAGTAAATGGCCGGTAATATTATATTTAAAAATGTACAAAATGTGTTGCTTTTGCAGAGTTTGAAAATTATACCATTATTCATCATATTTTATAGAATGTTTAAAGTATAGGTATATTAAAACATAATATACTTAACACAATAAGTAGTAAATGTTATGGTATCTGATACAATAAATAATGTAATATATTAATATAATTTTATCTTGAGTATGTTCACGTTTCTTGGAGCATAAATATTATAAATAACATTATAATATAAGATAATAGAGAATATAATATGACTGTTTGTTTAAAAATTGTTTTTAAAAATGCAATGCTATATATTATTACAAATTATTCCTATTTAATAATATAGAAACAAATTAATATTCTTTTTTATGTAATATTTTTATTGTTTTACATTTTACCGTTTTACGATTAGAATTCTATCGCTTGAAAAGTAAATAACATAATACGTAAAATAACGTGTAAAACGAGCTATAAAAATAATAATAATGAAACTCGTTAAATATGGACAGTTAAATAAGAACATATTACATAAGTACCTATCTAAACGAAAACTGTGGAAATTAAAATGTAAAAAAAAAAACAACTTTACAATGTCCACTAAACACAAACTCGTAGTAATTTAAGACAAACTAATGTCTACTCGTAGTATAATGTACACGTGCAACGTTAGGTAAATTAAAAATAAGAGGAACCAAATGACGTTAATACTTTGTGAAAACATATATAATGTGCACCTATGTGGTAAACTGTACACGTGTGATTACTGATTTGTGATTAGGTAGCAATGTACCCAATATATAAATAGAAAACAATTATAAAAACTATTCACGTTATCTAAACGCAACCTAAATACTAATAATTAATACTATACTTTAACGTCAATATCGAATTTTAATGAGACACGAGATGTTTAAAAAAATGTGTTATAAGTAGATCGAGAAAAAATCAAACAAGAATTTCAATCAATATTTAGGTTTTGTATAAAATTTAATTTCTTTGGATTAAATACGTTAGTCGAAAATACAGTATATTGTATTATAATTAAGCGTTTGATATTTTATTTAATATAATTAAAATTAAAATTACAATAATATTGTAGTAATAGGTATAAGTAATTAATAACAATGATTTATTATACTTTTACTGATTTATTTGATAAAGTTGTCGTATGCCAAATTATTATAGTACATTATTACTTATAATTTTTTCACTGAACATTAGTTACTTATAATAATTACCAATAGAAATTGTTGTGATTTTTACTGTAACGATAGATATTATTGCATGTGTAAATTTTTGCATTCATATAGAATGACTTTTTTTCAAGTTTAAATTATACATTTTTTTAAATTCAACACTATAAGACATAGCTTTTATAATATCAACTGACGGAGCATTTATTAAAACGTAACTATTTGAACAGGGTTAAACTTGAATTTCACAGATCTCTTTTTTGGAGCCAATGAAAAGGGATGTTCACTATAAAGGAGTTACTCACTAAGTACGTTACGCAACTATATTACCAAATTTTAATCTGGATTTTTCAAATTAAAAAGATTTACATGCAAGTCATTTTCCAACACATTGATGACGGAAAATACTAACCATAGCGGGCACATAACATTGTCGGTTATTCTCAAAAGAAAAACGGCAGCAAAACGGTCACCCGTTTACTTCACATTCATTTGCCGCCCGATCATTGACAATTTTCGATCGAACTATTTCGCATTGCCGTTGGAAAGTTCCTTTAAAGAGAGTTATATTGATAGTACAACAAAATACTATACACTCGACGGGGATATTCAGCACGGTGGATTTAAGGTAAATCCCGTACTGGTACGGACGGTAATCGTAACTAATAGCCCATACCACTCAAGAATAATCGTATTTCAATATTCAAAAAATGTTTATTGTGATTTACCCGATAATAATATATTTTTTCTGTTCTTCTATCTCGTGGTCAGATTGAAATCAAATTCGAATTAAAAATCGTAAAAATACACAGAAACGGACTTATAATATATTTAACAAATTCCGTAAAAAAAAAAAAAAAACAAAACAAACCGACAAATGTATCTACCCAACTACGGAAATCTCATGATAAAATAGTTTAGTTACCGTGAATGTAATCGTGGACGACTTTGCACGACCGTTCGTCGATCATGTACACGTTTGGCGACGGGATGCCGCGCCTGAAGTCGGAGTTCTTGAAAAAATCCAACGAGTAACGGCGCTTCTGACACCGTATGCACAGGCACGAGCCACGCATCGAGGGTTCAAAAACTGGTGAAGGGTCGCGCCCGGGTGTCGGCTGCGGGAGCGCCGAAGACAAAATATTGGCAGCCGCGGACGGACAGGTAGACGACGACGACGACGACGACGACGAGGAGGAGGACGACGAGAACGGCGAGGAAGATCGGGACGACGTTAGCGGCGTGTCCCGTCCGCGGGGACCGCCGCCGCCCGAGGAACACAGCGAACAGCAAGAACAGTCGCCGTCGTCGTCGTCGTACGAACCGTCGCAGGAGTCTTGCTCGTCTCGGCCAACGTCGTCGCTGTCGTCGCACGGTTCGCCGTAGACGTACGGGTCGTCGCGGACGAGGTGGACGCTGTCGTCCGGCGGTTCCAAATAGTCGCGCCAGGAACCGCGAACCCTACGCGCGTACGGTTGCGGCGAACCGGGAACGCGCAGTTCCTCGCCGTCGCGACAGTGCGCGGCCGTCGTCGCCATCGTGCCCGCGGCCGACGGGGGATGCGTTTTTCTTGTTTAAACGCGGGCGAGAACACGCCGCACGGACACGCGAGACGCGAGCACGCTGTACGGAAGAACACGGTCGGGTCGCGGCGTCGTAACGGAATCTGCGATACGACTGGACCGTCGTCGCGGCGAGTATTATCGTCGAGCGACGGCGGCGGCGGCACCTGACGTCTTCGGCGGCGGCGGTGGCGGCGGCCTACCCGCGCGCGCTCGCGTCGATTATTAAGGTCACGGTGAAAACCGGTCCGACGCGATCGTCCGCCGCCGCCGCCGTGCGCCGAGCACCGTATGTGGGGCGTTCGACAATTATTTTTTTGTGAGCGGTTCGGTAGATTCGCGTCAGCCGATGTGCGCGAGTGTGACGAGTGTGTCCGGCAGTACGAGGGCGAGAGCGACCCCCGTCGCTTGTAATTGTGGGGTGCGAAGTTAACGCCACGGCCTGTTATTTGGCATTCTCGAGGTGCGGTTTGCAAGCACGAGTTTTTGTTTTTGAATATTTTACTCGCGCCGAAAGTTTGATATTTTTACATATAATATGTATAAATGCTTTCGATGCCGGTCAAAGTGTGTGTAGAACGTTTTCATATTTTTCCGACCGGTGGAATCCTCGTGGATGACGAACGCGTCGATGCGTTTTGTTTGTATAGTGTCGTACGTCAAACACTACTGTAGTAAAAAAGGTTATTTTAGTCGGTGAGTTACTGCGAGCCGCGGTTACTGGTGTCGTGTTTTTTGAAACGAATAACGCGGATCTCCGCGAACGCCGATAACGACAAGAACAGATCGTCGTGGTATTATGGATTGCCGTTACGTAGTAGTCGGATGCGTTTTCAGAGATTTGACAAAAAATAGGTAATACGCATGGGGTGTCCTTGTAGGAAAGCGATTTAAATCTTGTGAGCGAATTGCAGCCCTCGTCCGCGAATGAAATAGCCCTCTCCCCCGCCCTTATCACACACTATGTTATTCCGCTGTATCGATTTTTTTTTATCCGTATGGCTGTAAAGTCGACGGCATTTGAACAGACAGTGCGACGGTAGACATACTGGATGTCAATGAAAGAAGGATTAGTCGAGCTAAGCTATAACCACTTGACTCGCAAATAGTCACCGAGTCTATGTTTGTCGTTCCGACCGAACACGTTATTTACACCTGTTTCGAATTCAATGTTTATACTTTATGAAATGTATGAACTGTAAAGGTAGTTATAAGCAACAAACCGTTGTCATGTACAAAACTATTTACCCAACAATTTTCGGGGGGAATCAACAATAGATTATTAGTTTAAAAAATAATATACAAAGAACAATGGAGCAACCACAATAAAAAAAGGTGTTCATAAAATTGACATTTGAGATGTAGTTCCATATTATACGAGTACAAACTATTCTTATAGCCAGAGTATAAAACTCATTTAAATTCATTACACTAGGTATAGAGACAAATACGTTTATAAAAATATCATACATAAATATACTTGATTTGTGAAATGATTTTAACAAAATGCTTTGGATTTAAAAAGAAAAAACATTTTTAAGAAAACAAATAATGAAGAATTCAAAAAATATTAAACTAATGAAAACGTTATTGCGTGCTTACAGTTCTCATTTTCCTTACAAACGTAAAGCATTTTATTAACAACTTTTTATAGTGTACTCGTGAATATATGATAATATTATTGTCTTTTTGGCTTTTAATATTAACAAAAAATTACTTATTGGTAAAATTAAAAACACTAGTATTATTAATTATGTATATTATTTTAGATTTTGTTCTAAAAAAAATAATTATTATAAAAACACAAATTACGTACTAATAATCATTGATAAAGATTATTATCTTTCTCAGTTATAGTGTTTACTATAACAAGAAAATGTTAGGAAAGGTGCTCCTCTTTAATAACACACATTTTTACAGTCTAGTACAATACAATATATGAACATATTATATTTCCAAAGTAATTATGTTAAAATATTTGAATGTCGCGCCACATTGTCCAAATCCGAAATACTGTGCGTTGCATCTATACTATAATGCATTATAATTTTAATAACCGTGTAGTATGTATACGTGTTTAATAAGTTCGATCATGATTTGAGAGTATCACATTTTATAAATTATTTACTATACATAATAATATGTATAAGCCCATTGCTCAACATGTGTTGATCGATTAACGACGGTGGTGTCAGGCTGTCAGAGGCGTCTGATTTACGACCTTCGCGCATATTAGACAAGAACTGAAACATCTGAGAATAATATTTTAATGAATACTGAATTGTCTGGTTTTTTTTTTTTTTTAATAGTCTGATATTGCATATTATCATTATTTAGGAAGGCATTTAATTAGTTTTTTTTTATCAACTCAATGTGTTTTAAATTACAATAAAAACAAATAATACCTACTATATTAGGTGTATACTTTCAGTTGCGTACCTAGGGGAAGGAGGTATATTAACCTCTTCCATTATAATTTATTTTTATAGGTAAACTAACATCATTATATAACAGTGTTGTTATAACGTACTAGTTAATACTTCTTTCTTCCGAAAAATCAAAAGTATTTCCGGCCCTATCTTAGTAAAAATTAAGATTTTTTTAAACATGTATCTATGGAAGCCTATTACTGAAATTCTTAATACACTCTTTTCTTTCAAAATCACATGAAGTAGTAAGAAATACGTTTTCCAAGCCCTTTTTGAAAAATAAAAATTTTCAATTTTTTTTTTTACAAAAAATGTATACTTTATGGCTTCATATATGCACACTTAGTTTAAAAAAAATCGGACGATAATACTTCCCCTTTAAAATGACATAAAATGAAAAATACATGAAAATAGCTATTATCAAGTCTCTTATTCAGATTTCATATCAATTCATAAAAAAATTAACTCTCTTGTAATTTTTTATTTTTTGTCAATATGAATAAGGTATCTACAAAGTTTCCGTGAACCTCAAAACACAGTTATGAAAATCAATTATCCATTCCACTCAAAATTGAAATCATATTAAGTGGTCAGAGATTCATATATCCAACTCTATCTTAGTAAAAATTAAGTTTTTCGAAAATTTATTTTTACAAATTAATATAATGTTTGCCATATTCCATATATATGAACATTTAAACGTAGTTTTGAAATACACACGACTCCCCTCATGTAAATTCAAAATAAATCAATCATAAATACGTATTTTCAAACCTATCCAAGTAAAATTAAGATTTTAAATTTTTTTGACCAATATAATTTAAGTACGCTATGGCCTTCACCTCTAATTTGCATAGCTTAACTTAGAAATTTGAACAATAGTTCTGCCCCTATAAAATAGTGTAAAATTAAAAATACACGAAAATGACCATGCTCTCTCTAGATTCCATGTTAATTTCAAGAATTTGAACTTTTACATAATTTAATTTTTTTTTTCGCCAGTATAAAGTATTCCCGTAAACATGCAAGCCTAGTTTTGAGATTTACACGGCTCTGTTCTCTCTTAATTTCAAAATTATTTGGAGTAGCAAGATATACATATTTTCAATCCAATCCTACGTAGTAAAAATTCAAATTTTCGACAATTGTTTGTTATAAATATAATATCTGTCATGCTCTATTATATAAACAAATACTTTGCTATCTATTTTGGTATTAACCATTGAGAATAAGTAAAATAACTTTATTAAATGTGGTATATATATCAGTGAGTGTGTTTGTATTCGCTCATCAATTATCAGCAGCTATTTAAAACAGTATTAATGTCTTCCCTGAAGCATTTTAATGCATCGCTTAGAGTAAAATTTTTTCGAGGTATGGACATGTTCGGTGTCTAAACTTAATTCTATGACTATTTAACGCTGTAGAGAAGACGAACTTGAAGTCTCTTATGAGTACAGCACTGACTAAATTATAAACTATTAAAATGTATCTATCTAGATATTTCTAGATACATTAATCTGTCCAGATTAATATGCATATTATCCAGTTAAAATCACAAAAAATGATATACTTATAAGTTTATAATTTATATCTTAATCTATGATTTAAAACTACATTATCACTTAAACTTAAAATCCATTATTTGCATCTTTGGTTCTATCACCAAAATTTGCTAAATTTTTATTGATGATATTTATCTACTAAAAAAGTTACACTATATTTCTTAACACTCGTACTGTCATTTTGTACATGAGTATGAACTTATATAATCAAGGTTCACATAACAATAAAAATATAACCAAAACTCAGACATCAAGATCATGTAAGAAGATATGTATCTTAAAATATTTTATATATGATTAACTATACAATTGAGAAAAACTCAGAGAATATTATATGAACTACAATAAAATATCAAAAGTAAAAACAGTGTTCGAATACAACAATAGATAGTATTGTATGGTCATACCTCATTAGTTGTTGTTATATAGCAGGGATGGGCAACTCACAGTTACTATAGGGCCAATTTTTAGAAATTTAAAATATAGCGGGCAAGAGCATAGAAAGCAAAAAAAAAAAAAAAGGTCATTCAAAATATACATTTTAAATAGCATTTATTTTGTTTATAATGAAATAGGACATAGGTAATACAAAAAGCGTTATTGAAAATAATTTAATTAAATATTTAAATATAAATAGTTATTTGCAGTTTAGTGAGAGTTTTGAGGATGTGTGGCTTCTAATGACAACGCGGCAAAATCGACTTCTATTTCGGACGAAGAAACACGAAGTAGGTGACTTAATGTTTCATCTGTAAGTCGATTTCTACTATACTAGACATTATAGATTATAGAGTATAGACGATAAAGTTTAAAATTGTATACCTATACCTAATGCAATTTGAAAATGTAGCGCGGGCCAGATAAAAAAGGCTCGCGGGCCGGATGCGGCCCGCGGGCCGCCAGTTGCCCACCCCTGTTATATAGTATATACAGATACCTAAATGGATCTAAAAAGGTGAAACGTAATAAAAATCTTATTATTTCAGAATACTTTAATATGAAACATGAACAATTTAATGATAATATTTTATAATTACATAGGTAAATGGTTATTTTATAGGTATCTAATGATAATGGAACTATGTATTTAATTTAAACGCAATTCATCTTTTTCTGTATAGAATAGTTAAATGATGAGTAGAGATCAATATTGAACATATTTTACATATTTGTACAAATAATTTGTTATTAAAATGAATTTAATTTAAAAAAATTTAATTAATTTTCAATTGTATATTAAATATTAAATATATACCATTGGTTTTAAATAATAGCATTTAAAAATTAAAATAAATGGTACTATTAAGATATTTGTTAAAAGTTAAAACAGGTACCGGCTGGAGAGTCACCCGAGGGGGAGGGAAAATTAACAAATATTTATAAAATAGGAACCCCCTCCTCCCACAGAAAAAAAAGAAGGTTCAAAAGTAATTATATAATTATTAATTCATAACTTATAATATTATGTTGTATTTTTTATAATAATTTACTTACTTATTTTAACCCTCCCCCAAAAAAATAAATTAATAAATAAATAAAAATAAAAAATGAAAATAAAAATACTTAAAAATATGTCTCTTGTAAATAGAAGATATACATATTATAAAAACTGTCTTGGTATTTTATCAGCACCATTTGAAGCGATGCTACAGTAAATTATAAAAATGTATATAATATTATTTAAGTCTACGTGATTTTCAATTACCCAACCACAGGTCAGACGAAGTTCCATGCTCTTTGATAAACGAATAATATTGATTGTATTATTTAAATACGTGAATTCCATTTTATTTTTGTACTTTCATCAAAAATAATTAAACCTGGTATACTCTAGTCATAAATTAAATACGAGTATAGTATACTTAAACTTAATTTATGGTATAATTTATATCCTATAGAAAATTAGAGGCAAGAATGATTATATCAATAATATTACGTGTTAACTGTGGATTCCCCTCCCCAAAAAAATTTGTAAATACGCCACTACATACAGTTAGTTACATAATTACAAAAATCTTCTCAATATTATAAAATATCAATAGTTACAAATTTTAATTTAATATGAGCATTCTACTTTATAATATGATGATAAGAATAAAAAAAAAAACTAGATAAAAATAAATTATATTTTTATTATACTGCGCCATCTAACAGTCGGTATAGGCACTAAACAAGAATAAGTTGAACCGCAAGGTAGCGTACTAACATTCATGTCAATAAAAGGTATTTATTATTTTAATTTTATAATATACGATTACATAAATAATAATGATCTGAGTTTAATATTCCAAAAATATAAATTGTTCATACTCAATAAATAATTGTGCTCGCGTGGTATGATGCAACCAGATAATATTATAAAATAATAAAGGTCAGATTTAACTCGAAGGCCATGGTTATAAAATTCGCAAACAATAATAATATTGTTTACATATTATTAAATATAGGTATATATAAATTAAAATTAAAATTAATGTATAAGTAATTGTCTTTTTGCAAATAAAATATTTTAATAAATTGCATGATAGAATGTTTCTTAAATTTTACATAAAAAATAATTTTGTTGGAAATTTATATAAAATGACATTTACATTTCACTTCATAACGTCATAAGAGGTTTTATCTAAATCTTCATCATTTTTAATCTTTAAATAATCAAACATTTTTAAATTTTTAAATTTTTTATCAAACAATTTTATAATTACATATATTTTATACTCTAGAAAATAATACATTTATTAATTGAATATTTTTTTTTAAAAAACTAAATAAATGTATAACAAGTTAATAAGAATAATCATATTATTAATTTAAATGGTACCAGAAAAAACAAGACAGCGAAATCAAAATTGTTTTGTTAAAACGTCTTTTAAAAGGTATTGGTAAATATAAAATATTTGTAATAGACAGGCGCGGAAGTTGAATCTTGTAAGTAAGAGGTATAAATTATTAATGTTTAAAAGCATTTTTATAACGATTGAAAGTTCTTGAGCACACTTATATGAAGTTGACGCAAATGAACGCCTACACTAATAAAATACAATGATTTCACATGTTTTAATTTATGAAGATAACACTTATTTTAATTATAAAGACACAAACTGTATATTAAAGTATAGAAAAAGTGAAAATGAAAATAAATCTGTTCAACTGAATTGGGTTGAAGGTTCTCCAATAAATAACGAATAATAATAGGAAATTGAAGATGAGATCATTAAGTGGAGGGCATTGAATATAAACTGTACATATAATATTTGAATGATTACGTTTTACATGAGTGAGTCACTAATTCTACGTCCACACCTATTTGTTTTGAAATAATAAACTTGTGTACCTATAATGCCGGACAAGGATGACGTGAAAGTTTTTAACTCAGATTAATTTGGTACAACTAACTAAATATTATAGACCAATTAGTAATACATCAATATATTTTAGTTTTTTAATCATTATTTGATAAAAGACGATATTGTATGCACGTAATTTTAATGTAAAATCCCAATGCGTAAAATGTAACTTGAACCTGCAAGTATGTACTTAAATTAGAAAATCCAAATTACAAATTGTAATTATTTCATTTAAATAAATAGATCAGTAATCCTAAAACAATTGTTTTCATTTTACAAGATATTAAAGCATTTTTAATTCTTATCTAAATTAAATTACAGTTATTTAGTTACAGGAAAGACATTATTTAAATGTATTTAAATTCTTAAAATATTTAAAAAAAAAAAAAAAATGATTAACATTTAATTTAGATTCTGCGTAATAAATAATAATACAATACTTAAACAAAAAGCCACTTAGTCATTTAAATATAAGAGTGAATTCTTCTAAGATAATTCGTAGACTTCATGAAATATATTAGCAATACAGTTTCGTAATTAAATAATATAAATCAAAATTCCTTTGGTACAAAATTAATTATATTATTATTTATTAGGTGAAATAAATACTGAAATTTAACTAAAAAAATATATATTTTTTTAATTACGTTTCTTTACAATTCGTTGGCCTTAATACTGTTTTTTTTTTTTTTTATAACTAATGTGAAAAGAATAATCTTAATTAATATTATATAATTTGACTAAAAATAATTATACTAACTTTTAAAAATGAAAAACAAAAAAACGTGTTTAATAGTATAATATAAAATTTCATTTTAGATTGATATAAGTAACAGACAAAAGTGTTAATAAATTATACTTTTATCAATATTAAATACATAACATTACTTTAAGATTAATAGCATAGCTTAGTTTATGTGGCAACTGGCAACTATTAAAAATATTATTACTAGCAAAGTTTACACGGTATATTATAGAGATTGATATCGATTTGCTTCTGGGGATGCTAGGGTGAGAGTGTATGTTGCACTTGTCAGTTGCCATGGAAACATCTGTGGACCCCAAATGCTGTGAATAGCGAATCATTAAAATATAGAAAAGTCTGTGCATTATCCTTTAAGATATTTTCTTTACGTTTATAAAAAAAAGTAACAAATAATAATAAAAACATTTTTTTCATAGTATATTAACAAACGAATGTTAAAATTACTAACTTCTTAGAAGGTACTTAAATATGTTATTCAGTAACTCCGAACTTTATAATTAACTATGTAGATTGTACCCATTTATAATATTTCTAAAGAAGTGTATAAATTATTTTATATAAAAAAAAACTATTTTTATTAGTTAAGTTGTGCATATTTAAGAATTCTGAACAATCGTCAACCAACTGTAAAATGTGTTTTAAAGGAATAAAAGTATTGAATTAATAATAATTTTAGCTATAGCCAAAGTAATAAATTATATAGTTCAACCAAATACAACAATATTAATTATGAAACTTAGTCAAAATAAAACTAATAATGTATTTCTAATTTGTACAAAATAATAATCATAGAATTACTCAACTAATATTATATATGTTTTTATAATAATCATATTAGTATAATTTATAATAGTAAAATATAAATTTGAAAATGATTTATTTAAGCACAAAAAGTCTAAATACTGCGAGCTAAAAATTAACAGATTAATATAAATCTTGAATTATTAAGAAACAAATGGAAAATATTTAATGTACAAATACAATTCTATTATTATTTATAATTCGTCGATTATTCATAAATTTCAGTTCATCTTGATAGAATTAATTAAATTATTTATTTATATATTTATAACTACCTACTTATATTTTTTGTTTTTATATTTATATTTAAAAATATGATTTTTAATGTGAATTTAATAGTAATAACCTATTTAATAGATAATTTTTCTGAATGTTCAAAAACTAGCACTTTTAACAATTTACAACTCAAAACAATATCTTATAGGTATATTCTGAGTAATTAATGATTATTGAAATTATAATTTCTCCATTAACAAAAAATAATAAGAAGAAGAAGTGGAAGAATTATACCTATACAATCTGATTTATTATTTTCATATTTTATGTATTTAGACTTATTTTCGTTTAATCTTACAAAGCCGACAAATAATTATTCAAAGAATAATTTTCGTAAATATTAGTATAAATTATAATAACACTTTCTTCAAAATGTTAGTAGACATATTTTATGCCTGTAAATCCCAGGGTAAAAATATATAAATTACATAGGTTTAGTATTTACATTAAAAACATCTTACTTGTTTGTTTTAATAAATCAAAATAATTAATGTAATTTAAATAGATTAAACCCGTTTATACTCGTACTTGCCAACAATTTATTCGAAAATTTTATAAGTGTAGAAGATTTCATAATGCTTTTGAATTAATAGAAAATATCTATGTATGCATCATATTATATGATATGGTTTTATACTGATTATATTTCTCCTCTCATTTCACAACAGACTCCTGACTGTAAACAAATCACGAAAATCGTATTGAAATTGTCTTTTGCTTTATTTGTTCCCACGGTTTTATTTATAATAAAACATATACATAATATATTATTTTCTAAAAATATATTTTATTTATTTAATATTTTGTTAAATGGTACAAATATTTTTATACCTGTTAAATATCATCACTTAATTATATAGTTTTTGTTACGGATAAATTATAAATATATTATAAAATATTATATTCAATAAATATTCAATTTTAAATATAAAGTAATTAATTAAATAGTATTAGTTATAAAATCATTAATTAATGAAATATTACGTTTTAGAAGTATATAACATTTCCAGATATTGTATAAAATATATACCAAAGTCTAAAGTAAAAAAAAAACTATTTAATATATATTAATAATACAACCTAATAGGTACATATTAAAATATAAATTTGATGTAAACTTTTAAACAACTATGAGTTATAAATTATAATCAAAAATAAATTCAATAAATAAAAAATACATATTTTATTAAAGTAATTATTAATAGGTATTATTATTAAAATTGTATTGGCATATTAATCACACAGATAATTAGTTAACAATTGGTCAACTGAAAACCATTAATGAGTAATCTTTAATAATTTGTCGATTCTCAATGTACCTATTTTCAATTTTATATTAAAACATAAATTTGTATTTCTTACTATTAAATAATAGATTTGAATAAACTTTATATTGTGTTTATTGAAAATAATTATATACCTATACTATTCATAAATGTGATTTGTCTAAAATACCCAAAAAGAAAGAAGAAAAGAAAAAAGTCTAAAATTTATATAAACTATTATAATTTGTTATCGTCAAATATTCATATATTTCTCAAACTACATTATTTAAGGCAGTCTAATAACTACAGAGTTGAAAAACCCCCTCATTTGAAAAATAAAATAAAATAATAATAAAATGGCTTGACCTTTTGTACAGAATTACATGGCATTATGAATAACATGACCTTTAATAAACTTTTTTTTCAAGTATAGTGTTCCTTAATGGCAAACAATATCAACCATTGCGTTTAATAACACTCTTATACTGCTTCATAAAGCAAAAATGATGAACACAAACATTTATTGCTGATATAACAATTCGTAATTTTAAACAATGAAAATTATACATGACAGTTTATAGAAACAATTCGTTATCAGCTTAGCTTGGTCAAATTAATTGACATTTCTATAAATTTTGTTTTTAATTCATAAAATTATACAATCTATCTATATGCATATGTAGTACTCTTCACCCGGATATAAAGGATATACAGTAATATTTTAACATACAAAAAACTTCGCAACGATTTTCTTCAACTCTTTTTTTTTTACATAATATATGAACTAAAAACATAGAAAGGTATAAAATTGCTTCTTAATAAACCATTGTACAAACATTTTTATGAAATATGACAAAAATTAAATTATTTATTATACATTATACAACTCATACAAGACCTAACAAGTAGCAATTATTTTCACTAATGGCTACCTTAAAGATATTATTTTTAATTAGATATATTGATCTTAAAACATGATAAGTCAAATAAATGTTTAACTATTAAATCTAATATCCTTTTGTAGTCTCCGATGACATTTTATATTTATATTTATCATGCGCAAAGGCTGTGAAAGTATCCAAATAGGTCAAATGAGTCATAAGTATATGCCAAACATGATTGCCAAAACTATTTTGTTCATTTATAATGTTAAAATTCATTCATATTATTTTGATAATTTATATATTATTATTGTTTTTAACAATTAAAAACTTAGAATTTATTCATTTATGATATTAAAGTAAGTACCTATACATAAGTACATTTTAATATTTAATGATTAAGATAACATTTAAGAATAATCAAAAACTTAAACTCATAAAAAGTAATTCACTTGTTATTAAATAATCAACTTATTTTCGATATTGAAAGTAAAACAAAATGTATAAATGTTATGTGTTAATCTGCAATTAAATTTAAGAAACAACCTTACAACAAGTAAGTGATTTTAAAATTTAAGTTTATTAACTTATTATTTTTCTGATTTTCCTATATTTCAATTATTTGTATATCAGTATTGTTTTAGTTTTATGTTATATTAATTAAAATATTTTTATCATATCAAAATTAGATACATACAAAAGGTAGTTCCTTTTTTTTTTTTTTTTTGATAGAATAATAATGTTTGTCCTTGTACATTGTTTGGAAACAATACCAAAGAAAAATCAAAATGTATTTCATAATTCTTAAAACCAATAAAGATGACATAAAAAACGTTAAAAATAATTCTCAATCAAAACGAACAAAATCTCTGTACGACTATAAATAATGACAATAAGAAAATTATTAAATTGAATATTATGTTATTGTTATTTGTACAGCTAATCATGTATTATATTGTTTTTACAGACATATTTTCATAATCAATACAAAATTTCAAAATAAAAATGTAAGTATCCTTCTTTATAAAAATAAAATCATAAAAATAGATAGGAATGTTAATTATTTTAATTAGAAAAAACCACTGACACTCAATTTCACGAAGTTTCATCACTGGATGCCTCTTTTTCTTAAAACTTTAGTCTTTTTTAATTTGTAGTTAATTTATTTTATTTATTTATCATAGGAACATTATTTGTGCTTATTATTAAAAAAAAAAAATACATGCATAGTTTAAAAAAAATACTATATTAAAAAAAAATAAAATAGGAAAAACGCATAAAAAAAATCATTACTATATTTTTCATTATTTAATATACAAATATTTCATGATATACTTTCGTGTTTATTAAATGTATAGAAACCAGAGAGAAAGCTTTATCTAAACTATCTTATACTAATTTCTTGTCTATACAAACTATCGAAAGTAAAAGAAATCACATATTATGTTATACGTTAGTCAGTTTAGTCACATACACTATATGTATGTTTATACGGTAGTTAAGTGGGTTTCTACGTCAATAATTCATTACTACACTAAATTCATAAGACAAATAAATATTCAATTAACAAGCAAATGATTTAGTTTTATATTTGGACGAATTTATTAGGTGATTTTTGTCAAACAAAATAAAGAGATTTCCACAGTGTCATAGTTAAATATTGAATTTTTTATTTAACTAATAATATAATTTCCTTAATACCTATTAGAATTCACAGATCATCTTATTTTCACTTAATTTTACCATATACGTAAATTTTATAATGAATTATTCACACTAAAATCATTCTTAAGAAATTAAAAATATTATTTAATTTCTTTACTTATGATTATATTATAAATGTGTGTTTACTAAATTTACAAAACTTCATTAAAAATACAATTAGGTACTTAGGTACGTTAATTATTTAATAAACATATTAGTGTTTATTAAGCACTAATACTAGTACTACTATGTATTTTTGTTATGGTGTATATAAATCTGTTATTATTATACTCGTATTTTATTGAAAATAATATTAATCGACTTTTTTATACTAATTCATAATTTTAAACGAAAATAGTGTAATTATTAATTCTGATATTTCACTATTTATATAATAATATACGATTTTTAGTTTATAGTTTTCACATAAATATTTAAGTTACTTACAATAAATACTGGAATAAATATTATAATTTAAACCATAAAATATTAAGTCTTATTAGTATTATTATGTATTTTAATTTATAATTAAAGTTTGTAGTTTTCATGAAAAACATTTGATTAAAAAATATTTAATAATAGTAACTTGTGTATACATAAATTTATTTTTATTTTTTTAATATAATAAATTTACAATCTATTTTGTAGAGATTTATAAACAAATATAATAAGTGTAAAAAATACACAGGAGTATTTTAAGTAGTGCCTATTTCAACTATTAATAAAACAAATAATAAATTAATTTTTATTAAAACTTAACTTAAATTTGAGAAAATGTATTTATTATCGTTAAAAAAAAAAAATTAAATAATAAACATAGCTTGATCACTATCATAACATAATACAGAAATTAAATAGTATGGAAATAACATTTCTTTAGTAAAATGAAAACCTGGTTATTTTCTATAAAATAAAGCTAAAAATTCTTTTTAATCTTACAATATTTTTAATAAATTAAGTCATTTTTTAGTTATTTAAAATTATTATAAATATAAATCTGATTATATATTCAAATTAATAGCATGAATAAATTCATATAAGTTGTATGTAGATATATATCCGTTGCAGTTTGCTTAGCCTATTTTAATTAGTCTATAATTGGAAAAAATATAAATTATAAAAATTGTTATTAAACAAGACCTAAATAAGTTCAATTTAACTGAAGATTAAAGATATGTAGTTATGTTTAAAAATAAAGTGTAGATTACAAAATACTTGTTGTAAATATAATAAATAAAAAAAAAAAATCAAATGTTATTATCACGAGATATTACAACCCTAACTACTTTTTTATCATCTATTGTTTTAATGTTGACTGTAAAACTGCATTGTATTTGTATACAGTATTAATAGATTTATTGTTTCTGCTTGATAATATATGTAAAGCAAATTACAAATTTAACTTTTTAAATAAAAATTTTACTTAACATTTTTAAAAATTTGTATTATTATACCTACTTATAGTATCTAATATATTTAATTAATTCATAGTAGTATCATTAAATTTTTTGAAAAACACCTGTAAATTGTGCCAAACATGTATTTCATATATAAAATTATATTATACCTACCCAAAAATGTATAAATGTTTAAAAAAAAATAAATAATTGCACGTTTGATTAAAAATTTAAATTTTAGCAACTGTAATGATGATATAACTGATAAGTATTTTGTTTGAACACATTGTTATTTTATTAATATTAGGATAAAAATATTAAAGACATATTTTATTTATTTATAAAAACAAAATACTAATATGTATTTATATAATATAATAAATGGGTATACGTTTAAATGAAATCGGATACATTGCACTTGTAAGTATATTTTGAAGAATGTTGCATTAATTAAAATCAATTTTTGACCTAATACTTATGTATATAGTAATCACCAATCAGCATATAATTATCATCAAAACAAATGTTTATTATACCTATAGTATACTCCGCACCCACATGGCAACATAAGAATATAATAATAATATATAGTGGGCACGGTGGATTTATAAAGCCACCTTGATAGTATACTTCTATGTAACTTTAATATTTGTACAGTATTAGTATTCATCATTACAAATATCTGTTTAAATAAAAGTATATAGGTAATATTATTGGTTGTATATTATATACTCGTACAATATAGGTAGGTTGTATATTTATAATAAACAAATCATAGTGAGCTCTATGAGTGGATGGCGCCATAAAAATCATAACAACAGCATCTTACTCATATTTTATAATTATTTAATGTATTTTTACGATTAATTATAATCCTACCACAACATAAATACAGCTATTAAATGTTGATCTTTACTAACAAAGATTCTTTAGGTGCTACACGCCTACATCGTGATCACTAGTCACGAAATGGAATCAAGTTTTTCTCGAAAAAAACATTTCGTAGAAATGGCATCGTTCGTCGAACGCAACATGCCGTAGTTTGATACTCGCATATTCCAAAGACCTGAAATATCCTGACCTAACCAAAATGTTGAATTTTTGTCGAGTCAATACATTTTATGGCTCAGTTATACATATTATCAGAAAGACGATTATATTTACGTTTTTACGAATCAAGTCCTACCAGTCTTACCTAATACGAATAAAAATAATATTTACAACAATATTCGAAATATTATCTCGTATATTATCGAGAGCACATCGTAAACACAACGTCGATAATAATAATTACAATTATAATCTGATAATTAATAATATACAGCGACCATAAAATAAATGAATTATTATAATATAACGAATCGGTGTTTGCAATAAACCGAGGTGCCGCACGCACAAACATAGACACATAATATACACTGGGCACTGGCCATGTTATATTATACACATATATATATATATGCCTACTTGACTGTATGATTGCGACTATACCTAGTATACCTACAAATAATAATATTATATTATTATGTCCGGTATGATATTATGTACCGTTCGGTTTCGGTCTGATGATGGTCGGAGGGGATTGGGTTTATAGTGGGGGAGCGGAGAGGACGGGGCACGTACGAACTGCTCGCGTAGTACACATCGCGCGCCCGGTACGAAACGCATAACTGTAGTATGTTCACAGGTAATAATATTAAATTATTATTTTCGGACTCTTTAATGCATACTATACGTCTATGTCTACATACACGATGGTACACCTACCGCGCGGTCATTGGGTCAGCGCGGCAAAAGGAACGCGGCGCTGCGGGTCATCGTCTTGCCGAATGCGGTACTCCCTCGAGGCTTAAAGTGCCTTAGACCATAATAAAGCATAATACAATAAGTCGCATCCGACCGACGTTAACACGTTTCAATACTCTACCTATGGGTACTACATCGGTTTACCTGTATGGTAAATAGGGTTTACGATTACCCGAAAATCCGTCACGGAGCACGTCCCGCGATTCAAATCTACTGCGGAGAGCCGGAGATGCGCGAAAAAAATCGTGCAGTATAACTACGTAACATTGACTAAAATAATTAATACGTATTTTAGTTTATGCTACATAGCAGCTACGTAGATGGTTAGGTACAAGGAATATAATATGTACAACGCAATATTTGATTTAATAACATTACCGCAATCGCAATGGCCAGAGAATGAAAAACCAACAGTCGTAGAAGTGTTTTTTTTTTTGTTTTTTTTTTTTTTTTTTGTATAAATATATATGATAATAAAAATTAGTGTTGCCTAAAATATATGATAATTATTCAGAATTCGAAGCTATATACAACACTTATTATACTAGCCGTTACTTAACCACTGTTACGCTATTATTTTATTTTATTATTATTTTGAGTACCTAGCGATGGGCAGTGATCGTATTATTATTATCGACTTATGACGACGTTGTGCAAGCAGTTGGCGTAAAACAAAAAAAAAAAAAACTCACCGCAGACGTTCAGCCATCCTTCGACTCGGCACGGGTACACGAGCTTGTTGGTGGAACGAGCCCTTCGGCCCGCGAAAGGCTTGACGGGGGCCGCGAAAGGCTTGACGGAGCCCGCGGAGGCTGTAGCGGCGTTGTGGTTCATTTCGCACGAGCGTCTTAGCACCGAACCGGCATTGGCATTAACACTGAAACGAAACGTTCGAAAACGGACGGTTTCGCGCGCACACGTTCGGTACACGCGTATTACGGTGACGGGCGGACGACTGACGAGACGGAACGCTGTGCGACACGCGACTCTACTGGTGCGCCGGCAACGCGTGAACTGACTGCACCGCCGCTGCCCCGTTCGCGGTCCGTCCGCGCCTCGGTGGCCGCCGTTGGCGTGCCAGGCCGTCGGCGGTGGCGGCGGCGGCGGCGGCGGCGGCGGCGGACGACGCTGGAGACGCTGACGGGAAGGCCACCGGGCGCGCGCGTCCGCCGCCGCGTGCACCGATTACCGATGGACGGGGGGTGGCGGGCGGGTGGCGCACCTTGTGCACACACACACACTTTGTCGTCGCGCCGTTCGTTTTTATTGTTATATTATGCGCGCCTCACCCGCTCCCGTCCGCCCGCCACCGCCGCCGCGCGCGTCTCGTGCTCGCGTTGTCCGTTAAAAAGCGAAAAAGAAGAAGAAGAGGAGGTGACGGCCAAGGCTTATTTTTTCCGACAAATATTACTGTCGCGTACGTCCGCCACCGCCGCACCTACCACCCCCTTGCCACACGTCGACGAATGCGACGCGCGTACGCGATTGTCGATTAGCGAGTGCCCTGCGGCACTGACGATGACGGTTACATTAATATTATCATTATTATTATTATTATAATTATTGTTGTTGTTGTTATTGTCGTCGTTCGTATTTTTTACCCGTGCGCTACCGTTCGTTGGAGTCGCGTGTTACATCTACCAGCAGATTTTCCAGGTCCGAAGTGCCGCGCGAAGAGGGAGGTGTGGGCGTTTGTCGTGACTGTGAAGTTCCGCGTTAAGATTGCGAATTTCGTTTATACCTATTAACTAACCTAACCAAATTCGGAAACGAACAATGACAATATTTATTTCGTGAAGGCTTAAAATATATACTATTTTCAGTGTACGATCATTGTGATTACGTCCTATTACGTACGAAACGAGTCTTGTCGCTTTTGTTTACGTAAGTTGTGAGGTTGGTCCCCCTCCCGCAACACTGTTTAAGACTACAACTGTCTACTACCGAATGTTCGGAGACGGAATCGAACAATTTGGGCCACTGCATAATCTGTAAAATATTCATCTTTTTTTTATCGGGGTGAATGTGCATATAACAATACAACCATAAATATCTGTAATGAATAAAAACTGGTTTAATGTAATATTATGCTGATTTTTTTTTTTTGTTTTGTTTTTGTTATATATAATATAAGTTTAAATTACCTCAAGTCGGGGAAACTCGTGAAAGCGGAATAAATTATGATTTTCTTATGTGCTCGTATGTTTGCTATTTTAATTTATATGTATAGAGACACACCGTTTATTATTATTTAATATTGTATATAATTTTCGTTTTCCAATTAGTATTGCAAAATATTGAAATGTTTATAAAATTTTTAAGCTGGAGGAATGCCATCATATTTTACTCAATAATAGATTACATAGTAAATATATTAATATATGGAATATGGATATAATTACTTAAATGTGATAAGGTACTTAAGCGTCTTAAGCGCTTTAACCACTTTACTAGTTGGTGTGCATATCCTGATTTCATTTTGTCATGGAAGCATGTATGTTATTAATTTATCTACTAAGAGATACGTTCTAAAACATTATATTGTACTTATGTTTACAAGATAAGTCAGTAAAATTCGGAGCACCTGCATGCAGTGACGCAGTGTATATACAATTTCCTACTGGGTAGTAAGTCGATAATAATCGTTTGCTATAAAGCCTATAAACGTAAAATAATGTTTACAGAATGTCGTCAAATGTATAACAAAATACGCTCTATAGTACCATACGTATACAATTTATAAGTTTGATATTATCAGCGATACGACGGGTATGTCATACCAATATTGATCCTATAAAGGTAACAAAAATTAAAAAATGATAAAACAGTGAATCAAATACTATATCAACAATTAAAAATAAAAGAACTGAATTACGGTTTAATTTTTTAATCACATTTTTTTTTTCTGAAGTGGGACCTCATACATCGTATACGTCATGCTACGTCCCTGATTTTTGCGCCAAGTCATTGTGACATGACGGCATAAACGCATGACGTTCTGGAAAGTGGAAACAGTTGTCGTTGACGGCTTATAGACCCGACGCGATTATTGTTCCGCCGACGCCACCGTTGGATTCGGTCCAATAATTGTCATCGATTGCCAACAAGGCGATAGGGTCGTGCCTCTCCCTCTCTACCACAATTCGGTCAGATTGATCTAAATATATTCATCGTTATATAGTAATAGTCATTATTATATCATATACACACACACACATATATATATATATATATATATATATATATACAACATATACATGTACACATCACTGCTGCAAGTTATAGCCACGCGCGTTCGACTTTTTTTTTTTATCGACCACGTTTTCTACAATTTTTTAACGGTCGTTTTTAAAAGGTGTTAAAAACGAAAACCAATCGACTGCGTAATATTCTTTCACATCTGAACGTCTCAGTTCGTGGTGCAGTGTATCGTGTACATAATATATTATCATATCATATGTAACTTTATATATATTATACATGGTCTTTCTTCCGAAAAGTTCTGTGTTTAGTGTATTTATGTTAGATACTACAAGGTCTAAGATATAAGTTAGATTAACTTTTATTTTTAAATGCATGTGTTTATTTACACCAGCAATCAATAAGAATGAGGTTTTAAGGTTTAAGAATTTCGCTATAAGTCATCTCGTGCGTAGGTAGTAGGTACACATGACAATATGAGAGTAATAGCAAAATAATACCATTATTTATCGTTCAGTAAATATTATTATTGTTATTATTAAAATGACCTATCCCAAGAAATTTAATTTTATTCATAAACAGTATATGTATGTATGTAACTTTTTTGTTTAGTTCTGTGAATATATAACGTAAACCACTCGTTAATATATTTGTATTTATAAGTTACAACTTAACATCTCGATCGGATATAACAAGAACATACGACTTGTTGTTAATTAGAAATTAGAATTTAGAAGTATTACTTATTAGTATACCGATAATTTATACATATTACTATTTTCATTCTTAAAGAATATTGAAAAAGAAAATCATATATACTATGTACTAAATGACATGTGTAATGTTATATACTTATATGGATATGGTAGGACCAATAAAATACGAGTAAAAAATGTAGGTTATTCGTATGATACTAAGGTACTACACATTATTATATAACGTTACATTTATTAATGAAATAAAAACTCGTACAGGAACTGGATACAGCCATACTGGTTGCTAGTGTAGTATATCTTAGAATTGTTTTAAATTAAATATAAAACAACACGTATTTGCATCGTACAATCTATTGGTAATAACTATACTATTGTAGATAATGGACACAGTAATGTATCAAATATATATCATAATAGTTTAAAAAAAACCTTACATCTCGTACACGAAATAATAAAATTATTATTAATTTAAACTAGCTAGACCCTTTAATGAGTTTATTACATATTATTAAGCTCTAATAAAATGATGTTAAGATATAATAATTATTAATTATACACGATATGCAAATATAATAATCGAAGAAATCTTTTCATAGAAAATTGAAATTATTAATAATATATTCTGTTAAACCTTGTAAAAACTATTATAAATTACTTTATAATTTTTCCATTGAACACAACACAGCATAGGTAGGTTATTGTATTGCTACAGCTGTCGCTTGAATACACACAATAAGAACCTTTGAAATCTCATATTTATCATCTTGTCTCCAATTTTTATTATATGGACGTTTCGTTACAAATATTTGTAAGCTGTAAGGGTAAGGGAACATATTATATACCATCAGTTTATGTATACATTAGATGAAGAAAAAATAATATCCTGTACATGAATAAACATAAATATGAAACACCTGTATCCGAACGGGCAAGATTTTTGTATAAATATATCTATAAAAATTATTTCTTGATAAAATGTTTAAATAAATATAATTATTTAACAATGTCATACAATTTATATATAGTAAATAATTAAATTAATATTTATTTAATATAATATTTGTTACACTCGGTGTCACAAATATGATCATAGGTATAATCGTAATATATATATATGACATATGTATCTAAATTCTAAACTGCTATATTAGATATAATAATATATACATCCGTTCTCGTGATATTATTTATATTAATTTAATAACATAAAAACATACCTATACAGTTAAACATCATCATATAAAAATCATTATTGTATCCTACTATATTAGAGATTTAATTTGTAATGCAAGTATTTTCGTATTCAAGAAAAACGCGTTTCATAATTAAATATATTTATAATACATCAATGTACAGCAACAGATTACAAAAATATCTGTAACATTGCCAAATTCTTATTCAAAAACATATGTGACTGATTCATTGATTTAATAACTTTATGTAGATTATATTACCAATAACAAAAAAAAAAAACTTTAAAAAAATAAGTTATATTTATTCTGACTTATAAATAATTTTAATAAGCTTACGAAACAAAATAAAAATATATTAAATTTACTTATAAAATGTTCTTACTGTATTACCTTATTGAATCACCTTAAACTAATTTATTAATTTATCGAGGATTGAACAAAATGTATAGTTTTACATTTAATATATTTACGCTATTAATAAAATATTATCCTGATAACATTTTTCTTTGACACTCATAAGCATTTTCTTTTTTATATTCATAGATTTCTCGAAAAAAAAAAATTGGGACTTTGAACATTGTCAAACAATATACAGACAGTATGTCGGATCTTGTAGCTTAGCTGATGTTTAACCTAGATGGTATTGTTAAGAAAAATATTTGAATAGTATGTATTATGTATACCATAGTTTATAAGTTAGTAAATTGTATATATACATTTTACAGTATGTAAAATATTTATAAGTTATACTTAAAAAAAAATTATGAGCACCAAAAACATAGCACGCTATTTGATATTTTTCCTTTACAAGGAAAATCTTTAAATCATAAATATGTTTTTGGCAAGGAAAAACAATGAACTATAAATTATTTTATGGAGATTTAGTGTAAGTAACCATGGTAACGTAAACATATATAGTGTTACGATAAGTTGTATCCAGCCCTAAAGTATACTTATGTTATTATTATTTTTTCAAATATCTTTTTGACATACGTTTTTGAGTCATTTCAATACGATGAAAATTTTTTTTATTATTATACACGTATACTAGATCAATTACACACTTTTTAGGTTGGAATCAATTAAAAATAATCAAATGTGATTAATGGCTGCTATTAAAATCACAGTATGCGTGTATATAAAATCTGTGCATATATATATATATATATATCAGTCATTGAAGTTGATTGTCTTGACTTCCAATTAATTGTTCACTATTTTATTCTAGAAAGCTAAATTTCTTGAATGTATAGTTTATACGTTTACAATCTATAATTGTTATTTTAATTATTTAATTTTATAACACTCGCCTATTTAAAAATAAAATAGAAAAATTACAAATAACTATACGAGTAAATGAAGTATAGTTTTAAGGTTATGACAACAATTACAAATGATGTAAGTAATGTATACAATATTCTTAATTTTTCTGTGTTATTGTCTTTTGGTATTATCAAATTAATTTATATTTTATTTATTAGTTATAGGTACCTAGCCTACCTAGTTATTATTAATTAGTTTTATTAATCATCAGTGTTACGTGGTAATACAATATATGATATTAAATACGACTATTCAGATATTTATACAAATAACTTATATAAATTACAAAGTATAAAATTAGATATTATTATTATTATTATTCTTTTGTTTTTAGATTCTAAGCAGAACAATGAATTTCTTGATTTTAAAATGATGTATTATTTGTTCTTGTGTCTTTTAGTGTAGTAGAAAAAAATGCAAAATTTAATTAAAATAATATGTGATATGAATGTATGCCATTATAATAAATGCGATGAATTAGTTCACAAAACGATTTATTTCAATGCCAATGTTCCCAATGAATTGAGATACAATAAAACCAAAATACACCTATAGTACGAGTATATAAGTATAACGCCATATTTTATATTTAATCATTTTTTTTTTCACGGTCGAAGTCAGTTTATACAGGCATAGTATATGAATACAATAAAATACCCAATTTATTTATTAATATAGACTGATAGATCGTCTATACTCGTAATTATTTAAGTATGCAATGATTTATCATTGAATTCAAATGTATCACATTCATTACAGTGACCCACTATTGAGTCTAACTATAGGCACCTACTTATAAAAGATTGGTTATCTAGTTGCCCACTTCAAAAAAAATTTTATTTTTGTAGGAATGAGAGGTGAATATTGTACATAGGTTAAAGAGAACAAGTAATGAAAGCTATTCAATTATTTTTCACATTTTTATACTTATATATAGTGTTCTAAAAAATTATGTTTGTAATTTTATTCTAGATAGACTTCTAGTTTAATCATTAAAATTAAGATGATGTGTATATAAAAATCATATGGAATACATTTATGTAACTATAGATAATAAACCTATACGTATAGTATATCCTAAAGAGGATGTCAAGATAAAATGTTAATGCTGTCTTTAACACATGTGACGTGAAAACTGAAAATGCATTCACAAAATATGTCCATCATAAATAGTTCTTAAGTGATTTTAAACCTAAAAGTATTAAAATACTTATAATATTAACAACAATTATTAAGAGGTTAACGTACTGTGATAATTTAATTTGATAAAATTACTTAAGGTGCATCACATAATGCTAGGTAAGTTACCTTTATGTCATATGGTAGTATGGACAAAATGGTTTTAACTTCTAACTATACTTACATACTGTAGTAGTCAGTTACTTTTTTTTAATTGTAATACGCTACTTCTAATATTATTATTTAAATATAGTAATTAATAGTAATTCTATTCACTTTTTCACTGCGTAATTTTTATTTTATTTATTTTATTGTATAGTTTCAATAAAAAGACAAAGTACCTATTAAATACTTTCAAATATCAAAATTCAAAAAGCTCAAAAATTAGTGGTAATAATATAATATTTTTTTATTCTCTAATCTATAATCCATATACTTGTATTATTGATATAAACGTAGTTAAATACCAATAACTTATACCAGTTATACCCGAAAAATTCAAAAGTACATTTATTATTATTCATTATCGTAATGTAATATTATTAATTATTATGTATTGTATTATTTTACATTGAGCAACACATAGTTTTAAATAATTTAATTAACTAAGTAATATGAAATATAGAACTTTAAACATTTTAGTTTTTATCAATAGGGCTTAGAAGTTATTGCTAAATAAGCTTAAATTAATTTCATGACTCTGCGAAAATAATATTAAAAGTTTATAGTGCATATTTAATAATTTTATAATTTTAAAAGCATATTTGATGATTAATAATATATTTATAAATTATAATACACTTTGAAAATTTGACAAAAAAAAAAAAAAAAATAAATAAATAAATATTTTGTAATGAATATTTTAGTTTGAAAGCTTTTACTAGATATTATGGTATCGTATTTTTCAAATCCTTAGTTCACAAACAATTTCCTATTTTTATTAATAAATATTTAGTGCAAATTTTTTGTATTTATGAAAATTGTGAGTAGAAAAAGTAATAAATGCATATTTTTAAAGCAATTTGTACTAATATGCACGTCAAAGTGTATGTATATATTTAATACTTTTTGAGTGTATTAAGTTCTGAGCCCTAGCCATCAAATAGGTTGTAGGGTTGTGAGTAACAACAAAAAATAATTTTCTCTACGCTAATTGTAAGAGTTTCTTGCTTGTTAAAGTATTTCGCTACATTGTATGTACTGTCATAATAGCGAAGCTAATGTAGCGTCGCTTTGTAATTATAGCGCACTTCTCCCGACCACTGGTTATTTCTTATGCAACGTCTTAATGTTTACTTATCATATTTTTCCTAGTATGTACACATGGACGTGTCTTTTTAGTTAAAATTATACACAAGATAATTCAGATAAAAATGTTAGTGTAATTACCACCTATTGCTTTAAGTTAAAATATTAGAATGATCGAATATTTTGGCAGGTACTTTACGTAAAAATATTATGATATTCGAATGAGACGATTATTCTATTTTTATAATGCAACAGTTAAAATACTGAGTAATTGTCATTTATTATTATGTATATCATAGATTGTATACGTTATACGGCTACGTGTCATAATACTTTACTACGTGTTTCGACACATTGGCGTATTATATTTCACATATGAAAATAGATTAAAATTAGTAATTAAATTTACACTAACAAGTAACAACATTTTTTTTATGACATAATTACATATATTTATGTGTTTATTTCTTATTAAATATTATACACTACGTATATTCTACGCTCTACTATTGATAGTCTATCAAGTCAGAAAAATGGTACTAATTGGTAGTATTGGTATAAATGTATAATTTTACAGTTAAAATTATTTAATTTATATTATTATCACCCAAATGGACAGAATTATCTTTGACTGTAAATTTAAGTTAATAATAAGATATAACTTTTTAACGAGTCAAATTATGAAAAATATGTGTCTACAAATAATATAAATTATTGGGCAATTATATACTAGATCATGTTTTAGTAGTAAAAATTAACTCAAATACATTTTAATGCACGATAATATTATAAAATATTGATGTAATACCGTAACATACTATACCAATCTAAGGAAAAAATTTATATGTATTATAGTATTATTATTATGAAAATTAACAACTTAATCATATATCTAATAGAATTTGTGTGTTAAACAATCTAATATGAATTATAAATTATTACAACCTGTACAAATTGTTCTAAATAATATGTTTACCTAATCATTTTTTATATCTTAAAATTAAAAATTAGGTTTAAATTAATTTACACATATTATTTAAATATTTACAAGAGGACGTTTCTTGACTGTGAAACTATAGCTGATGAGAATTTTGTTAACCAATCCATATTTATAAATTATATTTCACCAATGTGAAAAAAAAATATATAAAGGCTTGTATTTAAAAAAAAAATCATATTAGTGTGATATTATTAGTTTCAAAAGTTATTATTATAAACATATATTCTATTGTACTTTTAAGTCTGTTGGGCGTTATCGGGGTAAGTATAATATGATTTTGCTTCTGTTAATACATTTAGATTGAAAAGCATCCTCAATTTTAAGTATTTTATATACTGCGAGTATATAAGATTTGAGTTAACTGGTACCAACCTACAGTTTTTGTTCCCAAGTTAATTCTCTCTCTTTCTCTCCCACTGGTTACAGTATATTGCATATCCACTATTATTTAATTTTAGTTTATCTTTAATTTATACATTCAAATTCATAATCTTGTTAACACGATGAGTACCTAAAATAATTCATGTGATATTTTAAGATACGCATTAATTGTTTTTTAGACTCTAAGCAGAATTATGAATTTATTTATTTTACAATGATGTATATATTTTTTTATCTGAAAACACTATTTTTAGTGGTAAAAATTCTACTATTGCAACTCATTGCTGATTGACAAAAATACTAATCATCTATACTGTACCACAAAGCGGATAACTATTTAATGGCTTTTTTATAACTGAAAATTTTAAAATATTGTAATCATCATAATTTACAAACTATTCATTCCAAAATATGAAGTAGGTAACTACTAACTACACAATTTAAAAACGCTGATAGTAAATAACAGCTGATAGCATATCAAAGAAGCTGTTCAGTATTTTTATGTTGGTAGATCTACATTTAGTATTTTATTATTGTTTTGTTCGAAGCTTGAACAATAATATTCCCACCAAAACGTAATGATATTAATATTTAATATTTATTAATTTTATTATTATATGTTAGGCATATTTTGTAATTTGTAAAATAATTTGATTGTTACTACTTAACACTTATTAGGTAGTTATTTTATCATAAATATGGGAAAGCCACACAATGCAGCTCGTAAGTACCAGTGTAGGTACTAGGTAATCGCTACTAATATAATATGTTTTTTGTTTTAAATAACATTCTACTTCTTTGCTTCATTTTTTTTTTTTAATTTTCCCATATCATTTGCTTTAAGTTCTGTAATTTTTAATAAAATGGTAAACGATAGTAAAATATTATATTTCTTGTATTGTTATCTATTATTTATGCTTACACCATTGATATAAAACATAGTTAAATACCAGAAAAAATAAGAAAATTAATTCATTATTAATCTATATCATGATATGATAATATAATAATAATAATTATTATTATTATTGTCACCATGTGTTGTAGTTTCTTGCATTGTGCAAAAAGTAGAGTTCTATTATAATATAATTTTAAATTATTTATTTAACCACAAAACTTATCTTTTTTTAAATATTTTAATCATCAGCTAGGCTGTAAAGCATAGGTAGCGAATAGCGATAAATAAAAATGTTCGCTATTTTAATCGTTACAAATAAAGTAGCATGCTACTCTCATCTTTATTTGTACTACCTATTATTATTATTATTATTATTATTTATTACGTATATTATGAAAAATATAATTTATTGAAATACCTAAATACAATATTTGAATATATACACTAAATTTTATGATGCTAAATTCAAATGGATAGTTATTATGTTTTTAGACCTTAATATTATCCATACATGAACGATTTATCAAATTTGTATGCATAATTTTCTATTAATTAGTAATTAATACTTTGACGTTCTTTTACGTTATCAATATTGTTGTTCGGTAATTTTTTTTTTTTTAATTCCATTTTATCTATGCCTATACTGGCCGTAATGAATTATTTTATTGCTCAGTTAATGCGTATTATAGGTACAAAGTTTATGAATCCAACTTCAACAGAAATTTTGCAAGAGTTATTAAATTCTTATCAAAATTTATTTATCTGTTATGATTATCAGAGTATACAAAACATTAAAATAGCCTTTGATTAAAATCGAAAATCATAATTTAGTTTAGAGAGAGCTCCGGACACATCCACTGACTAGTAAAATATCTATAATTAAAAAAAGTAATTGATACAATCTATGAATTAATAATTATTATATTGGCCTATCTTAAATGTGTTAAAAATTGCAATACTTCAATCATAAATAACTATCATATTATTATATTAACTATCTGCAGTAAATAAAGTCTAAATCACGAATCTTCAATCTTTTATAACAAAGGATTTCCTATTATTTAAAAAAAATGTAGCGGGCCGCATTTGTAAAATTTCCTATTTAATATTGTATTAAATGATTAAAAATGTATTTCAAAATATATTCTATACTTAAAATATGCTCGAAATCCTCAAATATAGATAATTTTGTGAGTTGAAACCTTTGGTTTAAACTGATATCACCATATTATTTCAAACTTCGGATAAAAATTATTTTATTGTTAGTTGTCAATCGGGCGATCGGCATCAGATCTCTACAATTTACGTAGGTACCTAAGTATTGATGAGCGATGGAAGTCCTCCGTAAACAATGATTTATTTTATGACTTTTTCTTATAGTTTTATCACCTCTCTGTAAGTATCGATCTTTAACGGATTCAGTTAATATAAAATTGTTTCTAAGTTCGGATCACTATGATTTGTAGCTGTTGAAAACTTTGTAAAACCTTCAAAACCGTCTCCTCCCGCGTCAAAAATTTCTGCAGGGGCACTTTAAAACCTTTATAACTTTGCACAGGGTTGACGCTTTATGACTAATTAGCAAATAATTATTTATTCATACAATTTTATTTTTATATCAATTAAATATTTATTGATTAAAAAAAAAATATTTGAAAAAAACATTAGGTGCTACAAATTTGTGTTATTGGGTTTCAATGTAAGGCATATTGGAAAATAAAAATCATGTTATTGTTCCTATGTTATTACTGTTATTAGGTATAAATGTATAATATTTTAGTAAAATTAATGAAATATTGGATTTATTTTAATTTTACTTAAGTAGAACGTTGACCTCTCTTAAGATCGATATACATATAGTATAATACACACATTATACCGATGTATATGTATATCGTATATATACATATATTCCAAGTTACTACTTTCTGAATAGGCTCAGTGCCTAGGGCCTACACATTTTTTTAAAAAAATAATTAGCATTGATCAAAATTATATATTACACGGATGTATAGCTTTCGAAAAAATAACGTGGCAAAAATAAGTTATGATAAAATAATATTATTTTAATTTAACGTATCAATATAGAATATGAAATGGTTTATTGTTTAAAATTAACTATAAAACCTACGGCAGCCTTATTCAAGGAGTGTTTCTGTCTAAATATTTGAATACTTAACATGTTTCAAAATAAATAAGTTAGTAGAGCTTAATTGTTTAAGACAATAGCTTTTAAGATAAAAAATTATACGTAGGTATTGGGTGATTTGAATTTTGCATTTTTGTATTACTTTTTATACATTATTTTAGTGTTTAGATCACTAATTATATGAAGGTTATATTATATTGGAGCGAAAAAGTGAATTATAATTATTGTGCGATTGAAGTATAATTTGGTATGCATTATAAATATACAATTTATTTTAATATATATTATATTTTATACTAATATAGTATAATTATAACGTTATCTTTTAAATACTTAACCAGTATAAATTATAATGCGAATATTATATCTTATAATATAATAATTTATTGTAAAATTGATTTAGAATCTAAATACAAAAAATATATGTAAATAATAATAGCTCATTATTTATAATCATAAATCTGATTATAAATAATTTAAATTATAAATTATATTTTTCACACTTTTTGGTTTTAAATGATTATAAAATGCACAGAAGTTATGTTTTTAATGATAAAAGTGTAAAATCAAATCCCCTCCTATGTTATTGTCGTGTGCAAATGACCTAAACGTCCCAAATCTATTGATTTAGATCTCAAAATAATTAATGAAAATTGAATAATAATAAAAATTAATACTCTTAAATGTATACAACTAACATAATATCATTCTATTTAGTACCTACTTATTCATCATTTTTGCGGTCAATATACACAATGTAACTTGCAATGATTCTAGATGACGATAAAAAAACTGAACGAAAAAAAAATACTATTATACTTGACGTCTTTACCTATTCTTAAAACTAAAACTAAACTGTATGATAATCTGAAAAATGATGCGTCATGGTAAGTTATGACTTATAATTCATAATCTATGGTGCACAGTGTAATCAATAAACAGTGTAAATACACATTTATACTCATTAGATTATCATTTTATCAGTAAGTATTGTTCGTACAGCATCATTTTTATTTAAATTGATTTGTAAATATGTGCGTGCAGTTTTGACATAATAAAATATTTTAAAATTTTTCTAATTTTATTCAATTATCAGTTGTAAATTATATTAGAAATTATTGTTTATATTTTTTATAATTTAATTATTAAAACGTAATAGTGCATACATAATAATTTATAATTAAAATATATTCCAGTTAAAGACAATTATTTGGTACTATAGCACAAAATATTGTTATGAGTTATCGACGTCTTAAAGACAACAAAATATATTGGTATGATACAATAATCCATTGGTATAGTTTTACATTAAAGGACGTGATGGTCATGATGTCTACATGTGCTGTCTTACAAACGTGCAACATAGAAAATTTACATAACAAGATCCATTTTGTGTTGTTGATTTTAATATCATATTAAATTGAACTGTTATCAAATTTAAAGGTAAATATTATTTAATAATATTATCGTGTTTTATCTATTATCATAATTTTAATTTAAAACTAGGAATAAACATTTTTAAATATTAATATATTAGTATATTACATAGGCATAGGTACTTATAATAAACAATAAATTGCTTTAAAACAAAAATTAAAAAAAAAAAATGATCAGAGAATACAGATAATATTATTAACTTTAAATTGTATAAGCCAATTTACTATAATATCAAAACTAACAACATAAAATAGTTTCTTCTGAATATAAATTAGCCATGTAATACGTTTGTAAGACTGATACACCACATTTAGGCATCAAATATTTTTAACATGATTAATTTTATAAGGTTGATCTGTTGAAAAAAAAAATTTAAGTTGAGTTAAAATAATTTTATATATTATGTATTATGTACCAATTAGCGTAATAGTTTTATTATAAATTATATTATTAAAATATTTTAAAATACATATATTTATATTTATCTTAAAAAGTATAAATCAAACATCTTTTAAAGTAATTTTTTTCTCTTGCTTTAAAAGCAAGTCTTTTTTAATATTTATATAATCTATACAGAACAAATAGTTATAATCAAGGCTAGGAACTTTACACTCAAAAAGTACTAAATATGTATGCAATTATTCACGTGTAATATTACAGATTAATATGCTTCAAAAATATGTACCTACTTATTATTTTTTATACTCACAATTTTCATAAATACAAATATTTTGCTAAAAAATATTTTTATATTTTATAATTTGTACTAAATATTTATTAATAAAAACAGGAAATTGTATGTCAACTAAGAATTTGAAAAAACACAATATGAATGAAAATCCTCAAAATAGAATATATATTATAAAGTATTTCTTTTTTTCATTGTCCAGTTTTCAAATTTTTTTATAATTTATAAAAAAATATATCATTAATCATCAAATATACTCTGTAAAATGGTAAAATTATAAAATATGCTCTTAAAATCACAAAATTGCTAAATATCCAAAATATGCACTATAAACTTTAAATATTATTTTAGCAGAGTTGTGAAATTAATTTCAAGCTTGCTTAGCAATAAATCTAATAACTCGAAAAAAAAAATAATAATAATACCTAATAGATAAAAACATACAAATGCAATAACTTCCGAGTCTTAATTATAATATTTGTATCTAGGATTTATTTTTAGAAATTATATTAAAATTATTACTTTTATTTCATTGAATAGGTTATATTTTATGAAATATGAATCTATATCTAATTATTTAATTAATTACCTAACCAAAAGTCATATTTTATTTGTTTATATTATAGTCGTTTGAAAAGACAATACGAAAAGACAACTGCTATACCACGTTGTATTAATGTTGCTGTTGTGGGGCTTTCTGGTACAGAGAAAGAAAAGGGAGCAGAGGGAGTTGGTAAATCATGTCTATGTAACAGATTTATGAGAATAACATCTAATGACTTCAAAGATGATCATATTTCTTTATTAAGCAATGTAATAGTTTAAATATTTATTGATTATCAATCAAAAATTACAAAATATATAATGTATTAATTACTTATTGAATATTATACAGATACATATAATTCTGTTTCTATACTTAGTCTGATTTTAGTGGACGAGTTGTTAATAACGATAATTTTTTATACTGGGGAGATGTTATAAAAACGTCTGAAGAAGGTACTGAGTACATGTTTCGTGTCATTGAACAAACTGAGTTTATAGATGATTCAACATTTCAACCGTTTAGTGGTAAATAACCCTTTTAGTTTTACCTAATTATATGTAGCTTTTTAGGCATAAGAGAGTGTTGGTTTGATTCATTCTGCTATCGGGAATCCAGAACTTTTTATTTATATCAAGGCCAAACTTAATAAATGTATATTGTATATCTTTATAGGGTTTCATACCTTATTTAATTATTTATAATCGTTGTATCAGAAACTTAATCATGTGAAAACCTATATAGATATTAAGATATCATGTATACTATCAGTAATATAAATTAGAAATTATAGGGTTAGCCTAACTAAACAATAATGTTTTCTTATATATTTAACTTGTTTAAAGGCGTTAAGTCGTGCTATAAATTTATTTTAATAATTTGAAATTCTTTAATAATAACTAAATGGTTTTAAAACTCTTGAGTTAAAATATCATTAATTAGAATTGTAGGTTAATTTTTTTTTTTTTTAATATTAATTATCATTTATGGTCAGTATTTTAATTTTTAAATAACATACGTACCTACGTATTATCTAATAGAAAAATTTTAAAATAGTACATTTTATTTTATTTATATAATATAATGATGATAACATTTTTAAAATGATTATTGATAAAATTGTTTAAGGAGTTAAAATGGATCCATATATCAAACGCTGTGTGGCTACTACGATTGAATCGCCTGAAAAATTAATGTATATTTGTAGAAGCCAATTAGGTATTCATAATTTAAAATTTGTAATATTAAGTAGTTAAATTAATATAGCTATTTTATTTTATTTCTAATGTACAATAAAATATGAAATAATATACGTTATCATATATGAACTTATAAAAAATGTATTTTTTCAATATTATAGCAATACATTCTATTAATTTCAGGTGTCGAAGAAAAATATGAGCAAAAAGTATTACCTCCCGGTGAATTCAATGTCGATGGTTTTATATGCGTGTTTGATGTCAGTGTAGTACCTGGTCGTAGTATTGTAAAACAATTGGAAACTGTGACTAATATATTAAAAAATATAAAGAATACAAAAAAACCAGTGGTATTAGTAACTACAAAAAATGATAAATTTCATGAAGCATATGTTCAAGAAGTTCAAAAACTTGTATCTCAAAATGAATTTAAGAAAGCTGTACCAATTGTAGAAACATCTGCTTATCTGAATATTAATGTTGATGTCGCTTTTATAGTTCTAGCTCATATTATTGATAGATTTAAAGGCCGTACAAAAATAGTTCCTTATTTGGAATCTGTTAAAAACGAATACTGATGCAAACCAGACGTTGGTACGATTATAAGTAAATCCAGAAATGTTTATCATTCTCTGTTTACGTAGTACGTATCTATAAGTATGAAATAATTTTTTCAAATTAACTTTTAATGCGGTTATAACTAATAATTTTTTAATAGTTAATTTTATTCTGTAAAATTGAATTAAATTTTAATTAGTGCATGGATCTAAACCTCAATATTCTTATTTTAAATAATATAAGATATTTTACTATAATTAACTGTATATTTAATTTTTACTTCGTAATAATATATGCATTTATTCTTAATTATTGTAAACTAAAAAATTAATGAATTTGTAAATACTTGAATTTATTTAAACATTTAAAAGTTAAAGAATAAATTTAAAACATCACGTTTTTTAAAAATATATGTTATTTGGATACTATTAATTAACTTAATTTTAAATTATGTGAAATTAAGCTATAAAACAACTGGAATAGTAAAAAAAAAAAAAATGTGTTTACGATTTTAAAATACTTTGTTTATATATAGGAACCCGCATTTTTATTTTCCTAACTTATTTGAATTACCTATATATATATATATAAACATACAGGGGTATACCTATAGTTACTAGATAGATTCATTTATAAGAGAGAAGGTGCTAAAACTTAAATGTTAACTCAATATACTTGCTAGTTGCTTAATATAGATTTAAATCGCGTATTATAAATATGTTTTAAGAGCAAATATTTACTATTTTTTACATCATAGGTACCTATGTATTATTGGTCAATAAATGTAGATAATAAAGATAATTTTTTTTTTTTTGTATAATTCAAGGAAGTTAATAAATACATTTACAACAATAAAATGAACTATAAATATCTATTATATACATAATACTGTACATTTGAAATAAACTTAGTACCTAAATCAATGCTAAAATCATTCATTTGTGAATGTTGTTAATACGAAATTTAAAAAAAAAAAACTGGTTACCAGTCGGTAGGTGTTTAGTGAGTCATTGAGGTGGATGTGTTGAATATTTAAATTCAATGATATTTCATTATATATAAAAAATGATTCAGAGTGAAGACTGTCTATCAGTGTATAATATTACCAAGTATATTTCATGTTGTATTTTTTATATTGCTATTAAGTAATTATTTATTTTGTATTAATTTACGGCAGGTTAAATTAATATTGTCAAAAACATTGTATATAAAATGAAACAATATACATAATAGTTTAATTTCTGAATAATATTTTTTAACTATAACTATTGATCATATAATAGTTTATTACCTACTATATTCTGTAATCAATGCTATAATAAAATGATGGAAATCGTTATTCATAGTTAACATAAAGTATGTAATTTTGTCCAAATTTTAAAAAAAATGTGCTTGTACATTAATTTTTCAGTTTCAATATGAATTACTTATTAGGAATTTTTTATTAAACTTTTAAGCCTTAGAAATAATAATTGCATATTTTATTAATTTTTAACTACAAAACTATTTTCAAATTGTTGTGATTTTAATGAATTTTGTCGTAGTTTGAATATTGAATAATTTTAAAAACAAATTGTGCTTATGCATTTTAAATATTTTTGTATAGTTATAAGAAAAACTTATGTAAGATTTTATATTTCATTAAATGCACATTTTTTTATCAACATTTATAGAAATCAAATTTGTAAAAATTTCAAATTTTAATTAATCATTAATAACTCAAAAAGAAACAATATATTTTGAATATTTTATCATGTTTAAAAAATGATTATTTAAACATTTAATAAAAATTTCAAGTATCTGATAATTAATTGTTTTATAATTACAACAAAATACCAGAAATCGTTTGAAAAGAAATAGTAATTTTATGAGGAAATATCCAATGTTATAAACATTTGAACTTAAACGCTTATAAAATATTAGTGTGATTTTTTGAATCTAAAACATTTTTTTCTGTCTACTTAAGTTTGATTTGATTTTTATTTTTATAACCGGTTTCAGATCAGTCTAAAAAACAATTAAAAAAATTTTGATTTTTTTTCTAATTCCCACAATATTATGGCGTGTTAGTATAACCTAAATTGTCTTAATTTGAAGGTTTTTCGTGTTTAATAAATGGAATGATTTTATTTAACAAAATTTTTGATTAATATTTGATACTGATAATTTTAATTTGTATCACGACTTATAGAGTACCATATTATTTACTATTAAAATATTTTTTGGATTTTAGCTGGCATTGTAAATTGGTGCCACTATCTAATCATCTGGCTAAAGGTCAACGAATAAACCGGGCTTTAGGTTTACAGATAGATATAATAATACAATTATTACTTTTTGAGAAGTTGTAAACATTTTTGGTGCATAGAATATTACGCATTAGATAATATACATTTTTAACCAAAACCTCATAATTATTTTAATTTATTTTGTTAAGGCTTAAAAATTTAGTACATATAAGTAATATAAAATTAGAATACTTTTTAATTTGTGAATATTATCTATAAAAATAGTTCGATATACGCGCAGGTGCGTTGTCCATTATTTAAAACTTCGTGAGTTATAGACTATAATGAATAATTTGTATATAACTTAGCCAGTGACATGGTAATTTAAAAATCAAGATATGAATAAAAATAGTAGATACATTTTCGTTGAATTTTGATTTTTGATTATTAAATAATATTGTGATTTTATTTTTTAAATTCCATTAATTAGTTTGTAAATATAATAATTTGATATTTAAAAAAATATATGAAACTATAACAGTGAACTTCAGGCAATCGATGGTTAAACTCATATATTATTGTCAATTTATATCATAGGTACCTAGTTTTAAGTATAGCTATTAATTTCATCCAATAATACAACAAAAATAATATATATATTATCAATCTTGTTAGTGTCTAGGATAATCTGCATCTATTGACCAATAATATGCTGTTCAGAGTAGCATGATATATGTAATATAACATTGAAGTGTTAAAAATTACAATGATGGCAATATATATTTTTTCAGTCAATACTACTGTACAGTTATTCTTTGAAAATTAAGATTTGATTGGCAAATAAAAGAAATCAGTTTGTAAGGGAAATATATTCAAAATGTATATCGGTAGAAACATAGATCGATCTAACCTTGGGCTACTGTCCACTAAGTTCATATCGATGTCATCCAATTAAAAATCCTTAATAGGCAATAGACTGTTAAAGTATACTGATCGTCTGATCACGTTAAGTTTAACAACGAATGAGTTGTATAATAATGCTTTGGAATAATATCTATCGTCACGTACTTTGATAAAAGTGCATAAACTATAAGAATAATATTATAACAATGTAATATAAATAGATAGTTACTTGCTGATTCCAAAAAAGGATACAAGAAAATTGTAATATAGTATATAAATGTATAATAGTCGATAAGTTTATACAAATATTAAAAATCGCAACATAAAATATATGTTTTATTTATTGCGAATACGACAATTTTACGTGTGTGTTACACTTTTGTAGTTAGGTCCCATTCATAATGCTTTTTCCATAAAATAAACATACCTATATGCATTATGCTATTAATCAATATTATATAACATATTATTTTAGTATCGTCAGTACAATCTTAAGGGAAATATTTATCGTCCGACATAGCATTGAAGTATCACTTACATATAAAGATTCTAGAAACAGTATCCATTTGTATACATTCAATGGTTCAACTACGACACCACATAACGTTACTTATGCAAAAAGAAAATCTTAGTTATAAATCAAGCTATTTGTAATTTTATCGGTTTTAATATTTTTCTCAACACTCGTCACTTGCATTCGTGTCCAAACGACTATGCAGTACGCCAGAAGAAATGCATTTCGTAAATTCCTTCTGGAAACTATAAAACACATTTTAAGATTGTATTATATTATTTACCAGTTATCAGTTACCTATATTATGTTTTCGTAGACGTTTATATTAGGTATATATTAAAAAAATACCTACTATAGCTAATGTTATCTGGTGCATCCTGGTTCGTTTCGAACGAAACTATAAACTCCGACCTCAAATTACCTTCCATCAACGATACAGCTGCTATCTACTATAAACACTTCCACGCCAAACTACAAGATATTCCTAACCATCTAATCGATGAGTTAGCCTCACTAACACTTCCAGGTAACCCAACCAGATGCCTCAAGAAGAAATGGTGCCGTTATTTGATAACTGAAGTTAAAACTTATAAATGTAAGAACTAAAAGGTGTCACAAATGTGATTCCCTCCTCATATGTTTATTCCTGTAAATTGTCTGTAAATGTTAATTACTATTACTTATTGTACTATGTATAGATCGTAATTCTTCAAATAAAGTCAATAATAATAACGATAATGAAAAAGTGGACAAATATGTATAGGTAACCATTTTCCAGTACAATAATTATTATAAAGGTATCGGTATGTCTCGTCTTTGAGTAGATCATAATAGCTGTAATGTATTTCTTAAAAATAAATCGCTGCAAACACAACACAATATTGAGGAGAAGACCGTCTGTCAGTCCACATTAAGTCCTTTACTAAATATATTTTATTATATATTAATTATATTGCTACATTATAGCATAATTTATTTTATTATTAACAATTTGGTAGCCATTATTTGAATTCATTTTTGCCGAACTCCTTGCATTTATTATATTAGGTTATTGTTATAAATTTTTGAGTTATTATTGACTTATCATAGATTGATATGAATAAGTTGATGATGATGTATAGGCAATAGCTTAAAGTTAATTAAAACATTTTAAATATTTTTTTTTATAATTAAATCTAATAATATACGTCATGAAAGCTCAATAGTTTTCACAAATAATATTTTTGAATTCTAAGAAAAAACTAAAATCATCATTCTTTGTTTAAATATCCGATTTTGTAAAACTTTGATCTTTAAATACCTGTCAAAAAAATTGTGCTCAGCTCATATGTTTTTGGATTACACTGGTTACAGTAAAAACTATATTATATTTATATTATTAACAAGCTGACCCGGCAAACGTTGTTTTGTCATATAAATTATATCTAATGAATATTTTGGTATTCAAATAAAAAATAATTAAATTATTGTAAGTGAGAGGGAATTTCGTATACTGGTATATGACTGAGATGAATGGTGCACTGTGAATGATGACGATCCATAAAAATAACAAAACACCAAATATCCTCACCGCCATAAAGTAAATTTGTAAAAATGTATATGGTTCGTTTGGCATTGGTAGCAATGAGCCCACTCTATGATAAACTTGGCCTTTGATTTTGAATGTTGAATTAAATTGTTGACCATTTGCAGCATTATTTTTAACTATTTCTGTTGCTCCGAACGATGTCATTTGGAAACATAAATTGAATGTTCGAATTGAATTCAGGAACAGGTTAGAATCTGGATCCGTACTGATAAGTAAACCGTTCAATGGTTCAGGTGGTGTTTCAATTTCCGGTAGTTAAAATCGGTCATAAAAAACTATATTATATTTATATTATTAATAAATTATTTTTCAAGATAATTTTTGTTATAAGATAGGTAAATAAATGATAATTATTGTTAGTTATTAGTAAAGAGCGGATTTTTAGGTTCTTAAAAGCTTAAAATATGATGCTAATATGTTCTAAAAAAACCCTAAAATATTCTCTAAATATTCCTTAAACTTGTAAATATGCAGATAATATGATTTGTTTTTTTTTCCAAAATAATTCAATTAAAACAATAAATAACTTATGTACCATTCATTTTTGGTAACATATAAAATATTTAACTATAAAAAATACAAAACAGTTCATAGGTATATGAATATAATGAAATCTATTATATAAAAACAATATATAACTTGTATGGCCTTTAGTGACAGCTAAGTTATTTAACTATAAAATATAAATCAGTTCATACTTAGTTACCTTTATAAATATAATGAAATATTAATAAAAAAACAAATAAAATGAATAAAAACAAAATTAGTTCATACTTAGTTACCTACTAAACTATATCACCATCAGTCGTAAATACTGTATCATTTATTTTATTATACGGCTCTATCCACTGTTTATGTAAATATCTTAAACTTCTGTTAATTTTCGGTATTTAAAAAAAATAAAAATGAATATTACAAATTTAACTAAATCGTCAGACATTAAAGTTAAAATAATAAACAATATAAAAGTAAAAATATATTTATTATTAGAAATCATTCTTATCACGTTATTTTAAGATCGTAAGTACAATCATGGATGAAGAGTAACAGAATGATCATCATTACCAATTTGATTACAAACAAGTAGATAATTGGATGATTTTTAATTTTTATCATTCTTATATAAAATAATTTTTTTGTTGCTGGAAAATATCACAAATCGATAAATTAATAATGTATAATATGATTTTTTATGAACAATAATAGAATATATTCTAAAATATGAAAAATAGGCTAAATATTCTCTTAAGTCAAAAATATGCTTTAATATGCTAAATAAATTTTTTCCTACGAACTCTGTGATGGATAAGTCGTCCACATTTTTCACTCTCATAAAGCTGCATAAAACCAATAAAAATATGTAAAAACTTAAAAATCCGCTCTCTAGTTATTACTAAGTCCGAAGTAAGACCTAGAGTGACTCAGGGGCGGATACTTGCAGGTTATGGGCTCCACTAGCTGTGCCCTCAATCATCGATGGAAAAATAATGCAGTACTGTACTTCTGTGCTTATCCCGGTTTGAATATAAAATAAATTGACCTTATCGGCGTAGAAATAATCTTATAATTATTAACTGTTAAGAAGTAATATCAGTAATATAACACTAACTAATTAATAATTATACAGAGGTATAAAAAACTTATACAATGTTATTATTTTTTTTTTAAATAAAAGTAAAATGCCAAAATAACCTTTTTCTCTTTTAAATACATATATCTTAAGTTTAAATACGCGTTAAATTAATATGATTTCAATACTTTATAGTTCATACTTGCATAAAATATCATTCATAATTATTTAAAAATATAATGTGTAATGACACAGAACTAATATTTTAAAACAATAAATATAAGCACTTATTATTATTATAGAATATTATATACAAAGTACCTATATTGGCTATACCATAGTAATATTTTCAGTGGTAGCGAAGATTAATTATTTTGATTATAAATAATACATAGAAATTTCAATCTGCTGCTCAATCAAAACATATTTTTTTAGCAATTCTGTGGTATATTATGCATACCTACAGGAATTTACTGATTCTATCGAAATATTCAGTTTTCAAAGAAATTTTAGATATATATTCTACTGTTTATGTTACATTATTATATCTATCAATTCCGAATAATTATATTTAATTATACGATTTATACCTATACGTAATACATAAACTAAATTCCTATAACAAATTATAAATAAACGTGTATGCAATTATTGCAATTTTTACAAGGAACCCTATGAATAATATAGATAACAGCATTTTCTCGGGAAACTGAGCACCATAATCAGTAGCACCGTTCGTAATCTGACTACAGTTAGTGCGAGATAAATACGATGCTTGTCCTAAATGGCAAGACACGTTTCGTCGAAATTTCGTTACACTATAAATATACATAGTAGCGGATTTAAGGAGGGGGTGCTTGGAAGCTGAACTGTTGTATTTTTATTAAAAATTAGGTACTAATAATTCGCCAAGAGGCAAACTTTTGGTACGGGCTACCAGAACAAAAAATTACATTGTAATACATTGTATTGTGATGTACTTTATTATTAAAAAATAATATATGTTAAATTGTTTATAATTTTTATATTGCTAATTATATAATAAATTTAATAAATTCAAAATACATGTACAATGCAAGACTAGGTTTCCTCGCTGTTTAAGTACCAAATTATGATTTGTTTTCCCTCAAATTGTACATAATAAGTACTTGAGGAATATTATTAATAAAATAGCATCCACCATAAAAAAATCCTAAATTCACCACTGAGTATGAACATAATTTTTAGTTTAATATGGTAAGTTATAATGTCAATCTGTATAAGTATACAATATTCGTTAAAAGCACTTTAAAATTAAAATTTTAGTCGATGTATTTATGATACATTCAATAAAAATACAAAAAAATCGATTTCTACTTTTAAGTGAGTTTAGTACAATAGTACATTACAAAAACTTCAAATTGACTTCAGAATTCTTACCGCTTCACTTTTAATTGCAGGTAGGTATGTTGAAAACATAACACATTTAAATTCTTATATTGTATATATTTTGTATATTATAGGTACCTCTTATGCATGTGTAAATGTGGTAGATAAAAAAGAAAATTGTCATAAACGACAATGTTATAATTTATTTTTATTCAAAATAGTGTAACGATAAAACAAATATTACTGTCTTGCAGATGGAAGATTTATGAATGATTTTTTTTGTATCACAATTTCTTACTGTGCTATCCATCATGCTACCTTAAACCTTTAATACCTATCGTTGTTATTTACTTATACCACAGTATGAAATCTAGATTTTAAATGACATTTTTTTATTGAAGTAACCTTTTCAAGGCTAAAATAGCTAAATAATACTTAAATTATATTGTGTCTAATATTCTAACTTATTAATTATTATTATAATTATCTGGGTTAGTTCGGCCTTACATATTATTCAATTATTATGTACTGCTTAATATTTATGTAAATTAACATTAATAATAATTTAATTAAGTATATAAATTACCAATATTGAATATTATTGTTATTGAAATAGAATTATAGAACCTACAGTCGTCCGCAGTCTTCGTCTACATCGATACAATGCGCAAAAATTTAAAATACACGTAGCCACGTAAGTACCTTGGCTTATGGGTTAGTGAAAACTTAGTAATTTTATTACGCCGTAAACACTGGGGAAAAAAACAATTGTAAATTGTTTGCGATCTGATGGGCATTTCGTGATGGAGAAAAAAATTCAGAAGCGGCCCACCCGACAGAGCGGCTGACTGATAACACTGGTCGGCAGGTGGCGGTGGCAGCGGCGGCGGCGACGGCGCAGTGGTGCCACCCGGGGCGACCGCAGTTCAGTGATCCGACGGGGGCCATGAACACAACCGCAGACGTCGAGCCCAGCCGCGGTCCAGTCGAAGATGTAATCAAAAGGCTGACAAGTCGAAAAATTGGATCGCTGGTGCCGTTGTCGTCGTCGTCGTTGTCGTCGTTTGCGTTTACGGTGAGTTTGGCCATGGTCTGTCCGAGACTGGTTCCAAGGTAATGTGCCACTCGTCTGTTGGTCGGTCGCCTTTGTCCAGTCGCCGTGTTCTTAGGACTGCAAGGGTAACGGTGGACAGCAGCCGTGGATACTAGTGAAGAGACTTGTCCACGGAGGTGGGTTGCTGGTCATACTTACTCAAGTCGAGTATGTTGTGTACGATCGCATATGCGTGTGTTTGTGTGAGTGTGTGAAATATTTGTACGAATGTGTACAGACTTGTGTGTGTATATGTGAATATGTTTGTATACTATGTAGTGTGTGTGTGAGCGAGCAAGCAGTTGGTTAGTCAGCCGAGCCGTGGTTGTGGGTGTCGTACAGCCATAAGACTTGAAAATGTGTTTACACATGTTTCCGTACTTGTGTCAAATGTTGTACAAGTCACAACAACCCTGTCCCTCACTTCAGGTCACTGGCCTTGTGATTAACGTTTTGTTCACTTTCAGACTATTTGGTAAAAAATTTTAGTTGTTTGTTTGGAATAAAATGTATTGTATGTATGCCCATTTTGTATATCTACTGTAACTAACGAGTAGACTGCTCAATCGACTAGTTAGAAAATCCTTGTTATCGTTGTTAGATAATTAATACACTTGGATAGTTTTTAATGATAATGAATTATTTGCAGGGTTCTTCGACAATGAATAGCTGACAAAATGTTGCAGATCAAAAAAGAATCCGTGAGAAATTTTTGTTTTTAAATTATAATTAAATTAGAATCTAGAATTGTTTTCTTGAAAATAACATCAATGTTATCAATTAAACGATAATAACTATAATCTATTAAGGAAAAGAAAATATTGAACATTTTATGTGTTTAAATTAACATTTTAAAGTTATTTTTAAAAATTATTCTGAAATCAAATCTAGACAATGAAAAGTCTATTATAATATTGGTACATTTAATATGTAAATATTATTCAATATTCACTTATATCTATTGTAATTTTAAGGATAAATTGTATCAATAACACACTTGGCTCATATACAATCGGTTTTTGACCACTTGCTGTTTTATTAGTTATATATTGATTGAATTATGGTTATTTCAACTTATCAAAAAAAAAAAAAAACATAAAATTACATTTTTACATTTTTAAAACAAGGTATAGCATTTTCCTAAATAAATAATTTTTCGTTTTCAATAAGTATCAGTTTAAAATTCAATCAATTCTGATAATATATATTTAAATTTATGTACCATGTATACTTCTTGATAAATTTAATTTTAGCATTATTGATTCAAGACAATTATTTGGGAGATAACATTTATTAATTCTTTAGATTTAACCCATGATTTAGATATAGGTACTTTAGTACTTTAGGTACTTTAGTATACTTTTTAAATTAATTTCACTTAAAAAGATTTATTTAAAAGTATAATTGATTTTATTCTTATCATTAACATTGTATACTTTTTTTTTTAGATAAAAAGGGAGAGCCCCGAGGCTCCCACTCCTGATAGTACAACTGTTGAAAGCAAGAGTTATATTTGTGGAGAAGAAGTATTGGTTCATTTAAATGATGAACGATTTTATTTAGGATTTATAGCAAAAGTAAATGATATTTAATTATATGTTTTTCAATTAAATTAATATTTTTGTTAACTTTTAGTTAAGGTATAAAGAATCTAAATGCTTAGTTAAGTTTGGCGATAATACAGTAAAATGGGTATTCTTAAAAAATGTCACACGAATGACATGTACAAGTACGACTACCCAATTTTGCAATGTGTGCAATATCGAGGCTATGCCAGATGATATTTGTGTATGTGATAAATGTGCTAATGTATACCATCGTAAATGTCACAAGGTAAATATAATTTTTATATTATAAACTAATATGCATAGTTAATAACAGTAAATAAATAACTATTGAATTTGTTTATTGGCTTATAAGTAATTGAGACTAAATCTTTAAAATTGTTGGAAATATGTATTTTATCAATATATGTCCTGTATTTTATATCATACAATTAATAGAATGTACCTAATAACGTGGTGTAATAATGCAATATTTCTTATATATTGTAATTTATTGCTATTTGTCAGATTCATAAATTTTTATACTTTGTTTTTCAATAGTGTTAATAAAATTGACTGCTCCATTTTGGATTGGTTTAAATTAATACTTCTTTTATAATTGTCTTATTTTAAAAAAAAAAAACAATCAATTTTAATTAATTCAACAATAAACCATAGTTATTTAGTAATAGGTATGTAGGTATTAATGTGTAGGATAATGATTGTTTTATTAAACTGTTATTATTTATTTCAAACTAATATTTAATCACATATTATTTTTAAACTTATTTATGCTAATGCATTCTATATTATCTGTTAAAATTATTTATGAAAATAGGGTTTGATGAATAATGAATTTATTTTTTTTTTTTAGCCAGAAGTTGAAATTCCAGATGTTAGTGTATGGATATGTTTCCAATGCAAGGAAAAACAACAGATTAATAGACTGCAAGTTATAAACTCTGTATCAAGCACAATTGTTCCAAAACCCGTTAAACTACCTTATGATGTAAGTTTTCTGTGCTAATAAGATTGTAAATACTTTTATTAGTTACCTCTAGGGCTTAGATCTATATTCTGTTTTAAAAAATGTATTGAAAATCTTACATCTCAAGTAATATTTTGAAAAATAAATTTTGATGAAATAAGTAAATAGTAAACTATACTAAGTGTATGAGTTTGACGTATGTATTTTAATTATATTTTTATAAGTTTATGCAAAATGATTGAAAATAATACTGCTACCATTCTCACATGTACCTGTAATCAATTATAATATGGAATAATTATTTAAAAAATAATAATTTATTATTTATTTTACTTACATAAAAAATAAAATATGAAAACTCATGAAACAATTTACAAAAAAATGTATTTGAAAATTGACCACTCATGTTGTACTTTCCTAGTATTTTCAGTATTGTTGTATTTTAACAAAAACACAATAATAAGTAGGAGTCTTATTTAAATTCAGATTACTTGATGTTACTATACATGACAAAAATATTATATATGTTTAAATTTCAATCTTAAACTTATTATTATTTTTTTTTTTTTTTGTCATACTGTATAATAGGTTAGAAATTAAAAAATTGCAACACATTTTAATAGATGATTAAAAAAAATGTAAAATATACCCTGAGAAAACTTTATTGTTAGAATAATCTGTATTTTGAACACATTTGTAGCTTTTTAGAAAGTCCTTTAAAATAAAATGCAAATACATTCAAATTCAAGTCTTAGTTGTCATCTTAGTTCTTTACTAAAATTAATTATTTTTTTTTAGTTAAATGCTTTACAGTGGGACATACATCATCGTATTAACAATTTAGGAACCTATTGTTATTGTGGAGGACCAGGTGACTGGTTTATTAATATGCTGCAATGTGGTAAATGTTTACAATGGTTTCATGAAAAATGTGTCTCTTCATTGATATATCCTCTGTATCTCGGTGATAGGTAAGCTATACTAATCTGTTTGAATATAATTATTTGTAAAAAACTTTTTTTATGTATAATTAATATAAAAACTAGTCATTTTCTATATATTGAATTTATATTCTGATAAATAACTAGTTATTTATATTAAGTTAATATAATAAAACTTAATTTAAGTATTATGTTAAATGTTTAGTTTCATATGGTTATTATTACTAATTTATTTTTAAATAATATAAGTTTTGGTCATAGAATCACAAATGGTTAAATAATTTAAATTTTACTAGGTATAACATTAACTTTTTACTTAATTATAATAGGTTAATAATCTAATTTTTAAATTTATTTAAATTATTATTTTAACTATTTATTTTTTGATTGAATAATGCAATCTTATTAAATTTTAATTATTTATTTAAAATATTTTTGTTTCAGGTTTTATGTCTTTTTGTGCTCAGTGTGCAATGTAGGTACAGAATTTGTACGGCGCATTGAAATGGAATGGTCAGATTTAGTTCATCTTGCCCTTTTTAATATGACTGCTTATAAACCACAGAAATATTATGATGTGGACTTAAATATTCTTCCATACTTAGATAACCATTGGACTTCAATGTATCTACCTCCTAAAGTATGTTTGATTTTAATACAATTTATAGTAAAATTTAGTCATCAATATATAGTTATAAGGGATTAAAACTCATTTTCCAATTAAATATAAATATAGTTATATTAAAATACTTTTGGAAAATGTATCATGCTATTATATTATAGGTATTACATTTTTTTTATAGATTCTTAATGTTCCTGTTGATGACAGGAAAGTTTATGTTGTCAATTCCCTGCTCAAAGACACCAATCAGTTAGTATATAATTTGAATAAATAACTAACATAGATCATAGTACCTTTTAGTTTTAAAAAAGATGATAACTAACAGTTAATATATTTTATTAATTTCTTTGTATTATATTATCTATTAAATTTTGATTATTTATATAAATATATTTGTCTGTTTTATAGTAGGTTTGAATTCCAGGGTAAAAAACCCACCAACATGTGGGGACTCCGACTGAAGTTGCCACCTAAACCCCCACGTTTCACGTTACCTGCAGAAGTTCCAATTAATGAAAATCTTTTGCATCACCAATTGCGCAATAAACTTAACCTCAGTATATTACCACCTCCAAAAAAGTAAATATTTTAATATAAAAAATTCTTATATATATATAATATTATATGATCTATGTTTTTAAATAATCAAAAAATTCTGTTGATTTATTTTTTAATTCCAAATAAATTAAAATTTATAGAGCTTAATAATAATAATTATTTCTATATTAATTAAGATAAAAAAAAATTGATTAAACAATTTTGTCCTCTAAATTAGTTTTAATAAAAATTTTTAAACTAGTGATGATATTTGATATTATCATTGCCTTATTTCAATTAGTCACATCCTTTATTCACCTTATTGAAAAAATAAGTTCAATAAAGCTGTTATTTAACTAGTTTTTTATTTTAATGTTGTACCAATTATCACTAATTAAAATTAAATCTAAAAGTTTTCATTTCATTTAAAAATATCTAGGGTTTTTGAATCAGTTTTTTTATAGTATAATACTAAGCATATGTTTAACATGATAATCCATTTGATTTATATTATTTTAGGACTGATTTTGTAGTAAATGAACGACTTACCGAGTCAATGTATTCTGTGGAAGGATTGAAATTTTTACATCAAGATTCACATGTTGTTATGTTACCAAAAGGCCTTCCATCAGTTGGACATAATGTAAGTATTGAATCCTTTTTTATTTATATAAAAAAATGATAAATAAATTTGCTATGTTGATTTGTCATACATTATAAAATATTTTGTACCTTCTAATAAACCAAAGACTTAAAATTTGAATTATTAAAAATGGACATTTTGCAAAAGTAGGAATTTCCCTAATTATTTTCTTCTTATTTATTTTATTTTTTATTCTTGAGGGAATGTATGATTCCCTTAAGAATTCACTTTCCTAATATCTTGATCTATAGATACATTAACTAACATAAGTTTATTGTTTATCTATATCAGTGGTTTTCAGCTTTTTTAACTATGCAACACACTCGATCTCCTAAAAACTTTTTGTAGCACACCAATTCATTCGATTAATGATTTAGTCAATCTTTATTAATCATCAATTTTTACTGAATATCGATAATAATACAGATTAAATACATACTTATGAAACTATTAATAGATTTATTGTAGCACACTGGTTGAAAACCACTGATCTATATCAATTAAAGTTTAAAATTTATAGCATAGACTAATAATACTTTAAATCAAATTATCACTTTCTCAAAACTAAAATATTATCTTTTTAATCACTTTATCATGTTATTTTCAATTCATTCTTGTAGTCAGTTTGATTTGAATATTATATGCATGAAAACAAGATATAATAATATACACTAAATTAATAACTTTAATTTTAAATCTGTATGATTAATTTTTTTAGAATTGTAACATAATAATTAAAATTGCTATTAGAAAAATTGTTTTTTATTTGTAAATAGTTATTTTTTGTTAAACTTTAGTTGATATTGCTTATTTTATTTTTATAATTTTCTATATAACAGTGTTTTTAATGCTTTTTTTAATTCTCATATTTATGTATCTTAGGTATGTATTAAAAGTGCCAGTCCAATTGTACCTGTTCCAAGATCTGTTATTGAAAGACGGATTAGGCAACAACAGATAGAGACAAATAAACGAAGTTCTCGAAGTTCGAGTGTGATTACGAATAAAGTTAAAGTAATGTTTGTTTAAGTTATTGTTTAACTCAATATAATTTATTTTCATTTTTAGAAATCAATAAAAAAAGAAAAAGTTCCTGAAAGTCGATCACCATCGCGTTCAACTGAGAGTACTCCAGAAAAATATATATCTGCATCTGAAGAAGAATTGACTAGTGAAGACGAACCAGATGATGATGAAGACCTTGATGACGAAGATGATATTGATTTGTTACGTACAACCGATCTTCAAAGTCGCCGTAGTCAGAGACTTAGTGTCAATCGTTTATTAAATGGGCGACCAACACTTCCACGTGAGACTCGTTCTGCTTCATCAATTACTTTGCCACTTTCTTTAGCACCTGTAATTACTCAACCACAAGTTCGCACTACCAAACGACGTTTAAGTGAAAAAGATTTGCGAGTTGATCGTAATGGACAATATTTAGTTAAACGTAAGAGGTTACGCCGGAATGGCTTACAGAATAGCGGTTCAACTCCAACTAAACGCCAGTCTAAGACCAACTGTAATGGTCGTCCAATATATAAATCGTATTCAGATTTTTTTGCAAATCATAGTCACTCTGTAAATAGACCTTGTTCACCTGAGAATGCTGTAGATTCTACAGCTGATCTTAAAACTCTTGTACATTCGTATTTCGGTGCTAGTAATAGGATTGCTAATGGTGAAGAATATACTATATTATGTAAAAGAACTAACCCAGATGGGTCAGAAGAATTTTTAATTAGATGGGATTAGTGTATTCTATTATAATCATAAACATAACAATATTGTTTAATTAACGTAAATTTCAAAATTCCCATAGAAGAAAAATAAAATGTTAATACATTTTGATTACATGATTTTAATGATTGTGTTAGTTGTTATGCTTTAACATTCTGTTACTATTACCAAACTTGGTATTCTGCTGTTATTATCAACGTTCCTGATTTGATTTTTAATTTCCTATTCATAGCTATTGTGATGAGAGTTGTATTAAATTTATATTGTTTTAATCAATATATTTCCCGGATGGAATGTTGGCAATGATTAGTTGATACAAAATGATTCCTATATTATATTAACACATGTCAATATAAATACATAGGAAATGGCTCAGTTTTATCCATTAATATGCAATATCAAAGCACATAATTTATTCTTAATAGATTGTCTGTTGGATATTGTTTTTAAGAATAATGGCCTTATTTCAACTTTTTGACAATTGTCATAAATATTATGCCTATAATAATTTCCTACTACTTATTAATTACTTTCATAAGATAGTGAATGTGTATGGTCGCACAAGATTTTAAGTGAATAATTTAAATCAAGCGAGTGTAAAAAAGAACAAGTTGTATTTATCATTATTATTATATATTTTTTAACATAAATTGTGTTCATATTTATAGTCTAGTGATAGCTATGGTAATTTTTTGGGTAAAATTACCTCATCACATTGTACTGGTCCTCAACCCATCCCATAGTATGTAATTTTTTTAATTTTTAATTTTAAACTTTTTCTTAAAAAGTTAACCTAATTGAGTATTTAATCATTGGTTAATATATATTCATAGTTCTAATAATGGTACATTTATTTAATATAAAATTATGGTAAATTTAATTAGAAAAAATTATTTATGATTTAGGGGTGTAATTCAATTGTTTGTACCTATATTGATGGGTTATCTAGTATCATGTAAATATATTTAGTGTAATTTTTACCTATGAAACATTTTTAATTTTAATTGAAGTAAAGAGTTGTATGCGTTAAGACTGAAACATGTGTCCAAAACGTGAAAACGATTATTTCTGGTAGTGGTTTTAAGGTCGTGGCATTCGAGAACTTTAAAAATAAGTGACATTTTTTTTATGGGTAGTTATTATAAAATGTGCTAGTGTTTTGTTTATACATTCTATGGGTTTGAAATTGTGCTGTAGATCTCGAATTTTTTTTTTTTTTAATGCATATGTTTTGTTATGAATTTTATTTCTTATAATATTGAAATTTTCAACATTTAGGGAAATGTCATAAAGATACACTCTCATCCATTTTTAATAATTATTCTTAAGAAACATTTAAATTTGTGATGATTTTTTGATATTTTTCTTTACAAATAATTTCATTCAAAAAGTACAATTTTTTGCCATACTTATTAAGCTCGGTCTATTAGTATTTAAAACAAATAAATATATATTTTTTTGTATGAAGGGATATTTTTTATATTACAGATTTAAGTACAAATACAGTAACTATTTGAAATATCTATTCAATATTAATCAATGTTCTTTTATGTAAAATTATCAATGATTAACTATGTAAATTATCACTGCCATTGAGATGACTGTTAATTATATCATTTAGAATTACAATTTTGATTTGGCTGCCTGAAATTAAAATTTTTAAAATTTTTAATTTTTTTTCGACATAAAGATGATGCATGTTCCTATAATTATTATTTTTCAATAAAAATATATTTTAGTTCTCATACATAGCATGAATTAATCCAAACTCAATATTATCTTTAATAGTTTGTAATGAATTTATTATCTATTTTTAATCATGTATGTTAATTAAGTCTGCAATGTTGCTATATAATTTAGAACGAATTATTTTTATTTTTTTTTTTATTTAGCTCCATCTTAATATTATATTAATTAAAATGTTATACATAGTCATGTAACCTTTTATAGATGAGAGATACTTTTTCAGAACCCAATAAATCTTAATGTGTGATGAAGTATGATTATTTATTTATTATAATAACAATAATTCTTGTCTTTGTATTAAAAAATATTGTTTCAAAGGAATTATGATATTTAATTTTAAAGGAATATTTATTAATTTATAAATATGTATGTATGTTGTATGTATATACATTTATATACATTATTATGTGATTGTATGTATTTTTAATAGAATTTAAGAAAGGCATTTGCGAAATTGAAATACAAGTTTTTTTTTTTATACCTAATGAATTATTCAAACTAAAATAACATATATTTATTCTGTGTTTTATTTATTTCTGAAATATGAGTAAATCAAATAGTGATTTTACGATGTGAAAATATATTTTTTTTACATTAGTAATTGAAAAGTATTAAACAACAATGTTGTTACAACATTATATTCCTGTTTGTAAATGGACAGTTTCTGACTTCTGTATTACTGTATTTTACTTCAGAATAACCAATACAATTTTATAATTCTTTAATTATTTTTAGTTCAATTTTTTCTGTAAAGTTATCATAAAACAGCACTGTTTCTATCGAACTAAACTTATTTTATGTAACATAAAAATAAGGAAACGGATATGATATCTTGATAAATATGTTATTGATTTGTTATTAACAACTAGGTGTATTTTGAAGTCTGAAATTAAACCATTTTCAATATTTACACTTGTTTTAATAAAATATTTTGTGATTAAAATTATTGAATGTAATATATATTCTATACTTACATTATACTTGGTCCTTAAATATTTAGGTATGCATGTACACTATATTATAGGAACATATAATTGAGAAATAAATTAAATTTTAATATAAAAATTGAAGATAGTCTTGACATATCAATAAGTCCTAGGACAAAACTACAAAACTTTTGATTAACGTTTTAGTCGTATACTTTCTTTATTATTATTATGATATAACTTATAAGTATGTAAATTAAAATCTATTATTTTAATTATTTTATGATTTTATATCGATAATGTATACATAATAAACCAAATTCTTAAAAAAAAATGTATCATTTAAATTTATTTTTATCGTAACAATTTTGAATATCATGAATCATGATGTAAACAGTATCCTACTTAATAATAACTTAAGTTTTTCTATCTACTTATATTAAGCTTTTATTTATTTGGCCGTTGACTTACAATATGTGGTCTACCGCAAAAAGTGTTCTACCGGCCGCTGTGCTCCATTTCCGGTAATGTATATTATGTGGTCTACCCAGTGATTTTCGTGCGGCTTCTAATAAAGTCACTGATAAAATAACTTGATTTTTTTTTTTTTAAATTCTATAGATAAAATATATGATCTTACGTGTTTTGCGGCAAAAATACGTAAGCATTAGGTACAGTTGTAGCACATCTCCACTAATATTGCGTTGACGTCTCACGTTTACAAAATATTAATTTATTTGATTATCGTCACTATCGATTGTCTGTCACTACTCATTTAACTCGAACAAATCTCATATCAAACAACGAGAATTTGAGGTGCCATAAATGTGGACATGTAGAGAGGAATTGTAGCAGATCCACCGTATGAATAGGTATAACAACACGACAGTTGCTTACGCCTTCCCTCAAGTCAATCGGTTGGAAAGTTCATCAAGTAACAGTGCGCTGCATTCTCCTACATAGTATATATCTACCTAGGTACATGAATACTCAATATGGTGACATATTTTTTCGATTGACTTCATTAATTTACATAAATATATTCAAAACTAATCGATTTCAGCAGATATATTTGGTAGAATCATTGCAGTTGTCGAGCAAATTCAAGTCCTATAAAGGTAGGTATTGTAAAACGTTAGGCGTCTACATTTGTTTTTTAGAAGTCGGTACTTGTCTACTTAATTAATTATTACGTATACCTATTAGTATTGTACACACCAATTAGGTTTTGGTATAAAACCTGACATACGCTTTTTTCCGTTAAAACATAACGACAATAATATGATATTTAACAACACTTATAATATAAACCTATACAAATATATAATAGATAATATCTCATATAGTCGAATATTGTCGGCGTGAAATTTTTTCCACTATCATGCACGGTCCCCCCACACGACACACATTCATCTAATTTAAACGATTGGTACCTACTGAGAAATGATTGGCATTTTTAGAAGACTAACCATTAATTGCTTATGCCCGTTTTAATTCGTGATGTTTAGTAAATATTAAATTCTACCAAGTACATATTTAGTGAAATTACTTATTAACAACTCTAGTTAACTACATAATTAAGACAAAACTTATTGAACACCGTTAAACTATTATTAGTGACTGTAGTGTATCTACTCGTTATTTGTACGTATAGACGTATAGTAAGTATAAGTCATTTACTAAAATATTATATAATTTATATTATACGGGCGTGTTGTAGGTACGTAGGTACGTATAAAAATGTATACCTAATGCGTGCGCATATTTCAGTATTTGCCGTAGCCAGAAATTTATTTCATGAGGAGGCACTAATTAGTAATTTTACTAATTGAGTAACTACGCCAATGTACGTATACATTATATTTGTAACGACAACCTGTCTTTAAAATATTAGACTAGATTCCATAACATCGTATTATTATTCCATTTATATTATAATACGACTATAAACGCATATAGGTACTCTGCCACACGCTTGGGTCACAATGATAATACATTTAATAATGTTATTATCGATACGATATTATAATAATATTATATGCGCTGGGAATATGGCTCGGTTTCGAATAAATAATAGTAAATCCCGAGGCGTGCCTTAAATTTAATTGAGAACTCGTTATTATAGTATACAGGTGTATATATTGTATTCATAAGTACCTGTAGACTTGTCCAGTGCAGTATACGAATAATATATAATATTATATTATTATGCGTGTGGCGTGTGTGCACCTACTGCGAAATATATATATTTACATTTGCTTCCTACACAGTGTCTATTATAATACTTGCCTGCCATCCTTTGGTCATGAAGCAATAGGTGCGCATGTACATCGTCTCCCGAAGATCCCCGGCAACTGCCAACTCTTCGATGTGATACAACTATCGTACGAATAGAAATCGAGAAATTCAGAGATATAATGTGTTTGCGAATAAAACTTAATTTTTATGCGCAATTGTGTAAGTAAACCTATGCGCATGTTGTACCTACACAATATTACAACCGTGCAGATGTTCTTCCTCTACTTGTTTTAAGATTGTGCGCGCGCGCGCGTGCTTATTGCTTACACAGCGTACGTATAGCCCGTATAGGTATATAATATATTATTACATGGTAACTCCGCTATTGTACTAGTTGATGTCTCCGCGAGGAGGCTTATCGGATATCGAGAGCTTATTGAAAATTTAGCCGAAATAGGTAGTACACATTGTTTTTGCTGTGCCTACAATCGCAATGTAAAAATTTATATAAATAAAAGCTATAGAATAATTTTAATATTTGAAATTTTATCGAGTAGTTGTGAACCTCGTGATTGAACTTTTATTAACACTATCCTATATGTTTTCGGCGTGGGTAAAATGTATACGTATTGAAATGGTCCATAGGTAGGAATGTATCTCGGTTATACTTATCGAATATTTTATGATCGCAAAACATTTGTATTTTTTGGTTTGACTGTAAGCGTTGTATATATCGTATAATAATATAACAAAGATGTAGATCAAATTTGAACTTATTTACCTGCTATTATAAGTAATGGTTGATTATAATTTATGATATGTTTATGATAATCTACAAACTGCCCACTGAATGGTTTAAAGAAACAGTCTTCGTACATCATAAATAAACTTATAAACCGATGGATTTAATTTTTAAAACTCCATGTTTTCGGTCTTGCACACTTTAGAATTATAAAAAAGAGTTTACTTGATTTTTTTGTGCTTCGTTTGTAATTTTAATGTCAACCTCTTCACAGGCTATTTAACTTTTATAGTTATGGTGATGGTGGTACATAATACTAGCTCGCGCGTCACAGAAATCCCAAAACAAACTTATATTCCATTTGTTTTTGCTTTTAATCCCGTTGTATGTACTTAACCGTCTCAACCTTTTCCCGAGCTATAAAACTTTAAAATTAATGGACTGAAATAAATCCCCTGTTACTTTTCTTTGTATTGCCATTATAGGCATCACAATTCGATTTACAGCTATCTGCATTTATTGAACGTTCATGATTTTCTTTGTATAGATCCTCGGAAAGCAAAATATTTGATAGGTATATTTAATCTGTGCAGTTTTAGATATTTATTTTTTATTTTTTTAATGTAAATCTTTCATCATTTATGTTTCTCCTCTGGGACATTTTGTCACAAACATAACACGGGACAATTGTCTTCAAATTATTCATATTTACAAAATTTTTTTGAGTGCTTGATCGATTGCGACTACCTATTTCACGGGGATTTACTATAAGCCTTTATAAAAGCTTTGGGTGCACACAAAACAGAACCAAACGCTTTTATACAAAGTATACTTTTATGATTTGTTCCGGAAATAAACTGTTGGTTATAATATTTTTGTTTCTGTTGTATTTTGTATCATATTGATCGCAATAATAATATAGCCTATAGGTAAAAAGATTTTTATTTTAAGCACGCGATGTATTATGTTTTTTTTTTTTTTTATCATGATGTTACTAGCGCCGCCGTCGTGTTGCACGGTTGAATGCGAATTAAAGTAATTTTCTGGTCTTAACCCGTTAATAGTGGTTTTTTATCCCCCAAAGACTAATTACTTCATGGCCGTATCTTGCACATAATTTTTACCGGCATGAGTGTTTATATAGTTAGTAGAAGGAGAAGAAGGATCATACAAAGATGTTTTACGAAAAAAAAAAATCATACTTGGTACAAAAATAATTTTAAAGATAATTCAGAGGTCTTGGGAAATCGGAACTCCCCGCCATCGGGATACAGCCATGAATCACATTAGTTTTACACGCGTATAAATATTCAAAACTCGTGTGATTTCAACGAAATAATTTCGTATCTAGGTGCATACATAATACATTTATGTGCATACACGAGTTAATGTATACTGTTTGATAGGTATTAGAGACGTGCGGATTATTTCGTGTACCTACTATGTACACGTTACGTCAAAACGGATTAAAATCAATAAAATATACAGAATTTATAAATTATTGTTACGTGTTTGAAGGTGTGTGTATAGCTTAGTAGGTAGTAAATAAAGAAAAAAAATTCAAGTGTACGCGTCGTTCAGATCTAAAACGGTTTAAATGTCCACCATGTGAAGTGAACGTATTGTAATTTATTGATTATCATAATCAAATTTGTCCGTACAATCGTTTTAAATAGATATTACGCCGTAGAAACGATGTGTAATCTGTATAATAATTATTCATCAGTAATTAAACATCGAGGTTTTGTAAAGAGAGAAACAGGATCTATTTGTATTTTCATAAATATTCAAATCACTCAAAAAATAAATTTCAATTAGCTTTACTCTTTAGTTTATTTTTCTCACGGATAAAAAAATTAATACACTAAATATTGTATTTAGTAGTAGTTTTTAATATTATAAATTGTAAAAACTAACAATGTCCAAACATTTTTTATATTTTTAATGTTTTTAAATTTACTAGGTACTTACATATTATATTTTTTTAAATACGGATTTATTTTTTTTCATTATTTTACATAAACTATTATTATTTTAATTAATAAAAACATCAACCATCTTCATGTGGTACACTGATATAAAAACGTATTTTTGTAGATTTCTACAAAACATTTATATTCCGGACAAGTGATTATTATCTCTCCTGTAATAATCGTCTTTAATAGTTAATATCAGTGTTTTAAGACTTCAATTTAGAAATTAATTAATTGAAATAAATTACGGGTAGGTATATCTAATGATACAATATACATGCATTAGGTATTATCTACGATCGTCAATAATGTGTACCTACCTATAAAAGATAAAATACGATGTTAGTACTTTCTAGTTAATCATTTCAACATTTATTTCGATTACAAATGAATTTTTTTTCAGGATTTAAAAAAAAAAAATGTTTTTTGATATAGGTAAAAATAATAATTATTGATAAAATATTAAAAATTATGCTGAAAATGTGAATAACTAAAATGTTGTTAGATCAAATCTAAAATGGCCAAAATTATTAAATAATGAAGAATAAAATGTATGTATTTTTTAATTCTATGATATATAAATCGAATTTTGTGATTAGAAAGCATTGTTTTAGAACTTGCAAAAAATAATTAAAAAAAATGAAATTTGCATTAATATCTATTTTTTATAGACTTATAGACTATAGTTATTAAATACATGGGTAAATTATTATTTTTTTTTTTCAATTTTATTATTTTAATTTATTTATTATTAAAAATGTCAAACTAATTAGCCATACCAGCGACATCGTGTGTTTATTATTATTTTAAATAGTTATAATGCACAAATATTTGTATATTATCTATTGCTTATGAATATTGTAAATTTATAATTGACAATTGATTTGGTTAATTTGCTGTTTTATTTATATTTTTAAAATTGTTTATTTTTTCAGAAATGTTTTCTTAACTCTATCCATAAAACCCACAAACACATTTTTGGTTATCCATATATAATGTCCTCCTATAATAAATCGTATGCCATAATAAATATTATATTTGAGTATAAAAGTGAATTTTATTTTACATTTTTTTGTTATGAAGTTACCTATTACTTTTATTTTGTTTTGTTTTTTAATTTATTGTATTTCAATTACTTATCAGGTGTGTGTCTTATGTTATATATTTATTTCAACTATCTACATTATGTGATACTCGTGACTAATAAATGCTGTAACAAACATGAATAATAGCATCAAATACGCAAAATGCTTTATCACGTTGGTTTTTACAAGTTATATTCTATAATTCTATATAGTCTCAAATTTAGGTAGTTGGTCAAATTTTTTGCGTTGTTCCTTTTGATGTTTTAATTCCCTTTTTTTTACTCTTAGAATCAACCATGATTTGTGCTTGTTTCTTGATTAAATATCTATTGGGAACAGGTTTTTCTTCTTCATCCTTGTTCGCTAATTCTATGACATTGTCTTCCAATGACCACAGTACTGCCACATCCTAATACCACGCAGAATATATTTTTAATATTATGTACCTATGCCTATATTCTTGATTTTTATAGTTTTAAATTAAAATGTACGTACGTTGTTTTTAATCCTTCCATTCACATTACGTTGATCTTTATCTACAGCTCCACGACTTTTTATTACATTCTCATATTTGGTTTGTAAAAGACATATTAACCAATCAGCTTTATCAATACTTGGACATTTATCTGGTACTGGTGCGCTGTCTGCTTCTTTTAATGCAAGGCACATGTCGTATAGTCTTAATAGCGTTGAGTCAATTTGATTTGATAATTCAGACTTGTCTTTTTGTAAGCGTTCGAGTCTATCTGTTTCTTCGATAATTTTAAACTTGAGATTTTCAGTTTCTTCGTCATTCCTGCATAAATAATTGATAATTAATATGAAAAAATTTCAACGGAAAAATCAATTTAGATTTTAGAATGAATTAAGTTAAAATATTCTAACTAATTGCTAGACGAATATTATGTTTGAAAATAATATATTTGTATTAGGTGTATTTCAAAACGACTGTGCCTCATGCATTGAGTTTGAATTAGCCAGTCTGCTTATTTAAAAACGTATAAGCAGATTTAAATTTAATATTCATTTGTTAACACATAATCAATTTATGATTACATTATTTTGATACATAAATAAAGAAAAATCAGGTATAAAAATGTTCTGACATTCTGAGTATTATTTAATTTTCAAAATAAATATTTAATTAATACTTTAGCGAGTGACGACCAAAATAAATTAAGTAATATAAATTTCACAGTCTATTTTGTAATAATTTTATACTTAAAATATTATTTAAAAAGTAAAGACAGATATATTCATGATAAATTTACTGTTCTTTGTCTTGAGCATCGGAGAATCGACATTGTTCAAATTCCTCATTAAGTTGTTGGCATTTGATTTGGAGATCCTTTTTTTGATTTTCAGTATTAGTTTTCAAAGTAGTTAATCTATCTTTAGTTTCTTTTTGTGATACAAACTTTCTTCGTACGTCTTCACTATCAATTGAACCTGAGTCGTTAAGTAAAATTAATAATTTATAAATATATTTATTATTTACTACCAAGCGTTTTAACTTATATCAATAATATTTCATAACGTGAATTAACTTATTTAAATATTACTTTATAGTTTTAAAAATCTAGGAGTTTTGTTATTTAAAATGTTTGTATTTTATTTCAACGTATTCTTAATTAGTAATAGTTTGAGATGAATATTTTCATTTTTTTTTCTTTATTTTCAAAACAATTAAAAAAAACCAAATTAAAAAGGTTTTTACTAAGAATATTTTGATCATATTTTGGTTATTAAGCTCAGCTAGAAATTATATAATTCAATAAAACGATTTATCATTGCTTTCAAAATGAAAGAAACACGCCCTTACATCCACCCATCTCTATTGTACCCACCACTTTTTTCTGTCAGTTTTATTCATACAACCATTACCAGTAACTTGTTTCAGTTTGAAATATGGCATGTCAGTAATTTCTTGACTATCCGATGATCCATTATCTCCAAGCCGCTGTTCTTCCGAAGAACTAGGAATTGAATCTTGATGTGTAGCTCTCTGTCCCGGTGGAAATATTTTTCGTTCCAATTTTTCTAACTCCGTTTTTCTTTCTTCTACTTGTGCTCTATTTACAAACACGTATAATGTTCATATTAAATAATTATTAGATAAATTATCACAGGTGTCACAAAATTTAACTCACCTAATTTGTTCTATTTGTTTCATACGAAATTTCGCTATATTAGCTGCGTTAGTTTCTTTTTTCTGCAATACTGATCTGGTCTTATCCCTTGATTTGATGGCTTCTTCGTTGATTTTCTTAATACAGTAAATTATAAATGTAAATAATTATAGACAGATAAATGAATAATTACTTCTAATCGTTGAATTTCACGTTGTTGTGTTTTTATTGTTTTTTCTAATTTATTCAATGTGGAATCAAACACTACCGAGTCTTCCAAAAGTCGATTTCTTATAGATCTATATTTACGTGTCACATGTGACGCTTCCATTCGACTCATTTCGATTTGATGAGATCGATTTTCAAGTGCCGAAAGCGTCTATGCGTAGGTATATCACTAATTAATTTAGATTTAAAAATTAAGGATATTTTTCAATACTTTTGTCGTATTTGAATCCTTGTCTATATTAGAAACAACCTTTGACCGCCCATCACTCCATTTTCCGAACAAGTCGTTCAATTTGATCCTTTTCTATAACACCACAGTCAAGAAACTTATAAAATTGATAAAGGTTACAACTGGTTATTATACTCTATATCTACCTGTTTGATATCATGTCTAATTAGATCTGTTTTTTTTTTCATGTCGATCAATTTTAAATCCAAAATATCTATTGCTTCGTGATACTTTTTTCTCTTTAAAATTCTGATTTTTTCATGTGGTTTTGCATCTGGTAATGCGTCTACACACTGAAAATATTGAATCATTTGTAAACTTTGTATAAATTAATATTAAAATTTATTTAAATTATTTTTTGTAGAAATACTTGTATTTTATCTTTTTACATCAAAACACATAGTGTTATAAGTTATATGAGATAGCTAGTGACTTCAATTAATTTCAATATTATTATATTAATATCGTTAAATACATTACTTAGTGAATGTGTTTTAAAATAACATGAGATTAAATAAACAATAAATACTATCTTTAAGTTGCAATCTAACATACATTCTGAAATTCATAGATTATTTTTTCTACAAATTGTCAAAAAATAATAGTTAAAAAAAATTATTAAGTAAAGTCTTATTAGTATAGACACTATTGCACTACGGTAATTATATTTGACCTTTATACGAAAAATTAATACACTAGTATAATATTATAATACTATTATCTGCTGATAAAATTTTTGTATAGGTAAATTTATATTTGATGTGCATATAATATTTAAATTGTTATCGCATTATTTTTATTCCGCACGATAAGCAATAAAAATATATTTTAAAATAATAAACCGATTAGAGTTTATATTTTTTCAGTTAACTTAAAACTTTTTAAATATATATATTTTTAATGCATGTTTGACAATATTTTATGCATAAGCGTATTTATATTTTAAGAGTTTTTAAGGAATTTTAGGATTATAATTTTGAGTTATGAGTTTAAGACTTACTGTGGATTCTTGTCTTTTGATTTGGTACATTTCTTTAATGTCACGCTTCAACATTTGAATCTTCTCGTTGTTTTTTTTCTTTTCTTCCTCGCATTCTTCGTATTGGGCTTTTTTTTGTCCTTCTAAAACGTAAATGTTTATATTTTAATACAAAATTCCATATTATGCAATATATTTATTATTTAATATTTTTGATGATTAAAGTTTATATTGTATTTTATTGATAAATTTGTGGTTTGTTGGTTAACATACACACAACTAGCCGGTTCATAATTGGATGAGAAAATTGTATATTGAACAACTATAATGTATTTTTCAATTTATTCTATATTATTTTGAAAACAAGATCTACATTGAAAAATGATAGTGGTTAACCACACATAACTGTAACTGTAGATTTATTGTTAAACAGTAGTCTTGTTCTTCTTATTTAAAATATTCATATATATATTTATATTTTAATATTTTATATAATATATTACATATACATAAAATATATATGTATTGTACATTTTTAAACTTATTAAATAACGACAGTGTGTGATACGTTTTGTGTGTTGAATTAATTTACTTTTGATAAAAATTATCATCATTATTCAGAATATTTTCAATAAAATTAAAATAATTCATTTCTTTATTAACAAGTAATAATACTATATACATTATTTTACATCTATTTTGAATAATAATTACTAATTATAATGGATTGAATGGTATTTTACTTACCAGAAAGTTGAATTTTCTTTTTTAGCTCGTTTATATTTTTTATAAGTTCCTCTGTAGGAACCAATGATTTCTCACGTTTACTTGGCATAATTATTATTTATTTTTTTATATATTATACACATTAAAATAATGTACCACATTCAGTGGCTACATTTCATTTACATAAAAAAAAGACTGCTCGTTCAAGCTTATTTATTTTGGTGCACATGTAGTTTGATCAATAACAAGACTGTAACGAACTATATAATAACCCTTTCTACTTCAGTTTATAGTATCTATATACCTAGTTTTTTTTAGTTTTTTTTTTTTTGGGGGGGGGGGGGAATTAATTGTTTTGATACTCCATTATAGTTTCTCAGAGAATAAAATTTAATAATAATAAACTAACCTACCTAGTTCTTCATAAATTAATCTTACAGCGATTTTAGAATATCAATAATTTATGGTTGCAATTTTTGTTTTTATAAGTGTTTAAGTTTTAAGATTTTAATTTTAATTAAATTAAATATTTAAATCAAAAATACAGCTTGTTTTTAAATTATATTAGTTTTATTATTTTTTTTTTTTTTGTGATTCAAAAAGTATTAATTATAGAAACTTGAACGTTTTTGCTATTACTTATAAGTATAGTTACTTACTGTAATTTTCTAAATTATTATACTAATAACAAATTAACTATATTTAATATAATATTGTTTAAATTGATTAGATGAACTCTAGTCATACCGGAAGACCAAAATCCTCAAAATTTCTTTGAAGTCTAAGCATGAAATAAGTAATTAAGCTTTAAAAATAATTTAAATTGTATATAATGGTACATACGTAGCTAAAAGTATTGTAATTATACCATATGTGAAAATTCACATATCCGATTAACTTTGATTTGGACAGTATATCTATGATTATTTTCTACTTGTTACGCATTATTAATAATATAGTTAGTCAGTTCTTAACTTAACCACTTAATAATTTTTTATATAATTATAATTAAATTACATTGAGTTAAAAGTTAAAAGTTAAAACGATAATATTTACTGATATAAGGTTATAAAATAAATTAAATGCTTAATTTACACAAGGACTTGTTAATAATTTATTTATTTTTTTTTTTTTTTTGATATGTTTTCAAAGATGTTTCATATATTTTATATACATATTTTAAAGATGTGGAAGGATATAAAAGCCAAAAGATAGTATTACAATCATTGAGCGTTTTTTTTACTTGTAGGTAAGTACTCGAGATTCATAAATATTAATACATAGCACGTCCAACATACAAATTATATCTGATATTCTAATCGAGGTGCTGCCGAGGATAAGCACAATAATGTAATGAATAATTGTTGTTTAGAACAAAAAAAAAATAAAATAATAATAGTAATTAAACAATTTGTCATAGTACTATTGAAAAGAAAAACGCCGTTGTTATTTCTTGAAATAAAAATATCCCAGGTATACAGTTTACATATTAAGAGGCTGTTTATTTTAATATGTTTAACCAAAAAATATTATATACACACAATATTTTTGTTTTTTTAGAAAGTACAATATTGACGACATATGTACGTCAAATACGCTTATGTTATTATAACAGTAAAATATGTAAGTACACGTGAATATCATGTGTTAATAATATGGTCTTCGTTTAAGCTGTACTCCCTAAATGAGCTAAGTGAAATAATTGAATATAGTATTACTGTATAAGTAATTTAAATTTTAGTATGCTTATATATGATCTAAAACAATAACATCTGCTTCTGTGACATTAAATAATAAGCGAGTTTTTTTTTTAAATTTTCAACTATAAATGAGGTAAGTATTTATTTAAATTTATAATTAATCATTTCGTCCAGAGCACCGATACAAATAGATTAATAAGTTACAGTAAGTATTAATAACAAACATGTTTACAATATACCTCAAGTCAAATTATAAACTTGAAATTTAAAATTATTTCATAATATGTTAATAAAAATTAAGATAATATACGTTTTATAGTATACTTGTATTCTGTTTATTAATAATTCTTATATTCAGATATCAAAGATAGGTTAGACGAAAAGGTTTTTTATTAAATTCGTAAATAAAATGAGTTTGTAACAGTTGATGATTGGTATTATCAATTAACCTAACCTAATAATTACGTGCTGTAAAAGGAATTTATTTTTTTGAAAGTCTATTATAAATAATTTTAGAATTTAAATTTTTTATTCATTCTCGTTTCTTATACTAGGAATTTAAAATATTATGTTCAAAATTTATAATGATTAATAGCTATGACTTTATGAGTTAAAATTGTATTAATAAATATTAATTAAAATCTTGAAAACTGCAATAGTGACACAAATTTAACTTTATTTGTATATTTGTAAAACAACTGTAAAATATGTTTGCTCCACACGACTCAGATACACTTAAAAATAGTTATATTTTTCATACATAATATAGTAGAAACTATAAAAAATTCACTATTTGAGTAAAAGTATCGTTCGTCAATAGAACATAATTATAACTATTTTTCAAATCTTCTAAGAAATAATAAATTTGTAAAAAATTTAAATTTAGTTGTGAGTAAGGTTATATTTTGTTTTAAAATTTTAAATACTTAATCCCTAATTAATATAATATTATATCTGTACTGATTGTACATAATGTTTCGAGTCCAAATACTTCTGTAAGAGTCCATTGTTGAGATTAACTCGATGACAAGGAAAATATCTACAAGCTACATCAAGCTGTAATAAATATTGTGTGTAACACTTATTCAATTAGTTGTTGTAATTCTGTACGATTAATTAGAAAAAACACTTATAGATCCTGATTCATATTTATAGCAATATTAATTATTTACGTTTAAAAAAATATTTAATACGTATGTTGACCTCATGGTCGGAGTAATCAGCAACTATATGGGACTGCAGCGCCGTTATTTTAGTATCCTCATTCTTTATGAACGTATCACGTGTACAGCACATCAAGTAACATACTAAATTATAATGTATCTATAGTCTATACGTTTATTATATTGTTTTATTTTACTATAATAGTTCGTCATGACTAATCGAATGAGACCGGTTTTAAGATTTAACGATATACGTAATAACATACATGAAATTAAATTTTTTGCCATATACCTAACATCTTTAAATTTGTAATAGAAATATTCAATAACGAAAAAATCTGTTTTTTTTTTTTTGATAATATTTTTTCCATATAAATCATTAATAGGTGGATATATGATTTGTTTTTTAAATTTATTATCTATATTATTTACTTATGTAGTATAATGTAAAATGTAATCATTATCCATTAAAATTTTACATTTGCGCAAGACTTATCATTAAATGACCGCTATGAGTTGTGTCTTATAATTTGTAAGTTGAAAGTAAATAAGAAATATTATTGTATTAAATATGTTGTGTAAAATAAAATCCAATGCGGTTATAACGAAGATTATTTAAGGTTATTTATCGTTGTAATTGTATATTTTTCTTACTGTACTTTTAACGTTTGAAATGCACCATACATATTAATATGTAAATACTTTAATAATTTGATCTTCATTACAAAATAGAAATATGAATACATAATACACATGTTATGTGCCTAGGGGGCATTCAAAATGTAAAAGTATTTCGGAGTCACCTATCGGATATTCTATATCGGACATATTACGTACTTATACAACTGTTTGAAATATTATGAACAATGATACGATTTGAACACGTTTGATATATTGGTCAGTTAAAAACGTAAATATTTATATTATAATGATTTTGTCGAACAATAAAATTAGAAGTGTGTACTTATTTAATACAAATAGTTAAAATAGACTAAACAAATAATAAAAAAAAATTATATCAGGTGTTCAATGTGGATACATTTTAATATACCAGATCACATCATATATACACGGATGATCGGTGATCCGTTTCATAACATGTGTATGTTGACGCCATTTGGGCACCAATGTTTACGTCACGGCTCAAAAGTCAGTCTACACTATTATTAAATGTACATTTTGTGTACAATATAAACTTGTATAGTATTATTTATGAATATGGTTGTCAAATGACTCTGCAAATGTCCTTTATACATACATTTGTTAGGTAGGTAGATAAATATAATAATTGAATTTCTGTAGATTATTAAACGTTAAACTTGCGATATTAGTACCTATTTATAAATGTATGATAATCGTATAATACATATATTAATATTTATTTACACTAACAAAATTCACAATAACCAAAGGAAATAATTCATTGACATAATTTGACATGTGTTTTTATTTGTTTGTGTTCGTTTTAAGTATAGGTTACCTATTACTTACTAAAAACGAAATAAATACCTATATAGTTGTGTCTTCACATCTTATTATACGCAATTTTAAATTACCTTCTATTTTCAAATACCTAAAAACATAATTTAAGTTGGTTATTTAATGTTTTGCATTATTTTTGTAGGCTATATGTATAGCCGTATGGATATTGAGTATGGAATAGTTTGAAAAGATGACTGGTTTTCTTTACATGAAAATGATTACATAAAATCCTTAGGTATAATTTATCAAACCTAATATTTAGAATCGGCAGGTTCTCATAATTTAAAAACGATTGAATTATTTGAATTCACATGTCGGAGTATTTTAGGAACTTAATATCTTTTATTTTTAACGTAATCATATATTTTAACTATCTATATTTTTGTTACAGAAGTAATTGATTATTTACTATTTACTTACTATAGTAAGTTATCTTATAAAAATATTTTTGTAATAGCTTTAAAAGTATAAGTATTAATAGTATTGTAATATATAATAATCTAAGTCTAACAAAATGTTTTGTATGATAATTTGCATTATGATTTATACAAATTTACTTTTTATGCTACTATTATATCTTGATAATTGTAATATTATATTTTTTGAAAAATTTAATTTTTAATCAAAATGAAATAAGGTAAAGTATTTGTAATTTTTATTAAAAAGAATGTGGATATTATAGGTAACCACTGCTTATTCAGTACATTTATTCAAGGCTTAACTTCCATTCATGATATACATAGCACTAAACGTTTAAAAAAGAAAGCAGAGTTCCAATGATTTTCAATTAACCTTAAATCTAATGACAGTTTGACTTTGTCATTTTGATCCAACATGCATTAAAAGTCATCCAACAATTCCTCATTACCCCGATGAACACATTTTATTTGTGCATCAATCAGGATGATAAACACTACATTGAACATCAAACGATGTTTATCGGATCAACTAAAAATGTACCGACGTCTCTTATAAGCTCAATTTATAGTAAGAAAACTACCCGATGTTTATTGTTTTTGGTAATTTAATTTCTGCTCAAGTCAATCACTATGCGCATTGTTGGGCTTAAGAACTATTACTAGATGTTGCGGTTTGATAACTCATGCTATTATCTATATTAAACAATCTATTAAAATGCCTAACAAGATGAAAACCTTGGTTTACTGAGAACAGTTTACAAATCGTTGTCTGGAAAACAAAAACATTTTATCATATATTATTATAAGCACGTAATTGGAAGCTGTGCTCTGTAAAGAATATTCTATTGAATATATTGAATAACTGTTACTATAGTGAATAAAAATAGTTTTTAAACTTCAAAAGTACAAGTATATAATATAATAATGATATAAAAGTATATATTTTAATTCTTTCGTTTTTTTTTCAAATAGAATAAAATTAATTAATAGAAAACTATTATATAGTTATAATGTATTTTTGATTCGAATACTAGGTACGATTTAGGTATACTAAGGGGTTCTTATTTTTCATTTGTAATTTTTTTCAGTATAAATTGGTGTACTAATTAAATTGATTTTTTATTCCTATATAGTCTGCATACATTTATAAATACATATTTAATTTAATTATCTACACAATTTTCGGTGTGACAATGATGAGTGCTAATAAAATAATGAAAAACAATTGTTATTTAATAGTTAAAACTTGTATTATGTTTTTTCATTATATTTCACATGACAAAAAACTAACTATCTTCAATCTGCAGTTACAGATGTCTAAAAGATTTACGTTATTGATAGATTTAATGTTTTGAATATAATTTAATTTAATTATTCATTTGGACTAATTGGTCAAAAAATAAATCAATATAAATTATATATGAATTTTATATTTTTATATTATTTTATAATAAATTATAAATTATATGATTTTTTGAATTCATAAATCATAATCAATAATAACTATACATTATGATTAAACGAATAATAAACATATTTTTGGCTATGTTTTATAATGTTATACAACGCCAATTAAATATAGACATCATCATGAACACTTAAACAAAATATGTTTTATTTAATATTTTAATAATTTTATTTGATTTATAAATATTTATTTTGGGAACAAAAATTAAAAACCACGTTTTTATTTTAGAATACTTATGAAAATGTATATTTTAATATAATATTTTATTAGGTATAATAAATTACATCTAATATTTTATAACTAGTAGATAGTTAAGATTATAATGAGTAATTATTCTTAAAAATATTATTGATTATTATCATAGATTGTAGAACATTTAGTAAAATTGTAACTAAATTATATATTATTAATTACCTATGTATTATTGTTTTATTTTAAAAAGTTAATAGTAGTTTAATTTCAATACTAATCTTGAACTTAAGATAAATTTATCCAAGGACGTAAAACAAAAGTGATTTTTACTATTAATAAAGTACCTAACAAAGAACAACAACTAATTTACAAAAACATCATTTCTTCTGTAGCTAATATATATAATCAATATAAATTTATATTTTATATACATGTCTTTACAATCGATATAAATTGTTAATACGTAATTAAAACAAAAATAAGTCTGTGTAGACAAATATATATTATATGCATGTTTAAATATTTTAAGTTAGATTTAACATTTCACAAGCATTGTTTAAAATTAAAAACATACGAGTTACGACATATAAAGAAATATTATATTTCTGCGGGTATATTTGCTGTCTGTACAAAATATTTATATTTATACAAAGTATGTAGTTATTATAAAATATTTTCATACAACCATATACAGGATTCATAATGGAAACAAAGTATGTACGTTTCTAGTGCAATAAAAATATAACGGTGCCTAAGAACAAAAATAATATATATATTTTGGAAGATAATAACATTAAACTTTGTATGAGTCACAGTACATAGGCACAAAAAAAAAAAAATTTATCATCATTTGGGTACAAAACAAATGGTGTAAAAAGCTTATTATTCATATTATACTAAGGCATTCATTATAGTTGTATGCAACTATGAAAGAATATAATATATTATATAGGTAGTACCTATACTTCGACAATACACTATGTATTGTTCAATAATCGTATTTGTTTAGTTCAATTATTTTCTCAAGAATACGTCAAATCACCGTTCTTGATCAATGCATTTATATTATAAAGAGTCATAAAATTTATAAATTATTTTGAACTTTTAAAATAATGTATCTTGACGTATTGCACCTGTACATTTTTATAGTCATAACTCATAAAGAGCCCACTCTGGATAATGATTTCACAAAAATGACTGGATACCTATAATACATAGGATCCTTAGAGTATGTTTTTAAGTAGTAATAATAATTACAAGATAAAAAAATAAAATAAAAGTGACCCAAGATCGTTATAACTTAAAATTCGTTTTTATATCCGTGTGTGATTATAATGATTACTTTATTTACGAGGCGCATAAACGATAATTAATAACTTTTCAGAAAAAGGAATAGGTACACTTGATAATTAAATGTCACGTTCGTTATAACCGAGCTAGTACTTTTTTTAAACGATTTGATCATAATTGCACAAGATATTATTATAACGTATAATTTTAAGACTAGTCTAAACGATTACTAACATTTTAGCCATGTGTGTATAATGGGGGTGCAATTGTAGTAATGTAAACTCAATTGACCGTATTGTGGTAGTGCGTAGGTAGAAACGTTGAATACTTACCGACCTAAGGATAACTGTTGTATCTTCTAGGTATGTTGGCAGAGGAGCGTTAGCCGGGCACATTACCCATACCGAGTTTATGGTGACATTTTTTACCCAAGTTGAGATACACAATTATAATATCATGTTTGTTGCATAATGAGAATTGAAATTGAAGAAACGAGCGTATATTAAACGAACATTTAAACGAGTATTATATTGTACAATTAAAACGCGGACACAGGTTATTTTCATGAAACTGTCTCCATTACTTATCTCAGTTAATCATTATTCATTATGTATACATGCAAACATGACCGTTTATTATTTATATACAATGTAATCGTATAACATTTCATTTGTACACAAATTGTAATAAATTGTGTTATTCACGGTTATAAAGTTTATTATATTACTTCAAGCGTATAAAACTATACGCATAGCGTGATAACCGCGAATTGGGATAATAATTGAAATATCTATCGATACATATTTATTATACATTTTTATTTAAACTATTATAAACGTATTATTTTCAATATCGTATATTATCAAATTTTATAAAGCTTAAATTAGTTCAATAAACAAAATAAAAGTCAATTATTTATGAGTATATTTTATTTTTAAGATTGAAAATTATGAATAATAGAAATAGTATGGTTGATATATTATGTTAAATAGTTGTTACTTAAAATAATATTATCAAAGTTTAAAAATTTTAATGATGAATACGTTGTTATTAATGTATTGTTTTTATTTGTGTATATAGATAATAATTGGTACTATACATATTATAAAGCAATGGCAAATTTTGTAAATGAAATTATAAAAATTAATAAGGTTAACTTTCGATTAGTATACACGAAAAACATAAATTATAATCATTATTTAACGTGCTAATTTTGAGCATGGTGTTTTCTGACATATTTAGGTAGTTACCTCTACCTATAATTTATGAAACTAAAGTTAAGTATAGATAGTAAAAAATACAAAATATACAATATAATATAAATATAATCAATCAAATGTAATACCAATTTTCAAGTTTCTATCATTCATATATAAATGATATAGATGCCGGTGCGTGAAACATACCTACTGGATAGGTTAGCTAAAGTACATTCGTATCTATTGAATAAAATAAAATAAACTTAAGAAAGAAGTAATTTTTAATATATATTAAAATAAACATTAAAAAAGAAAAAAAATAGTAGATATATAGGTTGTTATAGTTATAGTTAAACTATATTGGCTTTAAATTATATATTTATTATACTCGTATGTGCTAACTGCTAATGAAATATAAATATTTTTTTAAATTAAATTAATGCCATGTCTTAAAATTTTATTATTACTAGTTAAGTATTTAATGTAATTTAATATATATGTTTATATTATATTACTATTACGAAGAAAATAAAACCATCATTTCAATATCATTTAAATTGAATGTATAGGTAATCAAAAACACATTAATGATTATTATAATTAAGTATTTTAGGTATTTAATGAAATTAAAATGTCAACTATGTCGAATAATGATGTAAACTAATTGCTTACTAAATACAAAAGTATGTTAAAATGTTAATAGGAGGAACATAAAAAATGCTATTTAAACCGTGTATAGGTAGGTTCATTAAAATATATTGTAAACAAGTGTATAAGAGTTGTTTTATAATAATTTTAAACTAACTTTAAATCAAATTATATAATGAAATCTTGGGATCAAATTATTAGAAACAATTTAACAAACTTGTAAATATAAAAAAAAATGTAAAATACATTGAAAATAAATGATAAAAAAAAAAAGACTTATGGTTATTATCTAAGAGTAGAACTACGTCAAGCGACCAAGTAAACGTTGTGTCGTTGTGTAATGTTATAATTATAATATGTCTGTAATATAATATCGAAATCGGAGTTTTTTTTAGTACCCGCATTTCCTGTTCCAGATTTTGGGTGCCACAAAAAAATAAAGAGTGTGGTGTGCTCAAATTTCAAATCAGTAAATAAAATTATTTTGTGTCATTCGTGTGCATAATGATAATTAATTTGAATTAAAATTTACAATTAATTGATATCAGATGTGACTAATTATTGTTATTTGTAGGTAGACAGAATAGTTTTTAAAGTAGTTAATATAATTGTACTGTTATAATATTATTGTGTTCGTCGCTTAAAAATTGTAATGAACATTATGAATTACTGAAACATTCAGAATATTATAAATTATAATAGTGATCTGTAATCGAATTTTTATTTTATCTCACTAATTGTATATTCTTAAATTTTGGTTCCATACATGACACATGTATGATTTTACATTAAAAAATATTTATAGGCATTAGACATATTAGTGCATGGCCGCATGGGTCTCACCTAAATAACACAGCTACGGTCACGTATAATGGCTATAACATAATATATTGACAGGTCCTCTCAAAATATACTACAGCCACTATAATATAATATCGATTGCTTTTTTAAAAAGGTGTATTATAAAGTGTAGTGCCATGGGAATTTTTTAAGTAACGTAAACTTTGCTAACACTTCAAAATGATGATACAATATTATAAATATTTAACACCTAATAAAATATTTAATAAATCTATTTAAGCCCGCAGTTAAAGTGGCAGATGACTAGTTTCTTTAAAAAAATTAATATCGGTTAAAAATAATTGTTAATAAAATTGCGTTCTAAATTTTTGCTCATGTGTAATCAAATAATATATTTATTTTGGTAACTGATTACTTTATATTTGAGTTAATTTGACTTAAAAAATGTTCAGCTAATTAATTTTGAACAATTTTATAATTTATTATTAACTTATAATATAAGTTATAGTTTATAAGTTATATAATCCACTTCACAGATATTATGCTACTATGGCTAAAACCATATTATAGTAAAATGTCAAAAATATTTTCATGATTTTATGAAAAAAGCGAGTTCTCATCATAAACAATGTAATTGTACCTATGTAATTTATTAATATATGTGTAATATTATCTATATAGTTTATATATATATATATATATATATATATATTATAATACCATTATTTAATGAGTTAGGTATAATGAATAATTATAATTGATTGAAATATATAGTTAAGTTAGTTGTGCCTAGGCCCGGCCATACAGGTTTTTAGTACTTACCAAATGTACGGCACTTCGTAATAAAATGTTTAATAAATAATTATTAAAGAATAATTAGCTTCGGGGATAGCGAATTTGAATAATTCTGTATTTTATAATTTTAATTTTGTAGTTAAATATTTTACAATTTAAAAAATAGAAAATATGATATGGTATAGAATTATCACAGCTATATATTATGTGACATATACATTTTTTTTTTGTTATAAATACTATGGGTTTAAAAGTTTGTTAATTTGGAATTAAAAATTTTTTTTTTTCTTGAAACAGTAAAATAATGCAGTAGACTAACAATAATTTCTGTTGTATTGGTAACTAAATAAAACGGAGAACTGTATTTATATAATTAATAAAATTGTTGTTTTTATATTTCATAAGTATTTAAAGTTATGTCATATACACCGATTAGAATAATAGATTATAATATTATATGAATATATTATGATAATATTTAATCTGTCCAATTGAAGAAAAATTTGCTTTTAATTCTGTAAGTAGAAAGCAGAATAAAGAAATACTTACGACTATTGTTGACTTTCTTGTTCAAGTTTAACTTTTACGAATAACATTTGAATGATTGAACGCCTATATAAATTGTATAAAATAATCTATAAGAAATAGATAGGTACCTAGATATCTATAGGTATTGTGCGAAATAGAAAAACAATTTATATGAATTTTAATATCAAATTAAAATTGTACGCACTTCTATTGTTTGGTGGTCAATTTCGTTAAAAAATTTTACATATTATGCGTATTTAATATTTTTTAGTATTTCGATTCAACCATGTGTGACGGCGGCGGCGGATGGAGAAAATAAAGCACAAGGAGTTAAGCTTACCGACCATTTTAGTTACCAATGGATTCGAAAAGAGCAGGTGGTTGTCGTTGAGTGCGGCGTCCGCTAGGTAGCGTAACGTACGACGCCCAAGGGAAGAAAGGAACCAGTCCGCGGACCCCACGAGAGCAGTTCCAAAGTTTTTTACTCGTTTTCATGTGTTTTTCAATTTTTTTTCTTAATTTTTCACTGTATACGTGTTCTCCGTTACCCGAAGCTAAATTTTTGCGAAAACAGCGACTAAATCTGATCAAAAATCGACAGCCCATCCGGCGTCCTTTGCCCCCATCCCGCGGCGTACGAATACGGCATTGGTATTTTTCATGGCGGTCCGTCTGTCTGCCAGTTTCAAATAATCCGTCGTGTGGTGCGCTCCGTGTTGTCGTCTGAGCCGCATTTACATTTTTTTTTTTTTCATAATTAATAGTAATAATAAATTTATATTAGATTTTTAAACTGAATTGTTTATGTGCCTATAAATAAATATATATTGATTTATTTATTATTTTTGTTCCGTCGGTCGACTGCGTAATATTGGTGTTCGTGTGTGAAAAAAAAGTGCGCGCGTGACGGTAATCATGTGTTCTATTGAGTTTGGATAAATATCATAGAATTTTTTTTATTGTTAATTATAATTAAACCTCGTATTGGTGCGCCGATTACGACGTTATTCGACTAGTAATAGGACGAACCATGAGGAGAAGAAACCCAGGTCGGACTTTCGTCGGTACGTGCATACTATTGGCATTCTGGACGTTAGCTGCGGAACTCGATGGAGCATCAGGTAAATACAAAATAAAATAATAATATTACATGGAAAATAGTTTAAGAAAATGTGAATTTATGCTTTTGATAAAAGTAATCCGTACGGGTTATGGGCTCGGTTATGGGTTATACAAGTACATTGTGTAACATTTGATGATAAAACCGTCGTTTACCTGGACCGACCGGCATCGGGTATATACATGGTCTATTGTCATTGATCGCTTTCATGCTGTTACGGGTCAAAACTCGAACCTTTATAATGATGCGTCTTTGAATATTGTGTAATGTTTTCGTTCATATATTATATTATATTTTTTCAATTTCATTAATCATACACGTTACAATCTAAATTCTTCGTAGGCGTTGTATATAAATGCATTTTTTGGTGGTTGTTTACACTTTAAATTTCGGTTTGATGTAACTTAGTAGACCGGCATGGCGATTGTTGTGAATGCGTTATGCAACTTGCGACTTTTGACCTTAGAGATTTGAACGCTGGATTCCAGACGTTTCCGGTGGTGGATTTGGTAAAATTACGTCTGCTACAACATTCAGAATATTACCGAAACTCACACTGTTACGATTTTAGACCGTAATCAGATTGAAATTTGGACAGAGTTATCGGCGTCGTAAAGACGCAAACGCTATCGCTATGTTGTTTATTGACATTTTTGACGCGTAGATATAATAACAATAATCAAAAGTTAATAACAATAAATCTTTATTATTCGGTTGAAAAATATTATCATACAACGTAGTGTGTACAATGTGCATTATAAATCGGTGTCGATCAACAAGTCGCCTGTGTGACATCAGCCTCGGTGTGCTCGTGTACGCCAGTCGTCGTTACATCGATGATCGACGGGTTGACCGAGTAAGTGCACCTTCAATCATCATTATACAGCTGGACCAAAATGAAACCGAAAAAAAAATAAAAATTTTCAGGACTCAGGTGTTCCCAAACACGTGCGCTAATAACGTGAATTCGCATACGCAAACCCATTTGAGTCTATCTTAAACAGCGCGATTAACGCGCTCGATTGACAAACGATTTTACGACGACGAAGATGATGATATTATTATAAATTTTATAGTCAACCGTGACCGCGCGGCGTTGGCGTCTGTAATAAGAACATCGGCTATTTAAATTGGTTCATTGGCTTTAAATTAGTGTGCGGCCGCTGGTAAATTGCACGCCAGACCAAACACACACACTCAGTCTGCGTAACATTGTTATCGTCCAATTAGCGTTTATTATTATGCGTCTCGTCAGTCGCGCGCCGTGCGGTATTAATGTATTATTTATAATACCTACTATAATATTTTATATTGTAAAATTAAATGATATTATGTTTGTTTACACGGCTGGTCCGATCGGACAACTAACCCGCTACAAATCTATCAGAAATGTATCGCAAACGACTCGACCGAATAGAAATTTATTTAAAACAAGCGTCTAACGTCACGTAGTAGGTCTCCATTGGCGTGGCTTAGGTTTCGTATAATATCGTTATAATGTTATAATAATTTAATTAACAATACCTACACTCGTGAATCGAGCGATCCATGTTCGTATTGACGCATTATATCGCGTACGCACGCACGCTGTATAATAATAATTATTATAATAATAATCATGATATCGACTTGCGCCCGCATTAGAAATTCGCGTTCTGTCACCGGGGGCCAGTCGTAACGGTTTTTTTCCCTCCCCCTTACTGCAGTACCACCTAAGTACTCGTGTCTAGTGTACGCTCCGGTCGGCGGGGTGCAGTGCTTTGGGTATCCCTGTCCGCCGCAACCGCTGTACGGGGGCCGGGTGAATATTGTCGTCACGGTCCGCCGGGGCGCCCGAAAAACCCTCACGCGCCGTGCACACATAAAACAACCCCTACCCGCCGCCTTCGTCGGGCCGCCCGTCCGCCGGAACATCTGCGCGACGACGACGAACTCCTCTTTCTCTTCTCTCTCCCTCCTCTCTCTCTCTTTCTCTCTAACTCTCTCTCTTTCACCCTGCAGCTCACTACGTTTTTCACTACTCCGTCCGGTATGTGTGCCGTAACCGCCACCACCGAGTACGAAGTTGCAGCTGTTTCATATTATGTATACACTGTATTTTTCGGGCGTCCGCCCAACACGCGTTCGGCAAACAAGTGGCCTCATGCGGAGCGCCGCAAAAACACGGGACACGAGACCCAACCGAAATTCGGAGGTCCGTCGTGTGTCGATTCGATCGGTTGGCAGCGGTGGTGTATTTAATCTGATATGTTATAGTATAATATGTGTCGTATAAATAAGAATAATATTATATTTTATACATTATCATTGAGGTAAGCCGATGGAAGCCGAAAAAGATTCTTAAAAATTACCAAGAAAATATCATCAATGCGTTTACCGTACAGAATAGCGGTGGCGGTGTATGATGCTCGCACTCATGACTTTGCGATTTTTATTAATTTAACGTTTAATAAACTAAACGAGTAGGTACGCTGCTGTGATCGACGAATACGAATGCGATGACAGCGTCAAAATAGCTCGATTTGTGGATCCCGTGTTCCGCGTTATAGTCTTAAGCGGACGGTATATGCCCTTTAGCCACGATAACCTACACCCATCTCGTTATTACGTCTCAGAAATCGAGGCATCCACACATCAGCGAATTTGAGTGAAAATTAATTGATTCCCACCCGTAGACAACAACAGTTATATAACCGCGTAATATGTTTTATTTTTATGCCCGCCGTAATTTTCTAGATAAAAGTCGATTATACCTAAACTGGATCGTATCAGATTCATTTTTGTGTTTTTTCTTTTATAAAATTTACTATGTGTACATTGTAACTTGGAAGTGGCAAAAAAAAAAAAAAAAACGGAGCTAAAACAGCCTTCGGGCTCGGCGATTTAAAAAAAAAAGTTACTTGAGACGAAATGACATAATGATATAGGTATTATAATATTTTATAAATCTACGAACAAATTGACTTGGGTTACGAAATGAGTTGTTTGATTTTGTTCTCACGATATTGTCACTAATTATTAGAGATTTCATATGTTTATTAATTCCGTTTTTTGTATCAACTTGAAGTTGTTTATTTTATTACTTACGTTTACTGGTTATTAATTAATTGTTTAATGTACCTGAATGACATGTTAATATGATGTCGTTTTATCATGTATTGAATCTGTTGATAAATAAATGAAAAAATTCAAATACTCGTGTATTTTAGGGTCATAAACATAATATTTTTATTTTATATTTTTCTAGAGTTGATTGTTTAATTTGGTATATAATATCTAATAGTTAAAGGTTAATCATTATAAATTATAAACATTTTAGTTATGAGTTGATTAATTAGAGCGGAAAACGTGTTTACTATATTGAATTGTCTCAGTAACTTAATTGACTTTAAAATAAATCAGATAAATACTACAAATCACATTATTTTTTTTAGAACCAATTTCTCCTTGTGTGTTCTCTTAGAGACTTAATTTGCTATTAAGTAGGTACTCATTAGTATTTATTTGATAACAATTTTATTAGAGATGACATCACTGTGTCTCTTAATTAATAATCTGTATTAAGTTGATTATGTAGATTTATTTACGTATTAACGTATTTATCGACAGTATAAAAACCTGCTAGGATAACATTAGTAAAATGTAGGTTCTGCGTACTGTTTATTGTATAATTGGTATTCAATATTCATATTGTTTTCAATACTAGTTGTAAAATTAAAATCTCTGACTTTCTCTACTTAGTATATTATTTAACATCAGTAAATGTTTCATTTGGGCTAGTGGTATGTTGGACATTTATGATTTGATGATGGTTTTTGCATTTTCGGATTTTCAAACAAAATGAGTCCAAATTATGATTACTTACGCTTGTATGTATTCTTGTTTTCAAATAATGTTAATAATTGATTCTAATTAACATTTTATTGTAATTACCTCTCAAGCCACATTGATTACGTTCATAGTTATCTATAGAAAATGTTTTTCAAAAACATTTTACGTTCAAAATTTAAATCTGTTCATAGGTACATCAAAAATACATGTAGATGTGTACAATACGTAGTTAAAGTGATATTTCAGTTTTTCGAAGCATTGTGTACATTTTTCAACTAAACATATTAATATATGTTATTGCACTACAGTACTCATTCTTTAAAATATTAATTAAGAGCCCATCTACTATAATAATTTATAACTTATATTGTTTTAAGAATATCTTTAAATATCTCATAAAGGTAAAAAGTTTATTGTCGTATTGGTTATTCGTCGATGAAAAGCGGCGACAGACAGCACGTGTGTTGAGCCCAATGTGTCGTCGTCGTCGTAGTCATCGGCGGCGAACAACAGGTAGTAATAGCCAAGGTTTTCGGTGGTCTCCTTGTAGTCGTGTATGTAATATACGCGTCTTCCATCCGCCATGTTGCCAGCCCCGCTCGTATATTACATATTATACATGTATAAGTATGTATAATAATACTGTATTGTATTATGCGGTCACATCGGTACGTATACATACACTGATACACAAGTTCAATTCAATCCGGTCGGTTATTGCATGGCGGCTGTGTGTTCGACACAACAATACTATACATAACGTATAAAGATAGAATGTATGTGTGTGTGTGTGTGTGTGTGTGTTTGAATGTAGCCTCTGATTTTCTATTTTTTAATTTCTTATTTTTATATATTATTAATGTCTATAAAACTGCACTATGTGTGTATAGCTTGATGGTTCATCAACAGCGCCATAAAACTAATAACGGTAGATAATATATTATGTACATACTCGTATATATATATATATATATATATATACATACATATCTAAAGAAAAAAACTATAAGATAAAAAAGTACCATCGTGTATTTGTGTGTAATGATTATTGCGCTTGGGCGCATTGTTTGGACTGAGTGAATTGAATTGCGACCGGGCCATGATTCTTTGTCTTTGCACTCTTCTACTTGTGTAATATACGTATGTGTATATTACTGCATACAATATATATATAAACATATATATTTGAGCAACTCGTTTTTATTTCATTCTATTAAGCCGTCGCCGCCATCACCGCCGCCGCTGCCGCCTTGATGATATCATGGACAGTTGCCTAGCTGTTGGCGAATTAACGATCGCTTAATGGAATACTTCCTGCCCGGGCCTGGACCGGATGAGTTCATCATTTAGCCAGGCGCGGGCTCACTAAAGGATCGCGCGACACAATTGAATTTTCTTCTTTTTTTTTTTTAAATTTTTATTTTTAACTCGTACTTTTACCAACACGTGACATGGATTTAGTCAATACAAGTATATAATGATGTATTTTTGACAGATTTAGGTCAAAAATCACTGTTCGTCGTGTGTAAGACCAATACCATTATTTACGGATACCCTGCGACACGGTTTCTCACGTTATTGTTAACCCTTTCTTGGAACATAACTAATTCGTTCCAGGACGACCCATCGTAAATAATCTACCTTTTTGAAATACATTTTCACTCGTGGTAATAAAGTTTTACAACCCTTTGCTCTAATACATGCTGAGTCAGCGTGTGTCCATTTTTAAAGAAATCGTTGGTCAAACAGGAATTTTTAAGAGCCATGTGTGTACATAACGTATTTAATATTTTAACTTAAAATAATAATCAAGGTGTTGTTTGACCACAGAAAGGTGTGTCTCAGAATATCTTCGTTTTTTTAACACTGAACAAACAAAACGCAATATACTCTTTCAGAGAAATATGCTAATTTAGAATACACACACACACACATACACATATATATATATATATATATATATATATATATAAACATATTCATATCTCTGTATATATACACAAAAAAAATATATATATATAAAAACGATGTACAATATTTATTTTAATTATTTTATTTTATTTTTAGGGTCTACTGGGATTGTGTCATGTTCGCCTAACCCATGTCTTCACGGAGGTTCTTGTTACATGAAAAAGACTGGAGAATACGCTTGCAAGTGAGTACAGAAAAATACAATTAGTTTTAAAACGTAGAGTCCTCATTGTTTTTTGTGTATTTACCAATGTCCGTACACGAATGCCTCAATTTAGCTTTAAAGTATACGAAAATCGTTTCATGGTTAATTATCGATTGTAAAGACAATATAAATAATAAAAAAACAGTCATTGACCGAACGTGTTTTTAAAATAATAACTACTTACTGATACTTAACTTAAATTTTAGTCCATTTAAATGAATCGAGGGTTAGAAATATATACTATTCAATTGGTTTTGGGAATTATCATGATTGAATTTGATTTAAAATACCGTTATAATTTAATAGCGTTGAACTAATATATATTTTTATGATGAAATAACTAATCCAAGCAGTTTACGATGGTGTGTTGACATAATATGTTACCTACCTATACGTTTTAGTAACGCGATCTGATAATTGTTAATTTTTTATCATATTACTATCGATCGTTAAGTATGTTAAAATAAATAATTATGATTTCTTTTAAAGTATTTTAAGATAAATTTGGTTAGGCGTATATTGCATTTTTTTTTCTTTTAAGTTCATACTTAAATTTAAATAGATGTGAATGTAAAAATAAATGTGTTAAAATACCATCTTATTCAGTTATTTGTTTGTGTTTTCAATATTCAATTAAACTTCTATAATTTTAGGCAACTAGTGAATATTTTATAATGGAATGCGATCATTCATCTATATTCGAACGTATTATTTTATGGGCAAAGAATTTAATTTTAACCAAATGTTGTTATCATTAATTTTCAATTATTTGACATTATGTTGTTTGAATAGTTAGATGCCTAACGATTCGGTTAAGTTAAATTAAATTACAATTATCTATTGTTTGGTCGCTGAGAAGGAATAAGGTGTAAATAATAAACCATAAACATCTTATAAATTGGTCTGCAATTACTAAAAGAAATAGTTTGTATTATCTATTGGAGATGATTCAATGTACAGTTTAGAATTTGATTAATTTTCATTGTATCGAATAAATTTATTGATGTTAGTATATTTTTTGAGTAATAATTTTATTGAAGAACACGTCGGTAGTATTTATAACTATAATTTTATCAATGTTGTATTTTGTTTCTGTAGGTAGGTATTATATTTTTAGAGCATATTTTTTAATTAGCTTATTCCCGAAATTTAATTGTTTCTCTATGTATGCCTATATAGTTTATACATTATACTCGTGTAGTACATCATATTCGAAAAATAATATGTATAATTTAAATGTATATATATTTTTTTATTACGTCTTTGTCTGCGCTGTGTTTTTTTAATTCATTCTTTGGATTACAACTATAAATAAAAAAAATAAAGTGAACTCGTTTTGTGGACGGTTTGCTTTCCTCCAGGATAATAATTATCGTCGTTCTATAGTTCTATATTATATTATACCTATGTACACAACACACACATAGTACCGTGGACCGTGTCCAAAGTCCTACCAAGATCAGTAAATCATCTCAGCAACAGCGTGGGCGAGCAACCTTGAATTTTTGGTCGTAAAACGTGGTGATCAGTAATCATCTATGGAGGAGATCGTTGACCAAAGATAATACAATTTGTCACGGATGCCACAGAGTAAAACACACATAGTGCTCTTGTTTACATTGTCGGGCTGTGGCTTTGAACAAAAAGAAAAACCTGACTAGAAATTTAAATCGATTATCTTGTGCATATGTCTTGTAAAGTTAATCGAATATTTTTTTTATCCCTAGCTTATAATGCCATCGGTATGGGAAAAATAATTATTGAATTTTCATTGACGATCGGTATAATTATGATTATTTTACTCTAAAAATACGTTAATGTATGTTATATGGTTAAATTTGAACATTTTCATCGTCCTAAAATTTGATAAAATTTCATTAAGTATTTCCAATGGGAAATAAATGACGTCATACGATAGATATCGAGCCTGACCAGAGGCGACTCCGGGATTTTTATGATTGGCATTCTTTCGTGGGAGATGGAAATTACATTATGCACGGTGTATTGTGGGAGCTAATAGGTAACTCTAACAAAAAAGAAAGAAAGAAAAAAAAGTCACATTTTTACTACTAATAACAGCGCCAACAACAACACGATTTACATTTTGGGATGCGTAGTGTGTGCGAGTCAAATCGGTAATGACAAAACTCATATGCATATACCCACCATGATAAATTTTATTAAAAAGATTCTCTCACAAGACGGTAATAATAATTCATATAAGTTTTTCTACGTTCTTCAACCCAACGTTTTATTGTCCTCGAAATCAATCTGATGTAATCCGAATAGTGGCGTCTTATACTATAGGGTCGGCCTTAATTGCAGCCCGTGCCTTTTGTTGACTTGTTAACGATATCGTATTCATAACAACTACGTTAGTGTATAAAGATAGGTATGTAAATGTTCATATAAAAATATAATTTCAGTTTTTTGATTTTTTTTTTTTTTTGTACATTTTTAATTACCGGCGAATATTATAAGTAATAATGAGATAAAAACAAAATGGCAACGATTGGATATGTTATGTTGTTATTATTATTATTTTTAATTTTGCTGCGGGGCTTTTCTTGAAGAGAAAGGGCACGGTCCGTGCGGTTCCCACGGAGAGCAGTCGGCCATAGTACCTGGTCAGGTGAACAGCAGCAGCAGCTACGCGCGCACAGCCTTCCGGAGGCTCTTCAGAAATGACTGCACAACGTTGCCATTTGTATTGTTTCAAATGCAATCTTGAATAATTAAGATAGAAAAAAAATCAGTTTGACATTTTGCTAATACGTGTTGACGTGTTCTAGTCCAATAAAATTATACTATGTCTAAAAACACATTTAAAGTTTTTGCTTTAAAACTGGTTTTTATTAAAACTGTGTGAATATAAATATAAATGTATTCCATGTCTGAGGTAATAGGATTTCTATTTAAAAATTAATGCGTACTTTCTGAAAAATCCAGTTGATAAAAAATGTGTAGTTATATAGTCACTCAATTAAGAAAAAAAATTTAATGTTTTTTTTTTTATGTATAGTGTTAGTATGCCAATTGAAATAAAATTGTATAGGATACTAATTTATCATTTTAGTACATCGAAGTTAAGTCATCGATTATTTCATTTTGTAACAGATTATTCTACGCTAAGTCATTGGACCTTTGAAAATAGGTTGACATACGGTATAAAAAAGGGGCAAATAGATTACGAGCGTTTGCTCACTAGAATATATGTGGGGGTTGGAACAATTGAAGTCTCTGAGCCGTACCATTGCTCCCTTCCTGTATATTCCCCGAGGCTAATTCAACGATAAAAAAATGATAAACCGCCCTCGTGCACCATAAACACCATTTGGCACTCAAACTCTATGGAGAAACCAGTTTTTACACGAGTATTCGTAAAAAAATATATTCGAATTTGTATAAAGTTTTTGTATACATATAGTATAAATCAAACTTAAATTAATGCGTTTGTATATACCGAATTATCGAGATCTCGCATAAGTATGTATAAATAAATTGCGTGTCAGCTAGTGTACATTGCGGCAGCACTGGCAGTCGTAATACACACTCTTGGGCCCCTATATATAATATGTAATGACTCATGTAATTATAGTTATGCTGGCGAATCCTCATTTACAACATGTAAACTGGCCGACTGGACGGAAACGGACTGTGTACTTTTTCAAAAACTGACGAAACACTAGATTTCTTCGTATAAATATTTACATTTATAATTAATGTTCCTATTTAATTAGCTAATTAAATGTGTAGGAGGCGTTGTTCCCTGGAACAATAGGGATTATATTATTATTATTATATATTATGTACGTAGTAATACCGTTACTTGATTGAGGATTTACGTGTTTTAGAAGATTTTTGTTACAACAAACATGATAATTATTCGTAGGAAACTAAAAGATATTATATGCGAGTCGTGAGAGATGTTTATTGTATCTGTCACGTGTGTGTGTGTGTGTGTGTGGTGTGTTAGTGCGTATGCACATTTACAGAAATATTTATCATATACAATGCACGAGATTTTGGGCAGATCGACTTTATCCTATCCCCGCCGTGTTTTTTTTTTACCAATGAAAGGGTGCAGTTTAACACGCAGCGTACGCCCTCGAGTACAAACCATCTGGTCACGGTTAACCGAGTATGTTTTGAAGTAATTAAGCTTGGTATTGTATTGCAGGACACGAGGTGACATATCCTAAAATGAATGCATATATTTTCAAATAAATATTCCAACTGTGTCAGTTGTTTGTGATGTATGTGATTGAAAAAAAAAAGGTTTCAGGCAGGTGTATATATAGGAGCGATACTGTATAAACGTCGGTAGAACAAAAACCATTACGAAGAGATTTCAGCGGCCCCTATAATTTCGGAAGGTAGTCCATTTCGCTAGAAGAATTATGATTGTGTATGTATCCGTTAGAGGTCCTGTCATCCCGGTACCGCCTACTCCTACTCCGGGTCCGGAGCAACATGCCACTTAAAATAAGTCTGATAGGAGAGGCGGATAACTGAGAAGAAGAAAGAAAAAAAATAGAAACCACTTAAGAGCGGTTTGGCTCCAGGCGAAAACCGAGCCGACCCGGCAATTTGGTCGGCATGGCCATTACCCCGCGCGGGATACCCGGAGGGGTCTGTATGCGTCTTTTTATGTGGTTGCCTGTACTCATCCCCGTCTTATCTGTCTGTAAAATCACTGGAACGTGACGTCACGGATAACTTTTGTTTGTCTTCGTAATAGCTAAGAAATACTACTTGAACTACTATATGACATCGGTGCCGAAATATTTTAACTTTCCAAATCAGTAAGTGCATATTGACCCATCAGAAATATGTCTGTACATGACTGTATCACAATAATAATATGATGACTATACATTAGTTTTGTATTAAAAATTCGTCGAGATTATGCAGGATTTCGTTGCTGACTAGTCGATTTTGTGAACTGAAACAACTATACATATACATTATACTTATTTTATTTTATCATTCGTATATACTTATACACGTTATATGTAGTTAATCTGTAATTAATACATAATAAGTGTTTATTTTATCAATAAAACAATCCTTAATTGTAATAAACAAAATTAAAAACAAACCAATGATATGAATGTAGTATGAAATACTTAGTAAAAAATTTTGTTTTTTAAACATTTATAATTTACCGCATTGTATGCCTATTAAAAATATTTTTACCGATTGTTTATTTTATTTTTGTTTATTAATTATTCGATGTGTAATTCAGTTTGATTTAAAACACTATGTCCCCATATGTGACACATCTAGATTTGTCGGCAAGCTTTTTCTCACGGTCGACCCAACAGATGGCGAAATTTTTGTATCCATACGAAATCCCTACCGTGTGTATTACAATCATATAGAGACATATGACGTTTTAGGCATACATAATATACAATGTTTATTATATATATATATGGTAAATATGAAGAGGGGATATACTCTTGTGTTAAGTGACTTCTAACGACACTCTTGGCCGGATGATAAGTGGGGTTTGTTGTTTTTTCACGTTAAAAAATGTATGTTATAGTCGTAATAAATCCGGAGTGAGACATAACACACGAGAGCGCTTATGACCTCTCACCAGATTACAAGAAAACAAGTACTCGTTGTTATTATTTTTTAAAGTTATTATTCTTTATGTCTCAGACTAACCGACACGAACGTGCTGGAAGGTTAACCTGCAATATACCGAATCCACTAAGCTGGTTTTGTAGACGCGCGTCGAGAGATTAAATTATGTCCCCTTCTTTTAAGGGTTATTTAATACGGAAAAATATAACAAGTTAGCTCAAAAAATGAGTAAAAAACAAAATTTACAGTAAATTTATAGTCGGACTTCGTTAAATTATTTTTGCTAACATTCCTTTGTAAATGTTTAGAAGTTATTTTTAAGACCTTCGGTTCGGTTATTATTGTTTAGTCATAATAAAATATTAAGACGTTTAGTATAATCTGAATTCTTTGCACGGTCGCAACTCGTGGTGTCTTTATAGCGACCTCCGTGTACTAATAGTTGCACGTACAATTATGTTTCGTATGCACACAACGTGTTTGGTTTTTATTATTATTATTTTTTTTTTTTTTGGGTATCACTGAACAAAGGATTTTTGCGTAGGATGCACACAAAAAGATATACGCAAATTTTTTTGTTTGTAGTTTTATGCTTAGCCCATCATCACGTTCTAAGATTTCCATTAGACCGCCATGGTCAGCAAGAATATTGATTTATGCAAAGCATCGATCCTTTAAATTATGCTGTGTCAAGCATAATGTATTATGATCAAGAAGGGGGAGGACAATGAAGACGCGGGCCTATTGTTTTATTTAAACAGACGATTTTTGTGATGACCAAATTCTTAAGGGACAACATCTTAAGTTACAAAATAAATGTAAATTTATTCATAGCAAAATAATAGTTATATAGATATATACGTATTTAATAATCAAAGTAAATAAATAGTACTTACATTTTAACTATTTCTTTAAATATTAGATATCATTAGTTTTTCGATATTTCTTTATATTTATGATGATAGTGGTTATTATGGAACATTTGGCTGCCACCATAAATAATTTTTGAATAACTCGAATCAACACATTTTTAACTATGCCAAAGAACACAATGAATGTATTATTTTTAAAGTAATTGTTCTTAACTTTCATAATAAAATAGTTTTGATCTTTTTTTAATTTTATTAAGTTAAAATAAATTATTCTTGTAATAGATTTTTCATAGCAAAGATTTAAAATAAAAATTAAATATTTTAACACATTATACCAAGTAGTATACATTTATTATGTATATATACATAAATAAACAGTTTTTATATGTTTTACTGATTAATCGGCGAGTTAAATATATTTTATTTCTCAGAAATATTATATTTTTCATTAGCATATTATCTTGGTTTGACACACCTATTAATTATTTGATTAATATTCTAGTTTTTAAGTTTAAGGAGATATTTATGTTGTGTGACCATTTTTTTCAACTGTTACTTCTTATTACGTCGCTTTATTTATTTTTAGTTAGTAATTATTTTAAGTTATTTTACTATATAATTACAATTTTTATGTACATAGATTATTTACAGTTAGGTATAAATTACATTAATATAAAATAGTTTTGAATAAAAAGGGTTACAGTTTTTGATTAAAGTAAATCTCTAAACAAGACATGATTTACGTTGTAAGAGGCGGGTAGGTAACTGAGGTTACATAGACGATTCGGATAAATTGTTCGAGTAATTTGGACGAATATAATATGAAGGGTTTTGTATATTGGGTTATTCTTTAAGTCATTAATTTTCAGCTTTGACTTTAACTACTGCCGTCTTTTGTTCGGAAAGCGTATAGCCATGATTTTTACTGTTTTATTTTCATTTGCGTGTGGCCGCTTTGGTGGTGGCGCTTAAAAGCATTGATATTAACAAAAATATCTTTTTATATTATATTTTATATTCATTATCCCCAGGGGCCATCTAGAAGCATTAATCATTTGGTTGTCGTCATTACAAGTTTATTGAAATCGACTGTTGCGCGCACGTCTCTAACGTCTATAACGCGGCAGTAACCCGACGGGACACAAACCGGTTTTTTATGATATAAGTTTTAGATGGGTTGCTGGACAGTAAAAATTATCTTGTTTTGTCACCACCGGTAAGTCACTTGGACGGGTTAATAAATCGTGCGGATTTTCGGGACGACAATCATAAATTCATAATGTTTATGAATATGTAATTTCGTTCAAAGGTAAAAAAAAAAAACATGGCCGTCCACGAAATAAATGATTTTTATCAACTTGTATCGTATTATTTATAAAATGTTCTCGGAACTCCAGGACATCTTTGGTGTGTGGGTAGAATTAAACATTGATGGCCGTGCCTGATTTTGTGCCAAAATATTATTTCCTAAACAACCACAATTTTATTTACTTATTCATCTTGACAATTTTAGTGTTAATTTTTCACCCACATTTATTATATAAGACATAGTACATTCTCATGGTTTTTTACTCGGTTTATACGTATAATAAACGAGTGCATGTGTTCGGCACATGTGATCATTTAAATGTTTAAGGATTACATTTATTTTATTGCATGGGAAGAGTTAAAAAAAAAAAAAAAAATAATAATAATAAAGTCGCTGAGAAAACAATGACTCGTATTTCAAAAGTCCGTTCTATTATTATTTCAATATCTAATCCGTCAGTAGCGATAACCACTGCTTTCACGTCCCAAGTAGACGTCCATTGTGTATAGGCTTCCATACACGTCCAAGAATTATGATGTACACTGTCCGTCTTCTAACCTCTGTGGAACGTTGTTCTACTACACACGACGCGTTTATACCAATTCGATAGGATAATATTATATTATATTATTCTATTTTGCTGGCCGTATAACACTCGAACCGTGACGGTTTTTTCTATGTTGAGTGTACAGACTCGATAGTCCAACACACACAGTGTTTACATTGTGATCGTCTTGACATTGGAATTCTGTTGCGTCATCATTGCCATGTCCGATCGATCGTCGCCGTACGCCGCTGCCGCTCTAGATGATAATTTATCCGGAGTGTATAGATATTATACGAGTATACAGGGGTTGCAGACTTGCAATAAAGTAACCGGTCTATCTTCACCCTTTTTGGTAGGTACTACGCACACATTGTGTAGCTCTTTTGACGATTTTGAGATCGAAGAAGGGGTGAGCTGCAGAAACGGCAGCTGTTTTGCATTTTAACGGAAATTTAAGACGGTCGCCACGTAGCGAAAAATGGTTGATTTCCAATATTCGGACGACCAATACGCATATCTTACTCATATAGTCATATGTAATGACACTATTATGAAAAGTCGAGACCAATGATCCATATCGATCATCACGATTCGTTGATTTGCCCGCGATCCTTTATATTCTGTATCTGTCGTGGGCTACAGAAAAAAAGAGAAAGTAATACTATACAGGACTGCAGTTCTTTCTTCATTTCAAATCTGTATATCTAAGTGTGCTATCATCAGGACTTCGCACGTCTCTGTTTTGGGTGTGCTATAGGCTTATGAAATCCTGCTTAGTAAACATATTTCCTAGATTTGTTAACGTGGTAATATTCGTACACGATTGTATGATATATTAATAAATTAATAAATAAAAATTTATCATATTTAAATGATTTATAGGTAGTAAGTAATATATAAATCAATGAAGTATTTAAATATTCAGACGTAAAATCACTTTTGCTAAAATAAAATATGAATTTATTAATACACCAATAATTAATGATGAATCAATTATTGGTTTCGTATTCAAGGAATTATTGAATAATCATTGTTACGATTGCTATTTTATGAAATAATCGATTCGTAAGTTATATAATATTATGCTAGATTTGTAGGTTATACTTATTTTGAATTGCTAAAGACTGTTATTGATATATTCAAACTTAATATGTATGTAAACATTAATTAACTCTATCTCATTTTACGTTTTCCGTAAATATATATATATATATATATATATGTATGATGATATAATTAAACATTAATTTATATTATTTTCAACATCACATATGTCAATTATATTTCAGCGATTTTACTAAATGCTATTAAAATATCGTTATATTTAGTTTTAAAATGTTCTTAAAACGGAAAAGAAATAGTTATTTTGAAGTTTTGAGGGTTTATGTATTGCGAAAATAAAAATATGTTAGAAAATGTATCCATATAAACTTTACGTTCAGTGTCGCCACTTGTTGATCGAGCAATATTACGGTTTTATAATAATTTATTGTGTTGCCGATGGTGTTAGGTGACAACGGGTTTTATTCTTCTCACATTACCGACGACGTATCTGAATATATAACGAAGGTTGTCCGTTCGAATCCGATATCTTCTGGTCGAATAAATACGAACCTTTTGGTTTTTTATCGTCTCCCGCCGGCATTATTCCTTTATAACGTTTCTGTTTTTCGTTCATGATTTTTTTTTCTAACACTCCAGTAAACATATTTTTGAATATCGTATATCAATGTATGATTTTGCATATAGTCTATGTAAGGGGAGGGCTTCATAATGATAATAATAATTATTATTATGCGATTGTACTATATATGTTCACACATATTTAGCTGCGGGATTATTATTCGTATTTCGGACGGTCCATTGTTTGTTATCGAAATGAAAAAAATAAGTATAAATGCATACATACCTATCGGTTACTCATAGTTTTCTGCACATTTTCAGATGTCGAGCATTTGCCTTCGGGCGGACATGACTTCACAGTCTTTGTCGGAGATTGTTTTGAAATAAGAAAAAAACCCGATTTTCCCTTCTTCCACAATATCCATTAACCACTGTCCGCAGACAATAATTATTATCTCGCATTCCACTTTTCTTTCTTTAAACCGGCAGCTCGATAAAAGAAAACAACACAGAGCAATTGTCCCGGAATTTCAATCATCTGAACGATTACAAAACGTTATCCTTCTGATGGTATTTTATGTTTTATATTCAATATACATTTAAAGTATACTGTATCATAACGTATAAATGTGTAGATGAACTTTAATAGCAATAATAGTCTAAGAAATAGATATAGTAGGTATAGGAGAATTGATTTATTTTCGTTTTGAACAGTATCATCCGTTTTTATGATATTCGTTGTTGAATCGTATTCAAATCGGCCAATTATTTTTTATTCTAAACAATCTGATGAAAATAAAATGAACACTTGTTATTTTTTGTGTAGGTACACTTAGTAATTTATCTGATTAAAAAAATATTAAGAAATTTTGTGTAGATGTTTAGCTTGGAATAGGAAAAATAATAGCCGTTTGTATAGTGAATCGTTTTAAATTCAAGTGTATAAAAATAATGAATGAGTACGGTAAAACGTTCAATATCTTTATTAAAAACGAACGAATAAACAACGTCGGTGGGTTTGCAGCGGGATAAAATGACAGATGTTTGTAATAAAACGCGTCTTGCTTCTTTATAATATAAAAATCTCCTCCCCCCGAGTTTTTATATCAGATCGAGAACAACGACCAATAGGGTCTTTTACAATATAGTTAGGTACACGCACGAAATCTCCTATATATAAGGTACCTATGATGTGCTCAGAATTCGATCCTACTATATGTCGTACGCGTATTCTGTGTATTGATGGCGTATGATATTATGCACGGCTGCGACAAACTCGTCGTTCATCCATGGATCCTTTAATACGCTGCATTGTAATGACAACGACGATGAATAATAATTTGATAATATTGTCATTGACAGGAAAAAACATCCTATGCACAACATTTTCGATTTTAAGGTTTTGGTGACCTCGGATTAAGAAAAAAAGCTATCATTTGATCTTCTATCGATCATCTCTATCGTAGAATTAACGAAAAATAATAAATAAAAACCTTCTACTTGTTGATACTATAAATGGGTTATGAAATAATTTGTAAGTGATCAAAACGTATAATACGACAGTAAGCATCATTCGAAAAACCTCATGTTTATAAGTTTGACAACAATCATAAATTGATAAAACTTTTCTACTACGGCAAAACATATTAACGACTTGTATAATAGTTCCATAGTAATTGAATTATGATACCAATTTTTTTCGAAATAAGATTTGTATAACATTAAAATTCATTTCTATAGATCACTGATAATTTTTATTTTATTTTATTTTAAACGTTTTTCGCGACTCGTATATTTGGGATTTTGGACAAGCGGGGTTTTATCGTATCGACGACTATAATCGAGTACAGTCCGTAGAGAAAAACGCGACTGTTTCGTCGCGTGTTTATCTTTAACGATTCGTTACTTTACGTCATAATATAACAATAATAATATTATATAGCTTCCAGTCAGACTCGAACCGCCTGTATGCGTGTACAGTGTAATAATAATAATAATAATAATAATAATATAATAGTGTATATAGAGACGATTACGAGAACGCAGGGTTGGTATAGAAAAATGATCGGTTAGTCAGCGCGGCCTGTAATGATATAGCACAGCGCACGCGGTCCATCCGAGGTCGGCTAGGCGGAGGCGGCGGGTCTTCTCCGGGGGCACACGTTCGACCGGTGGAACCCTTCTCTCCTATTATTATCGTTCCGCGCGCCGTATCCGCGACGATGACGGCGACTATGATATACCTACCATCGCGAAGTCTCGCCCGTCGATTCGCCGACCGTCGCCCATATTATAATATTGTTTGCTCGCGTGTATTATATATTATTATTATTATTATTATTATTATTATCATCGTCATTCGTCGCTCTATGTAAACTTTCCGGAAACGCGTATATTATAATATATTCGCACACGACGACGTACAACTTATACCTACATGTACAGGTAACCGGTGCGCGACGGCGGCGGTTGTACTGCTTATAATAATATATTATTATTATTGTTGTCGCTTATCAACCGGCGAGCATCTGTCACGCGAGAGTATTTGTCACGATGCAACGCGCGTTGCACCGCGTTCTGCGTTCCGTATATTATTATTATGCGCTCGGTACGCCGCCACCGCCGCCGCCGCAGGTTAATTAATTAATTGGCCATGTAAATGCAATTACACACGCGGTGGCTGATTGTCGTATGCCTAATGAGCCAGCACGACGACCGCGATGTCTAGATAGTGTGTCGTTTTCTGCTGGTGTCGCCGTGCCGCCGAAGTGCAATACCTACCGAAACTCTTGCGATGATAATAACCCATACTGCACGCCGCTGCATCGCGCGGAACACAGCACAATGTGATACCTAGTAATGATATTATGTCGCATTGCAGCGGTGTACCATCTACAGCGTATATGTGATATCATTATAGCCGTATAAGATGTAACAATAGAACACTATTATTGTATACATATATATATCATGTATAATATTATATTATATGAAAATAGTAATAATAAACCTACATAGGTACTAGGCTAGGTATACTACTCTATAGTCTATACTGTACGCGGTGGCCTGTGGACATATTTATTTATTTTTTTTTACTTGTGCGTGCGTATAAACGTAAAAGACGTCAACGAACCGGAGGCGTGTATATTATATTGTATCCATAGCATAAGAATGCTAATAATAATAGTGGCAGCGGTACAATACCGGGAGCCCGAAGGTCTCTTGGACCGCCGCTGCCGCCGCCGCCGTCCGGGTACTTTGACCTAGCGCGGGCTGGAGATGTGCAGTACACACGACGCGCGCGGTTTCTTTCCCATTTTACGAATGGCTCGCGCTAGCTCTACCGTCGACCACGCCCACCACCCGTAAATTTTCGCTCACCGGCCGTCCCCCTGTCCCCTCCAATACTTAATTGGCGACTGTGGCTTTTTATTTTCAGTCTTCTTCGGGAAAATTGGCGGTTTAATATAATGACGTTTAACGTATGTATATATTATAATATTATGCAGTACGGGTGAAACGCACTGGGGAATAAATGACGGTTATAATATTATTTGCACGTCGCCGCGTTGTAATGTAGGTCCTATGCATATGCATCGCGATCGTCGTCTGATAGCAAGTCGTGCTCATAGAGAGACATGTGGTCGAAATATTGCCGACCGTTTAATCCGTTGTAATACACGAACTGTGACAGCCGTTCTTTGTTTTGGGCGCGGGTTACGTCGTCACAGTGCGCGCTCAGTCGATCGAGTCAAATATAATTCGACCGTATAGGCTCTTCTGCGCCACCGACTCACCGATGGCGGATAATCTTGCAGTTATACGTGTATGAGCACGTCTAAGCATCGTGTTTACGGAATTCGTGTCCACTTAAGTTCACAAGCGATATTACGTAATATTTTCGATATTTTTTGTAAATGCTACGTCAAATAAAATATTAACAACGATGCGCACACCGAGTTTATTGAAATTCACTGCAAACTACGTAGGCATAACCGTCATAACTCTGTAATGGAGGTTTTGTTTATTTAACGCACGGACTGTATACCTGCATGTGTATGCTACGGAGGTATACGCGCACTCGTTCGTGCGTGATGAATAATATATGGCGGGTAAAATAGTAGGTATATTATATTATAAAAAAAAAAACGAGCGGCTAAACATATGCGAAACATGCACGAGGCACGGCGTATGATTGCGGCATTTCGAATGTGCACAAAGATCGCTAAACGAGTAACGACTATTATATTATTATACTATGTACACGGCACTCAGTCGATAATTCGCGCCGATTCCGGAGGAGAGACACTATACGCACCGTCGAGAGACATCACACACGGATTCCGGTTTTTGTAACCGTGCAGCAGCAGTACGATTTATATTGTATATAATATATAGGTACTATTATATTATATGTAATAATATGTTTATGTAGGTAGAATAATCATGCGGGCGCGTATTTTGCATATCGTACCGAGCTCTATGGGATTTACGGTGTTCGCCCGTGTGGGGTGATTTAATGTCCTCGTATGTTAATATATATACTGTCAATGTGTGTGTGTAACAAATTGGCGTCGTACACGCTCGTTGCTCGTACGTCGTCGTATATTGCGTACGTACTACGTATACGTTTATTGCATGGCACCTATGGGTATGCGCAGGTGATTTCGTATTCAGAGGGCGTCCGGTTGTCGTCGAGACTGGGCAGAGTCATCAGAGACGTCTGCTCGCGACCGTGTGTGTATACATAATATGTTTATGTGACTATGTGTGAGTGTTTGGATTAAGGATGTGTATGTATTATTATATGCTTGTACATAGACTGAAAGACTACGCGTCGGAATTGATTATCGGGGAACGCGAACGCTTGTCGGCGGACACTTCTTTCGCCCTGTTGCGTCGTTAATTTATTAGAAGTTACGACCTGACCCGACGTCATTGATCTGTAACTAATATCATCTATATTAGGTAAACATTGTCGAACGGGGGTTGTCTAACGATAGTATAAAACTTTTATGTGTATAAACACTTTAACGTACTTAAATACTTTAATATAATAAATTATAATAATTCATCGTGTGCGTACGAGTGTCATTTTAAAATAAGTATACATAATATGATAAATATAGATACATCGTATCATATATTGAAATCATCAAGTGGCTATATATTATACTGTATACCTAACATTATAAATATAGTGTTATATATATTTATATAAATCGATGAATTTGTGTTTTATTATTGACCGATCATTATTATTATTGGAATGTTTCTCGTTTTACACAGCGCGGCGCCCTGTGCACATATTGTACATTATACATTTTACTTATATTAACCCGTGCTTCGCATTCGTTGTCGTAGTGTCATAAAATAATAACAGGTGGTGCACGGGCGAGGCGCAACGAAAAAAAAAAAAACTATACCCAGATGGATTGTGTTTTGATATCGTGCCGACTGCCGACAACGATGAGTGTGCGTTTAAGTCTCCGGCCGTTGTCGAAACGAGTTCAAAACCAAGCACAATAATTTTTCTTCACTGCGAGCTGGACGTGCGCGCGCTCTCGCCCTGGCTTGCGCGTAGAATGAGGAAGAGGAGGAGGAAAAGGGAGATGAAAATATAAAATTATATATATATATATATAATATCGTATGTTGTAGTTAAAATATTAGGCTCGGCATCATTAGGCTGTTTCATTCGGCCGTCGGACGTCGTCGTCTCTATTCTATCGTATTTCTCTTCACGGTCGGTGAAACAATCCATTAACGCGCGAGCCACCGCTCGGTAATCCGACCCGCAGGCCCAGGTTTGACGACAAAACGAGAATGGGAAAGAGGAATAAATAATATATTAGTTACCTACGAGACCGCCCGAAGGCTAATGGACAAAACAGTCAGCCAGTGTACTTTCTGTGTAGATTTTGTGTTTAACGACACAACGGAAACGAATTCGTTTTCGTCGTGTCGGCAGTATACCACGCTATAGCTACCTATCAGCTACCAAGTATTATACTACATATCATTCTACATTTATTTTGTGCCCACACGATTGTGTACCTATGTATATTATATTAACAACTATGTATAATATCTAATTCCGTCGAGGCTTATGTACTCGTAGTTTTCTATTATCGCGTATCTATTTCTCGCGCTGCAAATCCAACGAATACCTTACGATTTTTGCCATCTGCACATCAAAATGTATACAATGTGTTATACATTTATGTATAAAATGCACACACGCTATTATGTTATATATTTATATAGGACGTATATCGTCTATATACTATATATAGGTGCTTAATTGTTTCGAAATCCTATTTTGACCCGGAACGACGAAGAATTTAGGTTCTCTTACATTTACCATGTTTATACCTAATACGTGTGGGTATAGACGCAGAACGTGAAGTATTATAAAACCTCGGTCGTCGGGTATATATAATATTATACCGCGCGTGAGGGTTGTGTGTCTGTGTGTGTGTGTGTGTTGCGCAAACCCTCACGAATCCATACAACGATGCGTCGCGATTATAATAATAATAATAATAATAAAAATAAGGCAGAAAGAGAGGGACCGAGAGAGATATTGATAGAGTTAGGCAGACAGAGAGAGAGAGAGCGAGCGAGAATGCGCGAGTCGCCCGCAGGTGATCCACCGCGTGTACATAATATAATACTATTATACACGTATAGGAGGTAGACGCGGTAAGGTTCTCTGCGGCGGCCGTGGAACCGGTCGACCGAATCCGAATATTATGGTCGGAGATACGATCTGGTTTTTTGTTCTAAACAATATTTCCAGTGGTCTTCGCCTCGCCCCGCGTCGCCGCGTATAATATTTTATTTATCTCGGCATCTCGTGACCGCTCCCTGTCCACAACGCTCGCGCGCGCGCGGCGCGTTCGCTCGCTCGCTCACTCACTCGCACACGAGCGAGTGCGTATCAGAACGTGCTCCGGGCGGCCGATATAATAATAATAATAATAATATTATGTACGTGTGTGCAATGTACACGCACACACACGCACACCGACGCGCGATTGGATATCGTTGTATCTCAACCACACGCGTGGTTGATATACCGCGTATACCGTATCGCATATGAATTATAATAATATTATAACATATCGCATTTATCATACGTAGGTACGCTGTATCGTTGTTCCTGTCGTAAACACAATAATATCGATATAATACGGTGATTTACGTATGCCGCGCGGTACGCGTTCAACGTTCACCAAAAGTGTGAACTTTGAAAACGATCTCGTGTATCGTGTTATGCTATGATGTTGTGTACGATGTGCTCATCGACTAAACCTATTTTGCGTATTGTAAACGGAGGACTTTTAAAGCGCTGTTTTACATCATATATTATAGGTCGCGGCAGTCATTCTGTCATTATTTGATATTGACGAAAAACAGATATTATGCCTTCGTCGTTTTTCGACCGCGAGAGCAGTTCATCTTTCCGTGGGATGGGGAATAGCGCGGTATAGATCACTATTAAGGGAGTATTTATATGGTATCGCCAACAGCTTCGTATGAAACGAGTTACAGTTACCGCGGGTACGGTATATTTTGTTCGGAGCTTTACTCGGAAAAAAACGAAACGCACCGGAAAATTAACTATGATAATATGATATTTTGCATCATTAGGAGTTTATTTATAACGCGGCCCGACTTATCGTGTTTCTTTTTGCAGCTGCACTGGACTGTTCGTCGGACCTTATTGTCAATGGAAAAACCCCTGCCACACGGGTCCCGTACCTCGGTGTCAAAACGCCGGAACGTGCGCCGTCACGCAAGTATCACCACATTCGCCGCCAGGATTCTCGTGCCAGTGTCCGCTGGGTTTCACCGCGTCCCTGTGCGAGATACCCATATCGAACGCGTGCGACTCGAAGCCATGCCAAAACGGCGGCACGTGTTGGCTGCACAACATCAAGGAACATCGGTGCAACTGTGCGCCCGGATTTACAGGTATGCATATTATACGATATCGTACATCGATTTTATACTAATTGATAGTTAAGACATTATACAATATCCTAACATTTCTAATCACCAGGCGGTATAAAAATTAAGGCATTGTGACGGGTAGAAGAGACATATATATTACCGTCATAAAGTATACGCTCCCGCCCGATTGTCGATCTGGCCCATGCACGGGCGCGAATAGGGGTGAACCCCTAGACTCGGGTCCGCCCCGAAATACCGTTATATACCATTAATATATCACACGTCGTCGTCATTCGATTCCTATAATAATATAGATCTCAAATCAATTTTTTTGTAGAAGTCCCCGTGGATGTTTTATCGGTTATCCGCGGTTAAATGTGTACGTATATATATCGTAGGTACGGAGAGGTATTAATGTATTATACTATTGTATAATTATAGGAAACGAAGACCGCCGATCAGGGTTTAGACGATCGTATTGCCGACTCGTTAAAGGAAAAAAAAAAACAATAAATATAATAGCAATAGCATCTGTGTACGCACAGAAAAAAGAGTATTCCGTGAACACGGCTTTTTTCCTCCCGATAAAACTCGCACCGCATAACGTGGCGATGGCACTATATGTATCTCTCTCTTTCTCTCTTTATCTATCTATCTATTTGTTATAAAATATATGTCGTGTGCAACGTTTTATTGCGTGGCGGCGACGAGCTAACAAATTGTACGTGTACATACAACGTCGTTACGCCTCCGTCGTTGTCGTCGTTGCCGCGGTCGCCGTGTTATACCGTCGGTCATTCTTCTCGGTTATTTCTACTATTATTTTTTTTTTTTTCCAACAAAACAGCGCGCGCACAACGATATTCTACACTTCTACTTGCTATTATTTTAATGCGTTTAATCGTCATCTCTTGGGAGTTCCGGCGTAATCGATTTTCACGACCGTGTGCCGCGCGGCGTGTATCATCGTCGCGAAAACTCTTTTTGTTTACGTTGTACCGCTCTCTGCGCGGGTCAACCCTCATCGGAGTGGCGAGGTTTGACCGCGTTTATTTTACGTAAACGATCGCGATATTGGTTAATGCGCATTCGCCGTATGTGTGTGCTTGCGGTTATGTAACGTCTGATGCTGACCCTACGACACGGGTGTGCTATCTACATAATATTTATGGGTGTAATATATGTTAATGAGCGATGACGATGACCGTCCGCGTTTGCCCGGCGAATCTTCTTTACCCGTCTGAGATTTATTTACGGTTTGGTGATGTGTTACGACAAAGTCTGCCGCGACTTTCTCTACGACTCGAAATATAAATAACACGTTTTAGTCCAATTTTGTATGAAGTACATTATGAAAACCGAGTTCAATTCATTAATTTGGTACTGCATATTGTAAATATATATATATAATATAGCGAGTATACCACACAACGACTTGGTTTGTCTCTCAATTACGAAATGTTGCCGAAGACGTATAAATAATAAATATTAGTTAATGATTAACGATGTTCTTGCGGATATTATACAAAACGTTGCCTTATATTTATATAACGTTACAAATTATATTTTGCTAATAGCAGACTTTTCATCTCTTTGGTTTTATTTTCGTCTAGGAGGTATTAAAAATTCGTGATTAAATTTTGATTTTTTTTTTTTTTTTTTAAAGAAAACTTTACAGTTACACATAAAAATACTCATAAAGCCTATAAGTACCTAATTAATTCAATGTTTGACATTTCGCATCAATTGATTATTTTTACCATTATAATAATATGTATATTATACTGACCAGTTTCGCCTAACTGGTTGGATATACGTTTTGGGTAACCGTGAATTTAACACACCAAACTAGATCGTGTAAAATATCTACAACTATAAGTTAAACTTTTTGAATTATATTCGATTAACGTGTTGGTTGCTTTTTTCTATCGCAGGACCAAATTGTGAGTTGGAAGATCATTGCGCTTCGGGACCGTGCAAGAACGGAGCAGAATGCGCTTCTAAAGATGATTCTTACGAATGCACGTGCGCCCCAGGGTTCACGGGCACAACGTGTTCCGAAGACATCGAAGAATGTTCAACAATCGAACCCTGCGTGCACGGACAATGCGTCAACACACATGGATCGTATGCGTGAGTATAATATTGTAATAATTATATATTGTATTGTTCTCGAAAACTAGTTATTATTTATGTCCATATAGTCTCATCGCTGTGACACTGAATACACCACATGGGTGATACGATTAGTTAATGTTTTTGAAAATAAAATATTAGGCACGGTAGGCAACACGCATAGTGGGTATACCTATGCAATGTGTATACGTCATATATATTATATAATATAATAAATACTGTCACAGTAGCTTATGTATATTATATTCATTTGTTATTATTGAAATGACGACGAGATAGACGATAACCTCTGTCAACGGTATATTTCGGTGAATAATGTTAATTAGAGTCGAAACCCCCTCGCAAATAAAGAAAAAAACCGGATTATAAGCATTCCTAATATTATATTATGTGTGTATTCGAGTAGGAACATTCAAATGAAAAATGATGAAAAATACGTAGACGAAAACACTCTGGTGTGTATCTATACGCATGCATATGCATGTAATTTTATGTGCGTGTGTGTGTGTACGAGTGCGCGAACATATAAAAAAATTCAATGCACGCAAACCGACGGTCCATAATTTTTAAGTCGTCCGCGGACGTGTAATTATTTCTTTTCCGTAGGCGTTCTTGACCATATAACTGCATAATGATCCACGCGAGCGAGTTTTTATTTTTTCTTCCCCCGTTTCTTTCAAAACAATATGTATATATCCATTTAATGTTATTATATACATCATACCACCTCGTGCATGAGGAAAAACATCATATTTTATCACGTTTAAAGTAGCATATACAACAGCTTCGCATTGACGTGCGTACGCGAATCGCCTGCAGGAAATCCGAGTATTTTAACGCTCCGACCAATAATAATATACATAATAATAAAATATAATAAAAACGATAGAGCACGCGATCTTGTCTAGACCTCGGTCATCTAATCTTTTACACGCACGCGTTCCGGTTCACTGGTCACACATACATACACACACACATATATAATTAAAAGTGTATACGTAGTTCTTGCAAAATTTCTATGTCGTTAGAATTGACGTTTTTGACGTTGTGTTTGTGTGCTTTGCTTAGGTTTCATTGAATTAGGTCATAGGTGAACGTCTGTACCGTTTTTGAAAATATAACAAAATACTTAGAACAAAAAAAATACATATAATAGGACATAGTCGTGGGACAATTAGCAGTATATACTGTATAGTGTAATATTATTATGTCTGTGTTTCTGTGTTATTTTCATTTAAAATTTTTGTTTACTTTGTTTGTCATACCAAAAGATAAGAAATAGCCGCCCACGCTAAATTTGTACACAATACTGTACAACTGTTGTTTGTGTGCAAAAGCGAGCGATAATTTTTTCAAATTTTTTATACTATTTCGTCTTTTGGTTCACACGATTTTTTAGCTAGGAACAACCATTCAGTGCGGCTATACACAATTGACCCATTGTTTCGGGTCCATGTTGTTCTATCATATAATACGAAAAAAACATAGTTTACCAACAATAAACTCGCCTCTCCATAAAAAAAAGAAAAAATGTATTATAAATATTGAATTTTGCGAAGGCGTTAATAGTATTTACGTAGTAATATTTATACTCTATTATTACTATTAATTGCTCGTAATATTTTTGTTGGGAAAAAACTATGCATGTATCTACATAATTACTACATTCTGTTAAGAATTCCTAATTTTATGGTCTATTGTTATCTTAATAAATAACAATATAACAAATTATAATGTGAATTAAATTATCCTTTAATCTGATTTAAATTTAACTAATAGTAATAGGTAGGTAAGCACTCAAGTTTGATATCCAAGACGAAATATTTCATCGTATCATTAATGATGATGTTTTATGATATAGGTTGTAAACATTTTTATAGCAATTAAATTATTATTGGCTTCAATCCGATAATAAAATAAAAATTGTATAATATACCTTTTATCCAACCGCTTTTATAAATATATGGTATATGCTTATAATTCAAACACATAATTTAAGTCTTAAGTTCGCATCTGACGCATCATAAAGTGATAAATCGGAATGAAGTTTGAGTAAAATGAATTATTGTTTTTGAAGTGTAATGTATGTATTGAACACAACTTTAACTTGTATTTCTGGTTTCAGGTGTATTTGCGAACCAGGTTACACAGGCAAGAACTGCGAAATGATATACGTCCCGTGCGACCCGTCGCCGTGTATGAACAGCGGAAGGTGTATGCAGATCGACGATCTCAATTATGAGTGCAAGTGCAAATCTGGTACGATCATTTATCCTAGTAATACATAATACATAATATAAATGTCTGTGTAATCGACCGAAATACGTAATATTAAGTATGTTCTGACCATGTGAAAACGACCCGGTTTTAAGTATCTCTGTTAATAAATGATATTTACCATGGTTCAGTCGACGGGGGTTCTTCTATTTCTTGTGTTGATACACACAAATACATGCTCAATGACCCCTAAATATCCCAGGGAATATAATACGAGACAAACGTGTCTCGGATACTTTCAGTGGACAATGTAAATAATAATATTGTACAGACATCATCAGTATACCGATTGACGTCAAATTATTTATCTGTTTATAATGAATGAATGATATAACTTCACGATGGGTGGGTGTGTAACAAGACGAAAAAAACGAAGGAATAAAATTCACAATATTGATTATCGTCTATATTGACGTGTTATTTAACCATTACGCCATTTGATGATTTATCGATTTATTGAGGTTCATATGTTTGTACAAGTGTACCTACCTTACAAATTTCGCACGATGTGACTAAAAAAAAAAAAAAGATTGATAATATAATATTACTACATTATTATCCAAATAATTTCCGGTTTTAGCGGTTGTATTTAATTTTTAATCGCCAATAATGTGGATATTTGTCGGAAGTTGTGTGTGGTTACGTTATCTCGTCAGCAAACGGTTTCGTGGGAAAATACTGGTTATCAGACGACTATTCATGGGAATTAATAGCTAACGACATTTTTGAGAGGTCATTAGAATTGATTTTATTATTAAACTTTTTTTTTTAACCCACACTTGCCTATATCTAGAACACTCGAGATTTACATAAAAATACATGTTAAAAATATTCGCACTTTTTCCATGTCACCGGTTTTGTTGCCCGTATTTGACAACCACCTCGGAGACGATTTAGTTGGTGGGAGATGGGTGTAGTGGACTCGATGACCCCGAATTTTATCATTTTTATTATAATCCGTCAACGGTATTTCAATTGACATGTCGTCGGTCAAATGATTGAATGACTCGTTAATCGACCGCGTAGGTGTTTTACTAAACAAACAGACAACAAAATTCGGTGGTAGACATAAACCGTGAAGAGAATATGAACAAAAAAATAGAATTAAAAAGTGTAATTCATTTTCTTTCTTTAGCGGCTACAAAAAAATAGTACGTAGTCGGTATACCTACATATCGTACTCGTAATACTATATACATCGCGCAGTCTAACTTGTGTTACGTCAGTCACAATGCCATCGGCCGTTAGTTTTGTGGACTGTCGGACGAGATTAATGATGTATACTCGAGTTGTAAAAATAGTGGAGCGCGTCCGTCCATCCGCGCAAAGTCGGCGGTGTTTGTTCAACTGCGAGCTCGCGCGATGTCGATCGAAATTTAATAATAATATGTATATTTTTCTATTACGATCGATCACACACACACACACACACACACACACGCGTTCGCGCGCCTACACATACACATTTAAACGAGTGCATTACGATATCTCTCGTGCCTCGTCAATCCCGCGACGACTGAGCGTTTTGACGGTTCGGGCGGTATCGTATCTTTCAGCAACGCGTCCCGCTGCCTGTGTAACGCGCTACAGCATCTCACGAAACCGCTCGCATAATATAATATCGTCTCACATCTGTCGACGATGTTATTAAGCCATTCGTATACGTACCGCCCCGCCGCCGCCCCTTTTGTCCGCCGTGTCAGAGTCCGCTAACGGATCGCTTTAGCTGCGGTTTATACCTACGCCTTATACATACTTTACTTTACGAACACGCGCCCGAGCCCTCGCCCATACATATTATGCTGCACATTATAATATTATATCCGATTCGACTCGCCCGCCGATCCGTCGAGTTTTTATCGCGGTAATCGTGACCGGAGAATAATAATAATATATATCTGCGTACCTACGTATTATACATCTACATATACGTTTGTATTTATTTTTTTTAAATGCTCTTCGTCCGACACCCGTCTAACGGATAGTCTCGATGCCGCACGCATTTTTTTTTTGTCCAATTCCATTGCGCCACAGTAGTCGCTATAATATTAATATTCTATCCGTATGTATATGCCGTACGCACAGGCGCACAGTCACAGCCACTGTCCGCATAATGTATGTATAATATTATTATCAATTGGTGTGTGGTGGGTCGACGGGCTCGAGCGAACGAGATTTGCTCGTGTGAAAAAAAAAATAACGAAATGAAATCCGTCGGACGCGTTTCTACAAGATATATAATGACGTTCGGCAGCCGAATCGATTAAAATACTGATTTTACGCGGTATCGGTCATCCTGTTTGTCGCTCCACATAATATACATAAAATATACCTAAAACATATTTAATATAAAATAATGATATTTTACACTCGTCGGAACACGTACACCGGTTTTCGCCCACCTACTCACCGACACAACGACATCGAGCAATGTTTGCGTGTCGACGTGCTGACCATATTATAGTTGTCGATCGATTTGATAATAATTATTACACGCATAATGAATTACATTTACCACACCTCTTAATATTATTTAGTGATCCATTACGCTCCGTTGTTGTATTCGTATCTATTATATGCTGTAATATCTGTCTTCGGCTCTCCTTTGTATAGATAAGGATTTTTGAAAAACCACTTGGCCCGAGTTTGGATGTTTTTTATGATGTTTTCGGGCGATTAGAAGGGGTGAATTTGCGGGTGAACGAGTCAGTAGGGGTTGGTCTATAAACAATAAATATTATCACTCACGTACCGAGGTGTGTGATGAGAACATTCTCGACTCGGGCGTTTTGGACTCGTCTTAGAGTACCTGAGTCGGTATGCGGTCGTCTGCTATTTATTGATTAATCGAATTATTGTGTTTGTTTAACACGTTTTTCTTTTACAGGTTTCCGGGGCAAAAATTGCGAGGAAAACATTGACGATTGTATACCGCACGCCTGCCTGAACGGTGGTACGTGCGTAGATGGCGTGAACAGTTACACGTGCTCGTGTCCGGCCCAATGGACGGGTGAATCGTGCGAGATGGACGTGGACGAGTGCGCCATGAGGCCCAGCGTCTGCCACAACGGCGCGACGTGTACCAATTCGCTGGGATCGTACAATTGCATTTGTGTAAACGGCTGGACCGGACAAGACTGTTCGGTAAACATTGACGATTGTGCTGGGGCCGCGTGTTTCAACGGCGCCACTTGTATCGACCGGGTTGGCAGCTTCCATTGCCAGTGCACGTACGGCAAGACCGGTAAGTGACGATCATTTTTTAGACCATGAATGCCCGTTGTGTTTGTCCTGGACAGCATAGTATAACGGCGATGGTATAATATAGTATTGTGTCTGTCATCGATGCATAATTTTGCGCAATGACTAATCACGAAATTTATGCGTTTTTCGCAGGTCTCCTGTGCCATCTCGACGACGCGTGCACGTCTAACCCGTGTCACACCGATGCCATATGCGACACAAGTCCGATCAATGGTTCGTACACTTGTTCGTGTGCTTCCGGCTACAAAGGAATTGATTGTTCCGAAGACATCAACGAATGCGAACAAGGTATGATAAATAATAATAATAATAAAACCACGTTATATATTATATAATAATATAATACGAATCCTCCGACGAAATCACAAGTTCCCACACTATCGCATTTCTACAACATAAAACCACACATGCCGCCGTCTTCGTTGAGGGAGGATGGAGGCGAAAAGAACAGCTACCTCTTCTACTTCTTGTACTACTCTTGTAATCCACACCGTCGACACAGGGCTCTTTTGCTCTATCTGTCTCTCTCACTCTCTCTCTCTCTCATTATGTTTTCGTCTCTTTTTCGATTCCCCTCCTGTCACCCGGTCACGCTCTCTCATTCTTTTTCTTTCTTTCTCTCTCATTTACTCCCTATTATCCAATCCGCTGAACAATAGCCTACCGGCTTCCTGTTCCCATGGCGTGCGTGTTATATTTGATTGTGGGGGATAAGGGGAAAGATTATCTCGGATAAGAGACCGGTAATTAAAATAGTTACGTACGGCTATCGCGTAACGCCAGCGGTTTCCAGCTTTATGGTTGACACCGTTGACACTATACACAACGTTCGTATCTCCAAGTGCGGTGTACAGCCGTATAGGTAAACCAGACACGTGTACATGTGTGTCCGTGTGTAAGTATGCATATAGATACCTGTATAGACGATGGAAAACATGGTTTTAACCGGTCAGACCGATAATAATATTGGTGACTGTGTGGACATTGCTGCGATCTTTATCTTTACATATACGCGTATTTAAAGTCCGCACTTGCTTGTGTACACGATCCGTGTTTTCCACGACGTTTCAGGGCCATTCTAACGTCCGGAAAACGGGAAGATTGAGTGTGTGTGAGCTAGCGGTGGGGGGAGGACTGTCGGCTATATTGACCGTACACGGTCAGCGGCCGTGTCCATCGGTAACCGAGAGTTAAAAAGAAAGAAAGAACGAAAGATAGAGAAGGAGAGTGGTATGGATATAGTGTATGCTCGGTGGATAGATTACACTTCGTGAAACGTTGTAATTAAGACGTAGTCATCTTTTTAAATTGTCAAGTGAACAAACAGCGGCGCACACGCCTCTGTTAACGAGTCAATTAAAAATTGTAATAGATTTTCGGCCGCCGCCGCCGGTGAGTTGGCGAGCGATTTTTCATCACTGTCTTGTTATATAACTCCTCTCTTCAACGACTGGTGATGACGACGGATCGCTTTCACACGTCACACTATTGTGTTTTGTTTACCTCACTGGGTCGTTAATTTAATATAAAATATAAATTTTTTTTATTTACACAGGGTCACCATGTGAACACGATGGAGTTTGTGTCAATACTCCTGGATCATTTGCCTGCAATTGCCCACAAGGTTTTACAGGGCCACGGTGTGAGACAAATGTGAATGAGTGTGACTCGCATCCGTGCAAAAACGAAGGATCCTGCCTTGATGACCCAGGAACTTTCCGATGCGTGTGCATGCCAGGTAAACTTTTATTAAAATAATTTCTATTGTACTTATTATTATTTTATCAATCTATTCCATCCATTTAATTTGTCTTGATTTTATTTTTACCGTTACACATACTGCATGTTGCGTTTCCACATTAAAGAGCCCTATTAAAAAATACATATTTTATTACATAGTTATCGTCTTTTTAATTTGTATTATAGATAAAAACTAGTCTACGTTAACGTATAATTTCAGCAAATATTGTATAATAATCATATTGTAATATACCGTATGCTACACTATAATTTACTTACGAATCGAAAAAATTACCTCCGTGCTCGAATAGTAGTAACGTAATGGATGATTATACAAATAATAATAATAATATTTTTTTTAAATTTGATGAGGTGACAATTTTTATCTTTGAACTATCTTAGTGATAATCTATGCAAACGTGATTTCACGGAATTCTTTATTTATACGTCGTCAGTGCGTAAAAAAAAAAAAAACTGTTAACAAAAAAATATAATAAAAATGATTCACGTTCCTGATTTACATAACATCATGGTTTAAAAATTACATATGTTTATATATGTTTATACTTTGCGTAATGGTTAAAAAATCAATTTATATAGATTTAACAACAATACGGCGTGGGAACAATAGTAGGTTATTTAGTATAATATTATATATTTTAAATGCAATAGTTAATTTTGGAATTTGATAATTTACGGTTATTAGAAAATATAACATGTCTGTCGTATTACGCGTGTACCTGTATCTTTACAATAATTGCAGTTGCGTTGTATGTAGAGGTCGTTGTATTATGTCGGAATTATAGACAGACGTCATGTGCTCGGTTAAAAATAATTAGACGTTATACATATGCGTCGTAAATAATTTTTAATCCGCTGTCCGAGGAAATATTATTATACTGTACATAATTATCCAACTGCAAGTATATTATACGTCGTTGAAATTCCATCTATGTTGTTGGAACTTTTACTACGGTACAGACAGAGAGAGAAAGGGAGGAGAGACTAACAGACAGAAGTATTGTGATGGAAAGAGGAAAAATAGAAGTATTTGTATGCCATTTTTTGGGGTGACGGATCGAGTAGTGCAAGAGAGAGAAGTTGATCGACGACCTGCGGTTGTGCGCGTCCGTCGACGTCATTGTCGTTCGTCATTTTTGCTTCTAACAGCGAAGCACACTGTCCTCGGGGAGATGGTGGTAAAAATTCAAGTCTCTCGCGTGGTTATTACATAGAATATTATTTCCCGTTTCGGTTGAGCAGCGACGTGTCCGTCATACGGGTCGTGCCCGACTGCTTTTGCGCTCGCGTTTGTCGGCGGCGGCGAGCAAACCAACCGGTACTCACAAAAGCTCCGTCGACGGCTCTCTCTTTATCATAAAAAGATCTCGCGTGATCTTGTATATATACATGCTCTGCAGATCCGACCGGCCAGATAAACACATCCGAACGGTCGTTTGCCCCACCGCAGCCGCCGCCCCGTATTACGGCCGTTTCATATTTTTTAAGCACACGTCCGACCGAAGAAAATATATACACGTCGATCGTATCAAGACCATTTATTTTTACTTGTCCACCGTAAAGTTCTGCAAAGGTGATGGTCCGTTTGTGCTGTCGAGGTGTACCTATACGTTTAGCCAAACAGATTTAGTGGCGTTCGCGACAACAAGTACTACAATCGATTACTATTATTTCGAGAAAAAAAAAGACTGGCACATTAAAACACATTTTATAATCGGCGGCGGCACAGCAACACGGAATCGACGGCGGTCGTTGTCATCGGGTGTATTTGTTTCAAGATTTACGGTCCATTGTATATTGTGCGCGCGTATAAGCGCGTTTCAAATCGAACAGGCGGTGGCGCGCTGATAAGAGGTCGGTGGAGACTCGAGGCGAACGTCGTCTTCTCTTATAATAATATACATGGGTTCCCCGGCGGCGACCCAGTCGTCGTACGAAGATTGCGATCGCTAATGGATAGTAAAGTTCTCCTTTATTGGCGTAATACCGGGTGCCTCATTAACTGGACAATAATATTATTATAAATGGTCCCGCTCGCTGTATCATCATTCTTTTCTCTCTCTTTATCTCTCTCTTCTTTTTCTAACAGTGGAGAATATTATACAAGGGTTCTTATCTTCTTTGAGAGCGCCGTTGTCGACGAAGTTGCACCCGATGGGGGGAGACTTCCACTAACTACGAGCAGACGATATATCCTCTGCAAAATCCGTCGACTAAAAGAAATGAAAAAAAAAACCACACGCTAGCCCGGAATGTACCGCATACAAATATTTATCTCTACAGTACTTGCGGCGGTATGAAACCCGCGAGTGAGTGTATATACACATGCATACACAATGCACCATTGTTCCGGGATCGCCGTTCGTTACGTATATTTTATATTGCTACGTAGTTATTTTATTATTATTATTATCATCATCGTTTTATTATTATTATTTTTTTTTTTGTACCTTCTCTTCTACATTTCCTCTGCACCTATCCAGCGCCGTGTTTCGCGTTGACCCTAATCTATTATCGCTTTGTTGTTGTCCATATAACATAAGTACAAAACCATCATCACGCCCACGCCACAGAATCGCGTTGTTGTTTCGTTGTATTGCGGGCGCTGGCAGGCTAGCTAACGAACGCGCTTGTTACCGTTTATTGAATATTATTGCCGCTGTATGTGTGTGTATGTGTGCACAAGAGCGAATGTAAGCAAAGCTGCGGTTATTGTCGATCGACCCAACCGGAAACCGTTAACGGATATATATCTTCGGTACGCGAAATTCGGTGCTGCACATTAAAATGCGTGATAAAAGTCTTCTTCACAACCAGCACGCTGTAGTAATTTGCATGTGAAAACATAATGTACCTATTATCGACGTGTGAGTTTTATGGGTGACATAAAATAATGTGACTCGTACGATCGGAGTACACGACGCGTCGCACCGCGTGGTCGAGACCAATTCCGGATGAATCAGTTTCCGGTTTCGACAAACATAACAATAAAAAGAAACATAATAGCAATATTAAAACCTTTTTAGGTTCGTTATAAATTATACCGTTTGACGCCCGGGCACCTTCAGCAGCGGTTAGCCGGGTCGTAAATGTTTTATCGTTTCGTAAACAACTATTGATGGAATCGTGCTCGGTCTGTCCGCGCTCGCATTCGGGTGCATTAAAAACAAAACGGGTTTTGGACGAACGCTACGACGAAAATCCGTCGGCGTAATGGTCGTAGTGCGTCATCATTTGTATTTCGATGATATTGCTGCTGCAGTTGCACTGCGTTCGTGTTACTCGTGCGATGTATGGGTGTATTATAGATAGGTATATCGGAGAATAACACTATCGCGCCGGACGAATCTTATTGTTTTTCGGCGTAGTGGGCTCTATGTTTGAGCACGCTAGGGAATTCATGATACCTCAAGTAGTAATACATATTCCACACACGATCGCGCACCGTTCCGTGTTCGGTTCGATGATAATATTGAATAATTCGTCGTTTCCATTCTCGCCGTCGACAATATAATATCGTACCTATATTATTATTGATAAATGCGAAGATCACGGTGTTGTCTCGATCTTCGTCGTGCCCGCACAGTCGTTACGGTAAATCACGAATCTTATAATATATCCCGCCCATCCACGGACGTAATATTATTATTATTATTATTATTCATTTATCCGTTACGGCCGTCTCGCAGGCGTTGCGTTCGCCGTCCTGTGAGCACTGCGGAGCGAGGTTATCGCGCCGTGTGACCGGTGGTGATGGCGGGGCTGGGCCGTGTGCGTGTGCGCGCCGATAGAATATCATCTGTATTGAGTTTTCACGACGACGGACGATTGCGGCGCTAACGATTAGCCGCGTCCGGCAGAATAAGTGTATATTGGTCGCGTACGCGTGTGTCAGGTCGTAAGTCTTTTCAGTATGCGCCAATCGTCGTAAGTCCTGGTGGAAAGTACAAACTGGTCTGGTCCCGGGAGTCCGAGTGGATGCAATTCTTAAAAGGATCGTCGTGTACGGTGACGACGTGGAAAGCAAACGATGCGAAATAATAATAATGATAATAAAATGAAAAAAAAAAAAAAAACCATTACCGATCCGACCGGATTCCGAACGCTTTTTATTATTTATTATTATTATTATTATTTTTTTTTTTTTTATTATTACTGTTGCCGTTTCCATCGTCGTCGCGTATATTATATACCCGTGTGTATATAATAATACAATATGATATTTCTCGCAGCCACGGCCATTCCAGTTAGTGTAGATAGGTAGGCAGTAGTGAGTAAGTGAGTTCTACAAATCAAACGGGCGAATAAATCGACAGACATGAGGACGACAACGGTTGCGTGTTACATTACCTTTTATAACGCGCGCGCCGGACGACCGCGGCGTGTGATTGACACTCGGCCCGCGCGTAGCGGATAGTGGAAGAAGAACTGGTCGCGCCGGACGACGACGACGCGCACATAATAATAATAATAATAATAATGTATGTACCGGTTGCCCGAGTACATAATATTGTTATACGCCAGTCTATATAACATTATCATGCACGCGTTTACAGCGCTACAATATATGCGTATATTATATGTATATCGTATGTCGTATATCGTATATTATATATATATATATATATATATATAATATCATATTATATTCTCGTACACTTGCGGCGCACACACATTCGCGCGCAAACGTATTTTATATACGTACTGGACGTGCTCGCGGATACTCTCGTATACCTGTGTAGTTTGTATCTGATATGCTGTGCGGTATGTATATCGCACACACCACTATACCTATGGTATCGAACGCACATGATACCCAGGTACCCGTCGCTGCCGGGCGTAGTACATATTATTATTATTATTATTATTATTATTATTATAATATTCTTCTCGGGCACAATAATATAATATATTATTATTATCGTACGCAAGCGCTGCGGCGGATCCGTATAAGTGTTCATAAATTTCAACGCGCCCGTCGTCGACGATATTATAGGCGTTATTCACACATCGTGCGGGTACGCGACGTTTATCATTCGCGAGACGGCCGCAGTATTGCCTTTACATATATAATATGTGTGTGTGTGTGTCTGGGTAACCTCCACGTCGGTACTCGCGGGCCGGCCGGGACACGACCCGGACCCGGTCCGTGGCGGTGGCGGTGGCGGACGACGACGACGACACCTCAGATTATAAAATATGGAAACCAGCGCGAAATATCGACCGCGTGCCCCGTTTGTATATTATTATTATTATTATTATTATTCCCGTCGTCATGTCTTCGCCGCGGGACCGTTGTACGTATCTATATAATATTATGTTAGTGCGTATAAAACCGACGACGGTCCCGACCCGACTTAATGTTTGAAATGCCATAACATTATGTTAGGTACACTGTTGCGGTGTGTAAGTGTGTGTGCGCGCGTGTGTGCGGGACAAATGTTTTGCCGAGTGTCTTGCACGAACACTGAACAGCCGTGGCGTATAATAAATATAATATAATATATAATAATATTTACACACACACAAATACGCGTCGTATCGATAGTGTACCTACGTGACATTATATTATTACGAGCATATCGTGTATTACACTTGTGTGTATGTGTGTGAGTGTGGCGTGTAAGCGCAGTGTATATGGTGATGGGGGGGGGGGGTACACGTCCCGAGGAGAGACATTACATCGGTTTACTCGGGTTTTTCGCCAACGCGCGGTTTCTCATAATACGCGACGCCGCCGCGTTCCTTCTCCGTACAATGTTATCATTATTATTATATTATATCGTTCCACTGCTGCTGCGATTTTACTCGTATCTTATATTTTATTATTATGTATGTGTGTTTTCTACTCGGAACCGCATTCGAGATAAGGTATCGGTGATTATTCGTCATCTGCAGCAGCTGTACAGCGTTGTTTACACGACTCGACTCCACTAGGACGCGACATAAACATATGCCTTTTATTTTATCGCAGTAACAAAAGAACGGCAATAATAATATACACGATATTATATTTTATATACATGATGTGTATTATTGACAACGATATACGCGTACAAATTGGCGTAACGATGACTTTTTGTCTCTGTCCCGGGAAATGGTCCGTAAAAATTGTGTTACATAATATTCAAATAATTCATTAACGCTTAACAGACTTGACGAAACGAATCGCAGGACGAGATATTATAATTTGTTCCCACATTGTTTTATATTTAGCTAGATGTGTAGAAGGATTGCATCCTTATATTTTTTTCAACGCTTTTACACTGCCATTAAAAAATAAAATGTATATAACCCAGTTTCAAATTGAACCCATTAAACGAACAGATGGCATCGTGTTTGGTTCGGTATAGCGCAAAGACAGTTTCCTCTCTAAATCATTTTTTACTCTTAGTGAGACGGAAAGGAAAAAACATGATATTTATTTTCTTTACATATGGTTGTAGAGTTTGGCTTATAAATATTAACATCGGTGATTTTCATTTGAAATGCGAAACAGTAACTCACATAACCATCACACACGTCATAAATTTTGATAAAATACGCGTACACAACGTCACAAAGCACAATAAAATATGTTATTAAATGTATTTAATGTATTCTTCACGTTGTGTATAATCAAAATATGGTATATAAATTTATGAATATGTATTGTTTCATTTCTAAATTTCAAACAAGTTACGGTTACATAAAAACCATAGCATTCAAGTATTGAGTTTCAGGTAATCTAAACTCGCGAGATATTCAAACATTTAATTATCTTTATACTAATAATGTGTATAATGAAATAATCAATCTATCGGGTTTCAATTAGATTTTTCAATCCTGTATAAATTAATCATAGAATTGTAACATTAATGCATAATAAATATGATATTAATTTAGTTCTGATTAGTTCAATTCGAATATAAGTACGTTAGCATGCTTAATAATATACAATTCATTTATAGTAAATGATTTACCGTGGGATTATTTTTTATTTTGAATTCAAGACTGAAAGTGAAGATTTGAATTGAATTTTTGTTTGTGGGTTTCATAATTAAATACTTTTCCATTAGGTAATGTCTTCATTAACTCTGGGTATAGTCCAAAACTATGTTAAATAATATTTAATCATCGCCCGACGAAAAAATAATCATAAAAAAAAACTTACAACTATAAACACCATATTTTTTATATGATCGAATATTTGGCGTGTGAACAATTTTATCATACCGTATTTAATGGCCGGATAAATAAAATGCAGTTAATACAACTACTGTTGTCGCAAGTAGACAGCTTTGTAATTTTCTTCACGTGTCAAACTGAATAATACGCGAATCGTAGGGAAACGTTGTAATAATTTGCTGGTCTTTATTGAATTTGGTATTGTTCTTGTGTACCAAAACCGGACTTAGGTCTCTCCGCGGACGTGCGCGTAACAAATAGTCCTTGTCGACCAAACTTGGAGACAGATGGTCTGTCGAGCGATAGTTCTGCGTCGGATAATTAATTTCGTTCCCGCGCGATTAAAAACCAGATCGTCAACCTTTAATTACCAAACGTGGAACTGGATCCCGTCGATTCCTTGGAATTATTCATTTCCCACACACACACCTGTTATACGCGCTCTCTCAATGTACCTATGATATCATATAATATGTGCAACGCTATATGTGACCTGCATCCGTAATCTGGAACACACTATCGTCGTAGCGATTTTTTTCCTTATTTCTCGTGATAAAATAAATGTGCAATGACGCACAGAATACCATAAACTATTGTTTTAGGCGTAATAATATATAATATTACAACTACTAATCATAGCGATGATTTTATACAGGGTTTGCCGGCACGCAATGTGAGATCGATGTGGACGAATGCGAAGCGGACCCGTGCGAGAACGGCGGCGTGTGCACGGATATGATCAACGGGTACAAGTGCTCGTGTCCAGCAGGGTTTTCTGGACCACGATGCCAGATCAACATCGATGACTGCGTGAGCAGTCCGTGCAAGCACGGTGGCATATGTCACGATTCGATAGCCGGTTACCAGTGCGAGTGTTCACCGGGTTTCACGGGTTTCAACTGCGAAAACAACATCAATGACTGTCTGTCAAATCCGTGTAAGCACGGCGAATGCATCGACGGTCAGAACTCGTTTACGTGCTCCTGTCATCCGGGCTACACGGGACTTTTGTGCCAGGACCAGCTAGACGAGTGCGCGTCTGCGCCTTGCCAGCACGGTGGTACGTGTGAAGATCTGATCAATGGATATCAGTGCCGTTGTCGAGCCGGCACTTCCGGCCCGAATTGCGAGGTCAACATTAACGAGTGTGTATCCAACCCATGTCGGAACGGGGCGAAGTGCATCGACGGTATCAACAAGTACGACGACTTTTAAAATATTCTTTTCTCTACCTGATGCTTGTGTATGTATTGTTCACGCTAACCGTTCTTACTTTTCACAGGTATTCTTGCGATTGTCTGCCCGGCTTCACCGGTTTGCATTGCGAGATGAATGTGGACGAATGCGCCAGTAGCCCTTGTGCTAACGGCGGAACTTGCGTGGACCTAGTGGCTGGTTGGCGTTGTGAGTGTCCCCGCGGTTACTATGGGCCCCGGTGTTTGTCCGACATCGACGAATGTGCCAGCAACCCGTGTTCTTTAAATGCGTTGCGCTGTGAGGACGGCCTCAACCAGTTCATATGTCACTGTAGGCCGGGCTACACTGGCAAACGTTGTGACATCGACATTGATGAGTGTAGCTCGAACCCGTGTCAGCACGGTGGAGTGTGCACAGACCGTGTAAACGGATACACATGCCAATGCAAGCCTGGATATTCTGGACACAACTGTGACGTAAACATCGATGATTGTGCCATTAACCCGTGCAAAAACGGAGGGTCGTGCATCGATTTGGTGAACGCTTACAAGTGTGTCTGTCAACTACCGTTCACCGGCTCAGAATGCCAAAGCAGATTAGATCCTTGCACGCCAAACAGGTGTCGCAACGGTGCTAAGTGTTCGCCTTCTAGTAACTTTTTAGATTTTGCGTGTGAATGTTCAATCGGATGGAAAGGTCGCTTGTGTAACGAAGACGTGGACGAGTGTGCATTGACGGCACCTTGTCGAAACGGCGCCACTTGTCAAAACACTGACGGATCATATAAATGCGCCTGTGCTCCTGGGTTTCAGGGCCGCGATTGTGTGATCAACACTGACGAATGCGCTTCTTGTGAGTTTATTTTCTGTTTTTAAAGTTATTTTCTAGATGCATAAAGTATTATTTTTCTAACCATGAGTAATTTTTGATTTTAGCACCTTGTCAAAACGGAGCCACATGTCTGGATGGTATTGGCGATTATACTTGTATGTGTTCTGATGGGTTTTCCGGCCGTCACTGCGAAGTAGACATTGACGAATGCCTATCTCAACCTTGTTTGAATGGAGCCACTTGTAAACAATATGTAAATTCGTACACTTGCACGTGTCCTGTTGGATTTTCTGGCATACACTGTCTAACTAACGACCAGGATTGCACTGATTCATCCTGTATGAATGGCGCCACGTGTGTCGACGGTATTAACAACTATACTTGTATATGTCCAACTGGGTGAGTAAATTTATTTTTAGTTTAAATACTTTTGGTTTAGTTAATAATAACAATTTTGTTTCTGTTATTAGATATACTGGATTAAATTGTCAAACTAGAATAAATGAATGTGATTCTTCGCCTTGCGAGAATGGTGGTACATGTCTCGATCATGGGAAGTATTACACATGTCATTGTGCGTATGGTTATACAGGCAAGAACTGCGAATCGTTGGTTGACTGGTGCAGTGGTGGTGGAGGTATACCACAACCTTGTGAAAACGGAGCTACCTGTAAACAAATTCAGAACTTATACCAATGTGTTTGTCAACCCGGTTGGACGGGAAAAGTATGTGATGTGGAAATGGTTTCCTGTAATGACGCATCGTTACGTAAAGGGGTTCGACGTGATGCTCTATGTCATAATGGTGGTGTTTGTGAAGATATCGGAAACAGTCATAGATGTCATTGTGCCGATGGTTATTCCGGTAGCTACTGCACAAAAGAAATCAATGAATGCGATTCAGCTCCTTGTCAAAATGGAGCAACGTGTAGAGATTTAGTGGCAGGATACTCTTGTCAGTGTCCACGAGGCTTCCAGGGACAAAATTGTGAACTGAACGTCGACGACTGTCATCCTAATCCATGTCAAAACGGTGGAACATGTCGTGATTTAATAAATAGCTTTAGCTGTTCATGTCCACCTGGTACACTGGGTATTATTTGTGATATAAACATTGATGACTGCTCGCCTGACGCTTGTCATAACAACGGTACTTGTATTGATCGGGTTGGAGGGTTTGATTGCCGTTGTCCAGCTGGATTTGTTGGTCATAGATGTGAAGGTGACATAAACGAATGTTTATCAAACCCTTGCGATCCATATGGAACATTAGATTGTGTTCAGTTAGTCAACAATTTCCATTGCAATTGTCGTGCTGGTTACATGGGCAGACATTGTGAAACTAAAGTCAATTTCTGTGAAAGCAGTCCATGCCAAAACGGTGGTGTATGTTCTCAAGTGGAAGGTGGCCACACATGCGTATGTCCGAAAGAATTTTCTGGAAGGAATTGTGAATTTTTCGGTGTAGATTGTGACTCTAGTCCCTGCCAGGGTGATAGCTTATGTCACTCGTTAGATCATGGAGGATATCAATGTGAATGTCCGCCGGGTACTGCAGGTATTCACTGTGAAATTGATAGTTACAATGAATGTGAAAGTAATCCATGTGAACACGATGGTACTTGTCAAAATAAACTTGGAGACTACGCATGTTTCTGTCCAATATATTGGTCAGGAAAAAATTGTAATATTTATGATTCCAAATTCAAAGGAGGTCTAGGAAAATTCCCATCAAAAAGTGTCATGACAAAAAAAGATTACGATTGGGAACGAGAGCTGGCTGCTTGTGTAACCAACGGATGTACTGCTAAATCTCAAGATAACAGGTGTCATCAAGAATGTAACACAGCTGCCTGTGACTTTGATGGTGGCGATTGCTCTCTTGGATTAAACCCTTGGAGAAATTGTACTACAACCAAAAATTGTTGGCAAGTTTTCGCTGACGGACGTTGTGACGTGGAATGTAATACACCTGAATGTTTATACGACGGGAGAGATTGTGAAAGAACTCTAATGCCTTGCAAGTATGTATTTTATATTTTGTTAATTTATTGTATTTTTAATGAATAAATTATAATAAATTAACGTTTAATTTATTTTAGTCCAATCTATGATGCATATTGTCAAAGTCATTATGCTAATGGACATTGCGATTATGGATGCAATAATGCTGAATGTAATTGGGACGGTTTGGATTGTGAAAGAGAACCACCTAAAATTGCCGAAGGTGCTATGCGTCTCATTTTACGAATGGACTATCATCAACTTTTGTCTAATTTAACTTCATTTTTACGAGAGGTATGTAGAGCCATTCAAGTATTTTTAAAATTATTTTAGATATTTGACATAAAAAAAATAACTTGTGTAGGTGGGTCGAGAGTTACGAGCTACTGTCCGAGTAAAGCAAGATGAGTTGACTGGAAAACAAATGATATTCCCTGCGGAAAGTCCTCCTGGAGCTGTTGTGGTTTACTTAGAAATCGATAACAGGAAATGTGAAATAACCAGAGATGTTGAATGTTTCTCGAGTGGTACAGGAGTAAGTTAATCAGAAAAATACAAATTTTAATATAGTTTGTTTACTAACTGCGTGTTTTAATTGTTTTAGGCTGCTGGATTTTTGGCCGCATCGGCTGCTAGTCATGCTCTATCGACATCGTTTCCTATTTATAGGGCAGAAGGTGTCGGTCCTGGAAGCCAAATTCCAACTGAACAACCTAGGAGCAGTACAGCATTGGTGTTGACTGGAATGTTCTTGATACTTGTTATCGGTCTTAGTCTTGGAGTATTAATTTCCACACACCGCAAGAAGGCGGCTGGTATAACATGGTTCCCAGAAGGATTCTTACGTACTGGTAGTAATAGCAGTCGAACAAGTACCCAAAGAAGAGTACCAGATGGACAGGAACTTAGAACGATGAAACAGAATAATATGACGTTGAGTTGTATGGACATGAACAATGGTGTGATGACTATGGGAAGAGGTGCTGGTGCTTGGTCAGATGAAGACGCTGAAGGTGATATGCCCCCTGCAAAACGTCATAGGCCAGCTCCGATATTGTCGCAACCTTTGGATAATCCTTACGATGATGTTTGGAGTCACTGTAATTTAAATTCTAACGATAACAAGGCAACTGTTATGTACACTCCTCCGTCTAGGGTAAGTTTATACGAGGAATATCAATGTTTAAAACGTTAATTATTTAACGGGGCTAATTTTTTTCTTAGGAAACCGAAGTTAATGAGAGACTCCCTGGTGGGTTGACGAGACTGATGGATGTGACAGTAGCTGGTGGTGCTGGACTGGACACGAGCATTGATAATGAAGACGAAGGAGAAGATGCTACAACCAACATGATATCAGAATTGGTTTCGCAAGGTGCAGAATTGAACGCTACGCTCGATAAAACTGGCGAAACTTCGTTGCACTTGGCCGCAAGATATGCTAGAGCAGATGCTGCCAAACGTTTATTGGATATGGGCGCTGATGTTAACTTTCAAGATCACACTGGCAGGACACCATTGCATGCGGCTGTAGCCGCCGACGCAATGGGTGCTTTCCAAGTAAGTTAACATACATTAGGTTTTAATTAAATAAGAAAACAATTGTAAAAAAAAAAAAAAATTTGATTAATGGTATTTATATTTTATTTGTAGATTTTATTGAGGAACCGTTCAACAAATTTAAATGCGAGGATGCACGATGGTACGACACCGTTGATTTTAGCGGCCAGGTTGGCCATTGAAGGAATGGTAGAAGACCTGATTCATGCTGACGCCGATATAAATATACCAGATAACAGTGGAAAAACAGCTTTGCACTGGGCTGCATCGGTCAACAATGTAGATGCAGTCAACATTTTGCTGGCCAATAACGCCAACAAAGACGCTCAAGATGACAAGGTAAAAATATATTTATTTATTTTTCATCAAAATGCAATCAATTAATAAGCTCTATATAGCCGTAATTGATCAGTGATTTACAATATTTATCTAAACGAAACATTTTTTTAATTTTGTGTACAGGACGAAACACCATTGTTCTTAGCAGCTAGAGAAGGCAGTTTTGAAGCATGCAAAGCGCTTCTGGATAACTTCGCAAACCGAGAGATCGCAGACCACATGGAACGGTTACCGCGAGACGTTGCCAGCGAACGGTTGCATCATGACATCGTTAGATTACTGGATTCACACGTGGCTCATCCTAATGCTCAGACCATGGTGCCTGTTAACAACAACTTCATGAGTAAGTCACAGCGAAACCGTGTCTCGCGGCCGTTAGTGCCATTGCCTAAGAACACGCAGACGACGATGACAAATACGACACCAACGACGGAGATTGACCTTGGAATGTGTTTGTTCACAGACTCGCAGCATATGATGTCAGCCCATTCCAACATAAATATACCTGGTATGAAGTTGAGCAATGGAGGCAACAGCGGTGGAACGGCCAAGGGCAAAAAGAGACCAAAACCGTCAAACCCGACGAGTCCTGCCGACTCGATGGACTCAAACCTGTCGCTGAAGCGGAAGGGCAGCGTGAAAAAACCACCGCCTCCCTTGCCACCGTCATCAGCTATGTCGTCCACCGCGGCGGCGCCTATAAACAAAAAACCATTCGGATTGGACGTTACATGTTCTGGTGGTTCCAACAACATGGACCTAATGGCATTAGACGTGTCTAGGCTGTATGGTGGTGGTGGCTTACCGCAACAGCCTCCCGCATACGAGGAATGCCTGTCACAGTTACCGTCCGCGTCTCAGAGACCGATGGCCAATTACGGCGCGGCCATGCACCACCAACAGCATCAGCAGCAGCAGCAGCAACAGCAGCAACCTGACTACCGAGTCCTTCACCAGCAAATGTTGGGCATGCAGACGTCGTTCCAGGAACCGTCACCGCCTCATAGTGTGGTTATGTCACCGTCGCCCGGAAAGACGCGACCGTCGCTGCCCACGTCGCCCACACACATGCAGGCTCTCCGACACGCCACCATGCAGGCCGTGGACCCATTCAGTCAGTTCCATCACTTCTACGGCAGCGTGCAGCAGACGCCCCAGTCACTACAACCTCCCCAATCGCAACATGCGCAGCAGTACCTGACACCCCCGTCGGACGCAGCGCCCGAGAGTTTCCCGACGCCGTCGCCAGACTCGCCGTGGCACTGGTCCTCGTCTTCGCCCAACTCCAATTCCGACTGGTCAGAAGGCATATCGTCACCGCCCAACAACAACAACAACAACAATAACGGACACCCGAACAAAGTATCGGACGCCGTTTACATTTAAAACGAATTTACGAGCGAGGTCAAGTCTTCATCCGTATGCGTATGTCACCCATCGGTACAGGTTTGAATGAATAATTGTGTCTTTGACCTTTCGACTGTCGTTTCGGTGCCATCGTCGGCAGTTTAGGTTCGAACGCCATGACCGTCGTCACCAATACCAACCACATTAGCCTACGATTATTATTATTATTATATTATTTTTATTATTTTTATGTTTTGTGTTTATAACCTACGAATGTGTTAAATCATTTTTTCTGTTTTTAAACGAATTCTCTCTTTTTATCCTGTGTACATATGTATATTGTTTAAAGTACAGATTTTATTTATAAATGCATATACATATTTTTATAGTTTTCGTGTACATAATTATTTTTATCATGATTATTGACATCGAATACCATATCTTTCCCCACCCATTATTTATATACCATAATGGCCATGATGTCTACCAATTTTTATTATTATTATTATTATTTTTATTATTATTATTATTATTATTATCATCATTATTATTATTATTATTATTATTATTATTATTGTTCTCTTTTTGATTAATTTGTCTCGTTGTCTTGTCGAGATATGGAAAACAAATCTATCGAACAATCTTACAATAATCTACTAGACTTATTCGGTGGTTAATAAGCACAACGACAAGACTGCTAGGGATCTAAATGTATTTTTATTTTTTGTAAATAAAATTTTGTATCATCAAGGGATTGTTCGTTCACGATCTCATCACATGACATTTTAAATATTATTGTTATTGAAATATTATTGTAATTATTTTTTTTTTTTCGTAATTTTATGTTGTGGACAAATAGATTAATTTAAAAATACATTGTTTGTTTTTATTCATTCAAATTGTATAATACATGTATATTTATTTATAATATATAAAATAAAATATATAAATATATATATTTTACATCATAAAATTCTGTATGTTATATATTAAAATAAATTTAAATAAAATCATTAGTCCTTTCCTTCAATTATTGTACTGTAAACTTAGAAAAAACTTTGTTTGGGCTTGATTTTTGTTCTGTGATTATAATTTAGCGAAAATCTATTATTTCCCTTATGTACCTAAAAACTAGGCTTATTATAATATATTACTTTATGTTATTATATATAAAGTAGTATTTTTTTATTTAAAGTTTAAACAAATACATTACAATTGAATTAAGCCTTCATATTTATTATTGAAAATATGTTATTTCTCAAAATACAGTTTAGTACTTAATCTTCTAGTAATATTAACAGTTATACTCAATAATTTAATCAAAATGTATAGATTTGGCAAAGCTGTAAAAGGTTTAGTAAATCTTTTATACAAATTACAATTATTGGTATTGTAATGGTTGTCAAGACATATTATTGTTGCTGCACGACCATTGCCATGTGTTTATGAATGTCTAAGTTATATAGGTATCTTTCGCTAGTGGAATGAAAAGGTACTTAAATAACTTTTCACTTTAGGAAATTAATTTAAATTCATACTATAATTAATTAATGATTGTTGTAATACATATTTCAATTTATATTTTATGATATACCTTATCTGATATTAAATGTTGTTTGTTAAATAAACAACATTACTACTTACACATTGTCGTATATCATTTAGATAAATATAGGTTTAAAGTTAAATTTACTATTTCAACATGATATTATTTGGTTTAGAAATTATTAATGTTGTTTGTGTATTATTACATAATATCTTGGACAAATAACTTACTATATCAAACAATAAACACAATATAAAGATATGGGTATCTCTATTAAAATATTATTTGAAAAACTAACCTATAATAATAAATCTATCTTTTTTACTTAATATATTTTTATTGAATTATTATTCATCACTTACTCATAAATAAGTAAATAACTTACTTTTTCATCATTCAATAATAAAATTCAGATTTTTGAAATGTTTAAGGAGCATATAAAATATCTTTCAAACCCATATAATTAGACTGAGCTTCTATATTAAAAACAACTTAAAAAATGGTTTTACATAAAATATTAAATACATGTAATATTGAGTTTAGTATTAACTTACTTCTCAGACAATTTAAAAATTATTAAATATTTATTGACAAATAATATTATTTCAAATCATCTTATTTTGATTTCTTCTGAACTGAGCGTAGATTATTATCCTTAGTGTGATTGAATAAATTTGATATTATTTATTCGAATGCAATTTATATTAATTAAAAAATGAAATCTATATAAAAATTACAGTAAAAAGCACATTTATCGTTTGAATAAAATAGGTTTTTATCACAATAAGATATTTCTTAAATGGTATAAAAAATTTAACTATTTTAAGTTGTAGTTTTTAGATAAACTTGAAATTTCCAAAAATCAAAAGTTTGAACAAACACATTGTTAAAAGAAAAGAGGAAGGAAGGGGTGAGCATGTTTATCACTGGTCCGTGGGTTGATTACGTTCCAGAATGAATATTGAATAATATTACATATTATTATAAAATGTATAATGCAATCGGTAGTTGAATGGTATATACGATTAAGTCGAGTGGAACGGAAGTGGAGCTCGCTAGAAGAAGACATCAACAGGATGTTTCAGTCGAATCCGGAAATGATTGTTTCCGATCATCGGTGTCTTATCTATCTTAACCGGAAATAATTGAAATGGCCCATATAGTTTTGATGGCTTTCAACAGTGTCAACCTTAAGTGTATGCAATGAACTTACAGAATATGTTTTTGTTTCGTTCTATTATTTGAAATTGAGATAAATCGTACCGTTACTTTTTTGGGAGCTGTTCTTTTTATCATGGAAATTTGAACAGTAACAGTATTAATAATAATGATATTATAATTTACATTTACCGTTTCGTTAATCACTACTTCGAATTATTATTCATATTTTAGACATGTCAGTATTAGAAATATATTTTTAACACTTGTTATCAAATATTATGCATAATACAATTAATAACAAGAAAATATGATCATTTTACGTTTAAATTACATCTGAGTGTAACAAATAATTATGATACACTCTGTAAACATGAATATTTTTTTAAAAGTAATGTGCTACAATTTTAATGATATGATCAATATGCACTCATACCTTTCAAATAATATTATATTACTATACTATTATTCTAAATGTCTAATCTAATTATAATTATAGCATATTTTGATTTAGTTGCCAAAATTATTCCCGGATGTCATGATAAAGATTAAGACAAGTTATGGAAGACCATATATTTTCTGGTTTTTATTCAATATTATATAATATACAAAGCAATAGAATGGTAATACAATAGAAACATCAATTGAATGAAGAAAAACAAAGAATATATGCTAATTTATTGACTTCCGGAAATGTTAGAAAAATATTATATACTTAAAATTTGTTTTTCCATAACATTTTTACGTTGGGTAGGTGATTTAAACATAAACAATAAATTATCTAAGATATTGTATCATAATTTTTTATTACAAAAGTGTCAAGTTTATTTCAAGCTATAGTCATAGGTTCGTAACACCCAATTTACTTTTTCGAATGTACATGATCTTGAACCTATGGATAAAACTTAAAAATACCAAGGAAAAATAGCGTATTTCAATGAATCAGCAGGTCATTACATTTTACAACTTTAGTCAGAATTTACCTACAATTCTGGACCAGTCTCTACTCCCTGATTGAATAGTTGTACAATGTAGTTGACCGTATTTTTGTCAGAATTCATTATTTTTTGTTCATTTCTATACTTTTTTTTTTTTACAGTTCTTTTATATCCACAATGGAATATTTTTAAGAACAAAAAAGTATGGCTGATTCATAAATATTTGTATTCATATTGTACATCGTTTAACGTCCTAAAATGTGACAAAATTCTGTATAATATTATATTGCATGACGTGAAATGCATTGGACGGTACGTCACTGCTGAACGTCGATACATTTAAATTTTGAATTAAAGTACGGTGAAAAATCTATATAATTCACACATATTTTATAATAGGGTTTTTTAATTTTCAATATTACATAGTTAATAATAATATTGCATGCAGTGAATATTTTATTGGAAACTAGGAAATTATTTATAATCCCCTGTTTATTTTTGTTATCGTAATTCATATGCATTTTTAATGTTTACATATAGATATACCTTTTTTTTTAAATTTGAAAAAAAAAAATAAAAAAATCAACAATCGAATCCGCATATTATTATAATATTGTATTTACCTTTGAAAATATTTTAATTTTAACTATATGATATTAATTCAAATTTAAAGACATATTTTGTTGTTGTCCCAATTATATTCGAAACGTAATATAATTGTCTCATATAACGACAAAAATTATAAATCTTGTATGAATCATGTGTATGAATCATTAAAACATTATTATTTTACTAAATTCATGATAGTAAAATGGCCGTAGAATATTTAGGATAATATCACAAATAAAAAAAAAAGTAGACGAGTATCAATTTATAATAAAGAAGATAAACTTGTTGAGTAATTTTATTGTTTTTTAACATAAGAGATTTACATTTCTTTTATTACAGCGTTTGTTTCTGAGGTTTTTTATTTCACATAAGATATTTAATATACTTCCCCGCTGGATTTTATTATATTGACACGTCTTTTTTTTTTTACGGAGAGTTCATTTCATTTTCGCAGTTTTTGAACGAATATTATCGAGCACACGAACGTTTTAAAATTATTAGAAACCAACGCTTTTTATTATCATTATTATTTTGCAAACTTCATTCGAATTTTGTGTGCATAAAAAAAGCATAGAATATGAATTTTCGTTTGTTGTTAAAAAAAAAAAAATGTATATTAAAATGTTGAGGGTTACTGAATAAAGCGTGTTAAATTACGTCGAAATTAAAACTGTATTGTGACTTACCATAATAAATATATTTTCTATCTCTGCAAACGGCGGGATCAATACCAAATGTATCAATATAAACATTGCTGACCCATTTTATTTTCTATTTTCTAAGAATCACTTTAATCATTGCATTTAAAATCAAGAAATAATTGAATCTACGAAATTGAAAAATCATACGTTCATTCATAAATAAATATAATATATATTATTTCAGTTAAACAATACAATTATTATACCTGCTTAATTGTAACGGTTTTGATTTATTTATTCTGTGGAAACGCCATAATTGGATTAAATAACAAAAACCTACCTAAAGTTTACTATCTGCCTTAAGAATATCAGAAGACAATTTTGTATTTTTAGAATTGGGTTGTACATTTTTTTTTGGAATGCTCTGGGGTTTCATAATTTAAACGACCAAAAAGTTTTTATATAAATATATTTAACAATTATATATTATAAATACTTTACACGTTGACGGAATCACTTCCAATTAAGTAACTCCGGGTCGGTTTTATAATAACTACTTATAGTAGACGTTTGTTTTCGATGATAAACTCGGAATGGGGTTTGGTTAACCAGCACAATATTCGCATTTTTTGTTTCATCTGATTTTTTTCTCACAGACATGGTGTTTTAAATTCAATTTAGAGTCAAGGTGCATTCCAAGATATTTAGCCGAATCCTTTTTGCGAAATTAGCGATTGATTCAATTCTATTTGGATGTTTTCAATTTTGCGTAACGTATAGTTAACGTATACCGATTTATTGCCATTGTTTTTAATTTTTCAATGTATCGTCCAAGCAAAGATGTTTTCAATTATTGACTTCTGTAAGTTATTAGTTGTAGTGAGCTGACTTTTACGTGTTAACAAAAGAGTTGTATCGTCGCAAACATTAGCTAATATTGTATTGTCGTCGTTTAATATATTAGTCGTATAGAGTAGGTAAGGTATAGGATAGGTCCTACAGAGCTTTTACTACTGCATTTAAGTGACATATCCTCTTCAGATTGCGGTGTATGCTTCATCACAATTTAATGCATATCGCCTTTGATTTCTCAGAATTAAGGAAATTTAGCGAAATGTATCTTTTACTACATTTTACACATTTTGGTGTTGTAAAACAGTAGTTTTGAGTGTGGCCAACAGTTTGGAAAATTTTACATTATGGCAAGGTCAAGATTACATTTAGATTTAAACTTATTATTTTTGACAGTTGATACAAATAATTTAAATAAATAAGGTAAATAAATCTTTATTTTTTTTCTCAAATGTCTGCCTCGATATTCTGATGTACTAAATTTTTCTTACATTTTATTAAATACGATTGATATTGTATAGGTAATATGTAATATATTTTTAAATGTTTGAAAAAAATCATTAAAAATTACAGGTTCCTTTAATTTGGATTACTTGTGGTTGTTATGCTATAATACGTGCATTAAATTGCATGAGATCTATACATATTTTTTCAGTTAATTGTATGATAATATTTTAAACATTAAGATTATAAAGGGTTTTGTTTTTTAACAACATTTGCAGGAATTCAAATTATAGATATTTATTTATAATAATGTCTTACTTCAATCGTTTAATATTTAGTACAAACTTGACGGTGATTATCAATGGTTTTGAATATATGTATTATAAATTCGTTATATAACATTTATTTTTATAAGTTGGAATTTTGAACCTGCAATTTGATTCTATCAATATTTTTCGAATAAAATATAACCCTAATAATAATATTAAGTTATTTTAAACAGTGATGTATCTATATTGTCTATATTTTACGCCGTTTGACATATTTAGCTGTACAACGACAACATTGTTGGGTAAATTATGTTGAAAACATGTCACTTCGTAAGTATTGCAATTTTATTCGAGTTTAGCCTAGAATTGTTCTTTGAGACGTTTGATTTCAAATTTATTCTTCAGTTTTGTGCAATAGATGAGGTGAGGTGATGTGGTTTAATAATATCATATACGATTACGCTCAAAGAAACACGATGATCAGAAATGCTTTGATATTCCAAGCATAACTTTTTATAATATCTAACATATATTTATTAGATATATTACTATTTTATTCAACGATATATATGACATAAATCGATTGTTTAAAACAACTCGGAATATCTTGAAACATTCGGAAAACATTATTACTAGCGTATAACGTCTATTATATAATACACATATAAAAAAAATATTAAATTCAGAACGTTTATTTATTTAGAGCCAGATAAATATACGTGGATGGGATTTGTTAAAAACTTTTATATGGTTGTCTGGTGTAAGTATTATTCAACCAATTTGACCAATCGGTTCAATTTAGTAACCAATAAGAATAAATAATAATGACAGTGTGAGGAAGTGAATGTGTTTTATAGAATCAATAAAAGAACATAAATAATGTTTAAATACGAATAATAAATATTAAGTAATTTTACATAATATTTTTAATACAAAATATAAATGATGTTTTGAATTTATAATTATTTATTTAAAGGATGAATTCTGGTTTTGTAATTTTGTTTTTGAGAAAAAAATAATTAACAATTTTTAATTGAGATTTTTGAAGTAATATATTTTATATATACATGCGTGTGTATTCTTTATATGATGTTATAGTTAAATAAAAACATACCTAATATGACATCAAACGCGCAGTCCTAATAGTGTGGCTTTGAAGCTGATAAAAGTGTAAAGTAGCGGAAAATAGTTTAGTATACTTACCTACTGTAAAAGCACTGTATGTATGTAAAAAAATGTATTTATGAAAGTTTCATGTAGAACATATTAATAATAATAATTAGTTTTCAGTTATAAGAATTGCTTTAGGATTACTCGTTCACTTATATTTTTCTTAATCCATATTGTATACTTGTTTACACATAGATACATACATGATTTTACACTGTGATGGTGGTTAGTAACTTCATAAGAAATATGTATGTTAAAATAATATCAGATAAAATTTTTTGATATAATAACTATAATTCAAGTAAAAATGTCCTTTTAGCTATTAAAGTAACTAAGTATAATATTATAAAAAAAAGTTTTAATTTTCAAAAAAACTATATAACGTGCATACACACAAAAACTTTATTTTTATAAAAACAATATATTTTGATTCAATTAAATAATTTTTCAATTGATTTTTTCTTATAAGTTTTTGATGTAATTAATAAGTAGTAGCTAAGAAATAATTAAAGTTTATTCCTCAATATATCTAACCAAGTTCTAGTTAATTTTATTTCATAATAATATGAAATCAAATCAAAATTGGTAATGCTATCTTTTTATATTTATATAAATGTACGTGCCATAGATATATAAAAGTATTGCAAATTTAAATTTTTTATATTTTGAATTTATATTATGACAATATTATGTTATCAATTGTTTTTTTTCTCCGCATAAGCTCTCGTACGAAAAATATTACATACCAATTCCGCTGTGTATAATAATACAACGAGTTGTATAGGTACTTCGTATTTGAATACATGTGAAATTCATTATTCATATTCAATATAAAATAAACAACAATACATGTTTGTTGAATTTTTATTTTTGATAAAACTACAACCCATTTTTTGTTTTTTTAGGATGAAGTTAAGAAAAAACTGTTTAGTGATCAGCTTGTTTATAGCTTACTACATGAATTTGAATAAATAATAGATTTACAGCTATACAGATTTATTATGTTATAATTATTTATAACAATATTATATTATTATATGGAAGAAAATAATATATTTTCCATTGTAAACTACTACAGTATTTGATACTAAAATAGTACATGTCTTATTTCTAATAAATAAACTAATATAATATATTGTTTAACAAATTATACAATTAAATAATTTAAAAATATGTCTATTATTAATTGGTCTTAGTATATATTATTATATATAATATATAAGTAAATTGAGTTACAAATATATCGTACGTACACATGTAATTATTTCTATATTATTACAGCATACAATTATTCATGAATATTTTATTTTTGGATATGTTCTCCACTCTCATCATATAATTATACTAGTATATTATACTTTATAAATTAAACTAATTTTTTCATAAGCGTTAAATTATTTTTTTAATTTTTTTAAATAGATTTTGGAATTTTCGAAAGAAATGTGGAAGAATCATCTTATAAAATAATATTACATTCTACGCTGTAAACACATTATGCATGCTAATGTGGTAATATATGACTTACACATTTAAAACATGATTTGTATGTCAAAAAAAAAAAAAAAAAAATGAAAAAAATATAAGTATTATCGTTGGGTTGTTATCTGTAAAGTATACACATTTATTTAATATTTTACACTACTGTGGTTATACCATACAAGAAGTTACAGTATATATTATAATATATTATTATGATTCAGAATTTGATCACAAAGAGATACAACGTTTTTTAGTTTTTATTTCTACGTCGTTCAAATGAAAAAAAAAATATTTTTATTTTTTTTTATTAGGTACCAAACGCTATATTATTATACTATTATAATACATTTATTAATCTTTTTTGTGATGCTAATACATATTATTATTGTTGTTATATTTATAGAGATATTATATAAATATTAAATACAATCATGAGGCGTAACGCCACAGGAGAAATATTTCAGGATTTCAATAAGTAAAACATATTAATCGTTAATTGAATAATGTGAATTATTATAAATAAAAATAAAAATGAAATTAATTTTCACAGCGGCAATAGTGACTATTATAGGGTAATATCTTATTATTACGTGGTTTATTGTACTCGTCAGAACTTTCACGTGACGACGACGACGACCGTATCGCAGTGGTCCTGCAGTTAATATTTTTTCGATGACGCGATTTTCATTTTTTGCATACATATTATGATAACAATATAATCGAAAAAGAAAACGCGTCCCATATCATATTACCATGATAATAATCTCCGTCTGTGTCGTCACAGTGTGCAGTTTACAACTTTTAAAAATAAAATTCATACGATTAATACGCATTGTGTCAATTATTATTAAAAAAAGTGCGAATACATTTATAAAATCTTAACCGAAATTGCATTAAATTTATGTTTTATAATTTGTGTGACATTTTCGCGTGAATAAATAATAATATGTACCATGTAAAAAAAATATTACCATCAACACATGATTACAAGGGTTTATAATGCTATATTTTAATGTCTGGTTGAATTTATGACAGCAATCAATTACTAAACATATCAATTAGTAGACGCATAACGGCGTTTCTGCAGTTGTAGGACGTTTGTGGATTTCAGTATATGAAGTTAGGGAGAATGTGACGTGCTGAGACTTGTATTTGTATTAAAGACGGTTTTCTTGGGTTTTATCAATCACTACGTAACTACACGTGATAAGATTTATTCTGAAGTCATGACTAATTGACGATGTTAGGAGATAGAAGTGGATGAAATACTTAAAGTATGCCGGGTAAACAGTTTATGAACATTAACCAGATAAGCACGCAAGATGTCAAGAATCGTATCACATGATCGCCAAAAGTAATGAGGTACGACAAAGAACATATATCTCAGTCAAGGACACGCATTCAATACGGCTATGATAGTAACAATGATGATAATAATAACAATAATAATAATAAAAAATAATAATAATAATAATAATAATAATAATATATAGCTATAACAACGCGAGTGGGGCCGTTCAAATTCTATAAGTTTTGTATACGCAGTCCGAGTAAAACACTCGTACGCAGATGGTCATAGTAGGTTGAATGCTTAAGTATGTGTATGATGTATTAGAGTATACTTTTTCCACGTTAAGTGCGTACGCTTATCTCCTGTCTTTTCTTGCACCGCTGACGAGCTAAATAGCACAAAGCTATCGTTATTAGTATGACTATAGCTATGCTCATGCCAATGCTGATCCATATGACTTCCTCGTTGAAACCACCAGACGCGTGCCCTGTAAAAAAACACGTCAAACATAACTTCATGTGAACTATTTAGATATTGCAAAAATCGTAAACTTCCGATAATTTGAGGGAGGGGAAATAAAATTTTTATCAAATTACAGGTAATACTTATCCAATAGTATACATGTAAACATCTCCGTATCTTATAAGATATTATAACTAGGATTTACATTCTTAATTGACTGTAATTTCGTTAATACTACTAATAGTATTAATATTTAACAAACCTGTTTTCTTCAAGATTGTAAACTATAAAATGGTTGAATTTTAACGAAAAGTATTAAAAAATAACTTAAATTATTTATTTCAATATTTTGATGAAAATAAAGGTGTAATAATGAAAACGAATAAATAGATTTTTAGATAATTAAAGAAGATCATTAAGTATTTATACGATATAAATATTTCTTTTAAAACAAAAATAACTCAATATTATTTTAAATTTTTGAAGTGATGATATTTTTAAGAATTTTAATTTATTTATGTATGCCTGAGTAGTTTCTGAATTATTAAACTTTAAATCCCTATAACGCACTTTAAAGATAATGGCCCACAAAATAAGTTTAGAAGATAATATTATAATGATTGAAAAATTTAAGTTATTATATTAATTTCTTAAAATTATCTAAGAACATAATATTTCATGAAATTTTTATTTTATATAAAAAATAAAAATACTTATATAATTAAAATGTTTTAATATTTACTTATTATATACTCGGAGTAAGAGATTTTTAAAAGTGTGTTTAATTGTATGAAACAAAAATAATCATTTAATGTAGACATTGCTTATTAAAAATCCGAGTAACAATTTGCAATAAAATCTAAAAAGGGTGATTAATTTTTTGTAAAAACTAAGCTTGTATCATCACGGTATACTTAAATAGTTTAGTGTTTTAATTAATATCTTAAATTAAAATTTTTAATGCTTAAAGTTTTCTTAAAAATTCCAAAAATTAGAATTTGAATGGGTGCAATTTTCAACGAAAGAATGGAAGTGAATATTTTTGATGGATGTATCACTGTATCACTGTATCAGTATCATTGCCCTGTAGCCATGATATTTGATTTTAATTCTTTATTAGGGGGCTTGAATGAATAATAAAAATACTTGTAACGAAAATAAGTTGAGAAAATTATCTTGGGATTACTCTCTGTTATTATATAAATAATTCATAATATACGTTGTGCGCAGGAAGAACACGATGGTTTAAAATCAAACGGAAGGCCGATATAACAACCAATTTCTGGTTTTTTTTTTTTTTTTATTATAACAGTAGTACATAACACATATAATTTTTAGGTAGTTTCTCAGTGATCTATTAAAAAAAAAATAAATATATTGTTAACAATCAAGTCTTTTGAAATAAAAGTACATTACAGTTAAGTGCCATCCCACTTTATTCATCGTAAATTATTTTCTATCAAGAAAACATAGTTACAATATTAATAATAAAATTATCAGCCATTTATGTAAAACATATTTTTCATTTGCGCATCTATCTTTCTTAACTATGCAAAATATACCGAAATATAATATATTAGATATAAATCCTGCACCTCAGGTTCCACGATACATTATTATGTTTTACAAAATATTCTATCAATAGGTAGTAATAAATAACGGTTGAACAAATTTAATAACTATAGGCTAGAAATAACATTTGTCGAGATAGATAACCATTAACATTACAGGGTCGGGGTACTGATATCGTTTTGTCCATAAAATTTAAAAAGAACATACGTGAAACAGCAAATATATGCAGTCGTACTTCTATATAAGCCAACAGAGCTGGCCGAATTTAATTTTGGATCATAGTTATTAGCTTGGAATGTACGCAGGAAGGTGTATAAATTTCAGCGCGTGTCACTCAATACAATTAGCGATCGATGCAATAAAGCGCAGAAAAAAAAAATCATTAATTATCAATAAAAATTTGCAATTTAAATAGTCGTAAATTTTATAAATGGTTAACATTTTTATCAACTCTACTAAATGTTGGTCACCTAACTACTTACTTCGAATGTATGAACACATAACCGTATTATTAGATTAAAATACTTGAAAATAATTACTCTCTAATAATTTATATTTATAACTCTTTTCAGTTTTCTGCTAGTTACTTTCTTTACAAAATATAATCCATATAAAGTTATAAGAAATTTAACATCAATCGACGCAATTCATCATTTTAAGTTTGGGTAAAATCAAATAATTCAATATCACTTTACAAGTAAAGATTGACCTAAAATTTGACGGAAGTTTCGTAAGACGTCAATAGTATATGCTATAGTGCTGTTCTTATTAGATATTTCAGAAACTTTTGATTGCGTCTATCATGATGAAGTACAAATAACTACCATACAGTTTACATCATATTATATATATTAAAAAAAGCTCTAAACTACGGTTTGTATTGTATTATATAATATGTTTAATAACACGATAAAACAAAATAATTATTTTCAGATAAAAATTAAAATCATCACTATGAATTATTTAATAAAAAAATTATTTAAATTCTGAGTTTTTTAAGTTTAATTATGGACCATATTTAATGTATTTAGATTTTTTATATTGTTTAAGGATTATTATATGCTAATACTAACTGTTTTCAAAAGAAAATAATTAAAATTATCAAGCATTAGATTCTTTTGAGAATGTTGACATAAATATTATCAATCTCTAAACATTTTATTATTTTTAAAAATTGTCTAAATAATATTATAATAAATTCTAATCCAATATTATAAACATTAAAAATTTTTGTAAAGTCTTTTTTAAAACTTTATTTTTAGAATAAATACATTTTAATAATTTAGTTTTTATTCGCAGAATTTCGGTTTAGGCGAGGTCGTAAATTTTTTAAAATATATTATAATTTACTTAAAAATTGATAATTAAAAAGGGTTAATTCCTATAAAAAAAAATAATTAATTTGAGTCACTAAAAGACACTCTTTAAATAATTGAAAATATGGTTTAAGTATAAATTAATATCACAAAAATTAAAATTTGAATAATTTCATTATTAATGAAAGTGGGATGAGCATATTTGGTGATTCACTTTGTATGAGAATATAGCCCAGAAAATTCGGATCTACTTTTGACGACAATATAAACCGAATTATTGTTCTAATATATTTTTTTCAGATAAATTGATGATTAAAATTATAACATAAAATTTTAAATAACGAGAAAAATAGATATGTGAGACATGTAATATAATGATAACGCAATATTAACATTGCAGTAAAACTGGAATTTCAATAATTGTATGAATAACATAAAGAACTCGGTAAATTGTTTTTATTGCATTGAATGTCATATCGTTGTAGGTACAAATCGGAAAAAAAACAACCTGTGGCTCCGTTTCCCATCTAAAATCTATAGCTTAATATGCTATAGTTAAAATACAATATTCGGTGGCAACAATAATTTAACGACGTATCATACGATCACCGGACATAATATCATAATATCAGTATTTACCGTCGCTAGATCCACCCGAATTATGTACGCCGACACCTTTGCCAGCCACTCTTCCTCCGACCGGCATTATCGATTTCCAGAGGACAACCGCTGGTGCGTAACTTTTGAAAATCCCTGCTGCGACTTTCCCCAGCCGCCGCCGCCACCGCCGAATGATTGATCCGTTATCTAAGTAACAAATAATAACAATGATATTATAATGTTAATTCTATGACACTGGATGTTCATATTATAACATTAAAGGAACATAATACAATGCATATTATATCGGTGTATAATTTATTATTTGAGATTATAATGTACATTTTGAACACAACTGAATCATTTTTCAACGGAAATGGATCTGTAATAATAATTTATATAATAATATTATGCTGCACCAGTCGTATCATTATGTTAATAATTTAATATCGTACCTCGCATGTATTAGGTCAGATTTGTTTTGGGACTTTACAACATTTTATTAATTTATCAAATACTTTTTTTGTACTCATTTGGGGGTTGTAAAATTTTTGTATCGTAGTAATATTTAATTAACTTTTGACTAATATGATATAATATTTAAGTTTCGCTTTAAGAATGTGTCAGTAGGTATAATATCATTATGTATTTATTAGATGATTTCATTATATTTTTCAGATTATAGTACTCCCCTAAAGCTCCATCCTTATTTCTAAAATATAAACTTCAATTATGTGGTCTAATACAGTAATACCACATTGATATAAAAACGCCGAAGCGGAGTATATTTGTAGTGATTGGATTCAAGGGGTAAGGATTATAGTCCCATCTAATCAAAAATATACTACGTGCAAGAAATATTTAGTATTTTTCTGTAGTGATTCGTAACTATAATTTTCAAAGTACATGTGTTAATACATACTATTTGAAATTAAATGGCTCTATTTGTATAGGTTCTCAAGTTATTATTACTTGGGTGTTTTCTGTTAAAGCTCAAGAAAATTTTTTTCTAAATCTAAGAAAGTATACACTAGTAACAATTAGCACATTAAAGATTTATTACTTTAAATGGTTATTGAATTATAATAATGTGTCATATGTGTGAATTCTTTAATTTAAATTTATAAGTTGTGTGGTCTGAATACGTTTTATTTATGATGTATAATAATATATAATTGAAATAGTTTTAGTATTTTGGTCATTTTGATAATTACTTAAAACTAAAAACTGTTGAGAATAGAAGAAAAAGATAAGGTTTGTTTTATTTTAAAAGTAATCAATGGATACATGAATTGTTTTCTTTATTGAACTTAAATGTTAAAAGTCGTAGAAGTAGACAGTTGAATTCTTTCTATATATGTCATTCCAAAATTCGAATTATGGTAAATATGCCCCTATAAATAAATTAATGCAACTTGTAAACTATTTAAATGTTGATATATTTTCTTGTATCTCATTTGATAATTTAAATTATTACATAAGTAGTCTTTTGGCTAGATAATCATTTACATATTTTTATGTCGATGTCATACGTTTAAGTTAAGTTTTCATTGTTTTTATGTTTTTAATCATTTATTTTAGTGAATCATTTTAATTATAAAAGTTCACGAAACATCACATATTTTATACTAAATCTTTCTATTTATCGGTTATATTGGTATTTACTACTTTATAAATTGTACTTAAGATTAACTGTTAACGTAATAATAAAATATTATTGTAATCCTAGATGATGTCTATACGTCTTATTAATGAGCTTGTCCGTTTAAATTATAATAAATAAATAAACATTTAGTTTTTTATTAATTAGGCGTGTCTTTTATGTAATACGATCTCGTATATTTTACCACAAAGCATAAAATTTCATCCCCCGTAATTGTTATCATAATATTATAACTACAATTTCTCTAAATTACAACACATAACTATAAAAGTCGTTAAAAAATGAACCCTATTCGATTCATAAAGAATAATCATAGCACGTAATATGTAAAAAAATTTCGTCGATTATTTTTCACCTATAGATATTAAATATTTTATATCATGGTCTTAATCTATTTTTATTATATTAATAGTCAAAAAAACCATTTCATAACTTCACTGATGTCAAGTTTTTTTTTAGCTCAAAGTTATTAGTTATATAGCTTATAAAAACACCACAAATCATATTATAAATGGTGGTTGTAAAATAACGATGAATGCTCAAAGTAAATTTGCAATATTTTTCAATAAAAAATATTTTTAGGGAAACAATATTAGTCTTGATCTTCAAATAGTATTTATGAGTATAGCCCGTGAAATGTATAATTATTTAATATAAGTATTAGTTTAATATAACGTTAAATGTTTTATGTTTTATTAAAGTATTTTATACATTGTTTGATATATTTTTATTTGCATATATAAATTATATATTTTTTTAAATAAATTTATATCCAAGGATACATTTTATGTTTAAAAAATAACTAGCCACTTGATTCTGTATTTTTTTTTTCAATTTAAAGCAAATTAATTAAGTACTGAAAGAACTGTATTAGATATTATATAAATGCATAATATAATATAGTCTTTTTTTTTTCAGTTTGTAATCGACGACGTCGTGGGGACCGCTTGTGTATTACTTCCACGAAATATAATATAGTCTATCCAAATATATAGCAATGGATTTTGAAAAAGAAGAAAATGAATATATTCCTATTTGGGAAGAATCGTAAGAATCGTATTCAATATAATAATAATTTACAATATAATATATTTATACATAATTATCTAAGCGCTTAAAACTTTAATCTACGTATACTCCATTAATCATTATACACAGCTTGTTATTATATTAATAAACATTTGCATGAAGTGGTATTTTTTTAAAAAAATTTTGGGGGGAGGAGGGGGGAATAAAAAATACTTTACACTTTAAACAATATTACAGACCAGAAGTATACTATGATCCTGTGATACTTGAGCAAGAGTTGGATAAAATCAAAAAAGAATTCGATGAACTTAAATATAATTGCTCCGAAATTAATAAAGAAAATGAAGTGTTAAAAACAGAAATAAAAACAAAGGAAAAAGAAAAAATAGATTTAAATAATTTACATAAAGTAGGTGTTATTTTGAATATTAATTCCAAGAGTACTTACATACCAACATTTACGGTTTACGTCTCTCCAACGAATAAAAGATTGTTCTATAGATACTTCAATAATATTTCTTACGTATAATTTAAAATGCAGTGTGGTTAAATCTGAAATAAAGTTAATGAAGAATAACTCACTGTAAAATTAAACAGAGTTGTTTCATTCATATGGGCAAACTAAATTGTTTAGCTGAATGTTCTTACTCATATATATAAAAAAAAAAAAAATGTAGATTAAAATATTGTAAATATTGTGTTTTAAGAAGGTAATTTTGAAAACACTTTATTCTAGATAAAATATTATTTTTTTAAAAAACTCAAAATATTATTTAAATAGCTAAAATCGTTGACCTTTATTGATGAGTGGTCTACTAAAAATATATTTGAAGACAATTATTAGTGTTAAACGTATGAGATATTATTTTTTTTTTTTTATCTATAAAATGCCTGCAATAATAACATATACCTAAAAGGTTTGTAAAAATACACAGCCATACAAGTTATTTACTGATACATATAATTTAATAGTAATTATAATTTATGGAAATTTTTATAAAGTCAAAATAAAACATAATAATAATAATATAGACTAAAGAAAAAAATGAAAAAAAAAAATGTAATATTATACTCAAAGGTGAGCATTAACTAGTTAAAAAGTTAATTTTTTTAAACTTTTTAACTTTCTAGTTAGTTTATTTTCTAATTGAATTATGAACTTTGTAGTTAAATTGACAGTTGAAATAATTTACCTTTTTGCAGTTAATATTAGAAGATTTTTTAAGTAAAATTGTATTTTTTTAATATTATATTGACCTTCAATAATTGCTATATTATTTATAAAAAAAAATTAATATTTGTTAAGTTAATACATTTTAGATGTGTATAGTTCAAATAAATAAATAATAAATCATGTAACACTGTACAGTGTACATTATGTCCAATATGATAAAAATTCAATAAAATTGTTTTTTATAACTTAATAAATTAAAGATACATTGTCATTATTTTTGTGATATTCATACTAATTAAAAAAAAAATAAATTAACTTTTTTTTAAATTGAGTTAAGTTAATATTTCTTTGTATGTTAAATTTTAACTTATCGAGTTAAATTTATAATTTGTTAACGGTTAACTTGTCGATATTGTGTTCTTTTAACTTAACTTGAGTTAATTATTTTCATTAACTTGCCAACCTTTGAGTTTATATTTAATAATATATACGATTATACGTATGTCGAATAAGTATATGTAAACAACATTAATTATACAAATTTACCATTTTTAAAAAATAATCAGATACTAAAAATCTAATTTTTTATTTTTCGTCGATTTCATGATATATATTTACTTGTCATTAGTAGAAGGGTATATTTCCGATTTATAAAAACTTCATGTTATAACTCAAGTTGGCAAAATGTTTATATTTAATTAGGTACTAGAGAGTAAAAATGATAATTTTTGCAATTATTTATATTTATACAGTTTTATAGCAAAATTATAAATAAGAAACATAATGTTAGATCTTGTTTACATGGATGCATTTATATTAATTATATTATTTATTCATTAATTTAGTTTTTTTTTTTTTTTTTTAGGGAAATATAGTTAAACTATCATTATATCAAAAAAAAATTATGACACTAAATGAAACTATCAAAAAGCTTAATTTTGATAAAAAAAATTTATTAATGGTCGTAAAGTTGTTGAAAGAAAAACGTGTAGAAATGGATAAAAAATATAAAGACACAACGGATAGTTATACGACTTTAATGGCAATAATTTAATATAACTCACATACAAATTATATCCACTATAAGTAAATAAGTAAATATTTTCAGATTACAAACAAAGAACTAGAAAAAATTAATGAACAATTTAAGTTGGAGCAAAAACAAGACCTTAAGATTAAAGATCGAATAAAAGCTGAAAATGATAAAATAAAGGCTAAGATTGATGAACTTCAAGTAAGTTTGATATATGTATTAAATTATAATACAATAATTACATGGATACCGATATTTTAGATTCAGAATAAAGGATTTAAAACACAAATAAATCACCAGGCAGACGAATTACGTTCTAAAGAAATAACAATTACAGGAATGACAAGAGAAAATAAAATATTAGCGTCTAATATTGAAACCGCTTTGGTAAGTCAAGTATCTAATTATGTATTCCAATTTCCAAATACTAATTTAACAAAATGTGTATTCAAAATAAATTAAGAATCCATTTTTTAATCTAATATTCACAGATAAAATTAAGTGATTTTGAAAAAAAGTGTCAAATTTCTCGAGAAAAAAATAAAAACTATGAATAAAGAGTGTTTAGAATCAAGAACTAAGTATAAGGGCCTACTATATGAAAATAATGCTTTAAAATCAAAATTGGTAATTTTTTTACTGATGTTCATAAAATAATTCATTAGTTCATATTTTTATTTAGAATGATTCAGAAGAATTAATAATAACAATGGAAGAAATGAAAACCAATGAGCGTTCGATGAAAAAACAAGTGAATAAATTTAAACGAATGTTAGCAGAAGAGCAAATGGAGAATAAGAAATTAATAGAAATTACTGTAATAAAAAAAAAAACAATTCAATATTGAAATTTTAAAATCTATTTACATAAAATAATACAGGTATGATATGTGTTTTAGCATCAATTGGAGAAACAAAAAACAAAGTATATATACACAGGAGAGGATTTAACATTAGTAAAGCGTAAATTAGCAGAATGCATGGATAAGAATCTTGATTTGACAATTAGATTTAGTAACCTTGATTGTCCTTTCGTAAGATATTATCCAACAGATTTATTAGAATTTTTATTTTATTAATTCCTAATAAGTAGGAAAACATATCAAAAAAAAATTAAATTTATTAAAATTAACTTTTTTGGTAACTCGGTAAGTAAAAGATAATGCTGGGTGGTTCTTTTAATAGTAAATACTCGACTTTGAACTAGTTGTTGATTAGTTATAATTTATAATTATTTAAAAATATATTGTACCTTACCACTTTACTCCACTCAATATTCATATTAGAATTTAGTTAGTATATCTATACTAACTTATAATTAATAGACAATTTTTCACAATTCGATTTCAAATATAAAAGTTTCTAAAAAATTATTTTGATTATAGTGATATTTTATGGTATTTTTTAATAAATTGTAATCATGTGAAACAAAATATTTTTTGTCTATCGAAGCACTTAGTACTTACTATTGAAAGAGTCGCTATGATATATACAAGTTGTATATTTATGTAAAAGTAAATTCAAAATATTTAAATAAATCGATTTTATTGTATTTAATTTAATCAAAAGTATTCATGTATAAGTGTTAAAATATTTTTATTTTATAAATTTCACAAATTTAATTTGAAAATATTTAAATCATAATACAAATTAAATAATATTTAACGTTGTTTATTAAAAAAAAAAAAAAAAAAAAATGATGAAATACATAATATCTTTATATATTTTTACTTACAACTATCTTATTTAAAATTGGTATTTCGGAAATTGCCAACTAATTTTAACAGATATTCAAATTAATTTTTTAAATAATATATTATATGATTATATGAGACCCTCATAAGAGTAAAGATTAAATTAATTCACTATTTTAAAAGTATATTAAATATTGTTTACAAATACTTACACTACACAATTTGTAGTAAAAATTTTGGACTCAATCTTAAGATTTAAAATAATTATTAGTATAAAAACACGTGTAATCAAAATATCTGGTTTTTTACTATTAATTTTTTTTAATTTTCTAAAGAAAATATTCATATTAAAATTGGTCCATTGTTCATATGTTATTTATAATAAATTATATGTACAATAAAAGAAATTTTATATTTAAGTACTTAAAAAAAAATTTACTTTACAGTACCAATCAAAATATGGTAAAATTGAAGATAAGGAACCGAAAATAAAATGCGGTAAATTTCATATTAAATCCAATATCTGCATTATTAGTAATAAAATAATGAATAGGATTTATAATATGACTATTTTTCACGTATATTTCTTCAAATGTCATTCTCAAATATTATTATACTAGTAAATTATTATTTCTTTGGATTATTACAATATTATACATTGAAAGATGGGTAAGTTGGTGATCAATTCAATGATTTCATAAATTAAATAGCAAACAATTTTAGTGTCTATTTTTCTAATATTTCCTGTAAAGTTTAAATTATTAAAGCTTGATATATATTTTTCCATTAAAATACTAAAAATCTATTTATAAATATACCTTTATATAAAAAATTCTTATCACAATTTACAATGCCAAAATATGCTAACTTCAATAAAAATTATAAAATAATGTATAAACTATATAGATGTTTAATTAATTTTTTCAACATTTGAGTTTAAGACCTAGTTAAGAATCTTATGATAAGAAAAATTTGTTCACATATTTTATGATTGTTTAAAATGTTGAAAAAAATGTTTAATTATTTGTTTATTCTAGGATCGTTGAAAGAAAGACACTACGAAAATAAAATATTTGCTTTAGAACAAGTAATCAAAACGTATAAATTTTATTTTATATTTTACATGTCATGAATTACAACATAATATATACCATTTGTTTTTTTTTTAATAGATTACATTTAAAAATAAAAAGTCAAGATGAAAAACAACTTAAATATCGAGAAGTAGTGATTAAAAATATTTATAATACAAAAGCGATTGAAAAAAAATTAAAATTGTCGAACGAATTGCTTGAAAAACAAAAATATCAAATAATATATGATGAAATAGATACTTTGTCTAAAGAATCTAAAATTCAAAACCTTAAGGTATAAATATAAATCATAACCCTAAAAACTATTAATATTTTAAGATTAATTCTCTGATTATTATTTCTTAATTATAATTGGCTAAAGAAAGTATGTAATATTTACAATAAATAATAATATAAGTTTGTATTTTTTAACAGATTCAAAACGACAATTATGATCATCAATGTAAACTACTAAATAGACAATCAACTTTGCTATGTAAAAAAATAAAAGATTATAATTTGAAAATAGAATCTATGAAAAAAGGCACGTATTACCTTGTTATTAAAACATTTGTCTAGCATAATAAGAAATAATGATGTCAATTATAGTTAATTTTTATTTTTCCAGAATCTACGAGAGCAAATAAGATACTTAAAGATGCGGAACAAAAAAATGACGAATTACTATATAAAACTGAACAGTTAAAAAAATGCACAGAAAATATTGAAACGCAGTTACTAAATAATGATAAATGTAAAAAACTACAGCAATCTGAAGTAGACAAAATGAGATATTCTATTGAAGAGGTAAAATCATAACATAATGAGTTTTTATATATTACTAATGAACTTAGTACTTAATAATATTTTAGTATTGAATAATTATTTAACAATAAATAATGTAAATAATAATATTTAAATTAGCTTATTAAAGTATGTTATATTTTAGTTCCAGAAAAAATTCCATAAAATTCAAGAAGAATTGAATATTACTAATCAAAAAAATCATGAATTGACAAACTCAATTACACATTTTCAGACCCAAAGTGAATTTAATCACAAAGTTCAGTCAAAGAATATTAACGATGCAAAATGTCAAATAAAACAATTATTAATTCAGAATAAATTATTAACGTAATTATTATAGATTGAAATTTATATTATATCTACATGTTTAATATTACTAATAATAAGTAGATTTTGAATATTTTTGAACATCTATAAACAAGTAACAACTATGTGAATATATATTTTTAGATTTGAAAACAAATGTCTATCGAAGTTTAAGGATGATAATGAGCTATTAAAATTCAATTTAAGGAATGAAGAACAGAGATTAGCATACTCTCAAAAAAGATTTAATGAATTATTTAACGAAAAAGAAAGCCAGATAAATACAATGAGAATACCTGAAGTATTAGAAAAAAATGATAATTACATTATAAAATTTAATATTCAATGTGTGTTACAGATTGTAATCCCAGATTTTAAAGAAAGTCGGCGTATAAAATATATGTTAACTAGAAAATTAATAAATAGTCGCTCTGAAATAAATGAATTAAAGGAAAAAACCAACTCGTCGAAGTGTAAAAAAAATATCGGATAGTTGGATAGAATAGCACTAATTATTCTTTGACGATATTAACTTCACATTTCTCAGTAAGAATTTAAATTTCAAACTTTGCTTTTGCTTGATCACGCCAATTTTATTTTGTATTTGTGAAAATTATAGCAAAATGTGATTTTTATTTAGATCTTTAACTTTATATGTTTGCCCTATTGTGCCCTTGGGCTCAGCCAAACCCTCAAATCTTAAGACAATTCAAGCGTTCCAGTCCATTTTCCTCCGCATGGTCGCTAAAGCCCCATGGTACGTCACAAACGCCGCTTTACATGAAGTCCTCAAAGTTCCTTCTATTAATCAGACTGCAGCCATCTTCTATCAAAGACTCCACTTCAAAATGCAAGGCCGCACAAACCAACTGATATCACAACTACATACAAAATATCTTCTAGGTAACCCTACCCATCCGACGCCTAAACCGCAACTGGCCCAAAAACCTTCTCAATTAATCGATATACTAATTTAAGATTCTTGTAAAGGTAGCTCTACTGTAAGTTTCCCTTTTCACCGCCACATCACTGTCATTCTCCTCCCTCAAATTTACTTAATGTACCCATAGTATAGATTGTACATTTTCAATAAACGCGATATTTAAAAAAAAAAAAAACTTTATATTTTATCATAGTTTTAAGTCAACAGCTGATACATATATTAAACGTACAATACGCAATTACAAACGTAAGTATGTTTAAATTTCAGTTTTTTATGTATATACAAGTATATTTACGTATACATATAGGCGTTACATCATCTATACTAGATCAGTGTTTTTTTTCTGGTGTGAGGATCGAATTGAAAGAATGATTACAAAATATTATTTTCCTATTAAAAAAAATTATTTGTAATCACGCATAACGAAATTCACTTCCAATTTTATTATATCAAAGAATTGTAGATAAAATGCATTTGAATCTTACTGATAATGCAATTTTATTGTTATTTGTATACTATTGACTATTATATTGATTTTTTGTCTTACAGGGTTAATACCTACTATATATTTATTATAATATTATATAGTATATACACTTAAATAATTGATTTATAGTAACGGAATAGAATCCCTTTGTCCGAGATTAATTAATAATGGACTAATAAACAATTTTTAACAATAACATTTTATCTGCGTGCTTCGAAATGGCTTAGGTGGATAGTTGGTTCACGAATTTGAAAATATTATTTTAGTTTCGTTTATTCACATTAGATAGGCTGACAGAATACAAAAGTTGTTCACTAATAAGGTATACTATTATCGGTCGTTTAGAAAAAAAATCTTTTAAAGTTTCATTCTTAGTCAAGTGTGGTAGTGCACTATCTGTACGATGTTGCATGAAGTATGTCCATCTCTAGCGATAGTGTATATAACCGACCAGAGTGCGCTTTCCACATTCTTATTTATTATTTTATTTTTCCTCGTTTATTATTATTATTATTGTCGCCGCATTTGGCTTAAGTATTTAATCGTATATTAAGATGCCTTTACGGCAGTAAGGCAGGCCACCCAAAGTGCTGCACTACCAACCAGAAAAATATAATATAATATAATAATAAAAATTATTTCAGACCTCACAATGATTCAGGTGTTACAAAAATAAACAATAAATGTATAATAATAACAACTATGGACCCGTCGGTCCTGCAAAAAAAACACACTAATATTTGGTCGACCAATACTCACATGTGGCTATGTCAGGTAATGCGCGCACCGGTTACGTAATAATAATTTAATACAATGAAAATGACAGCCGCGTGCGCGATTAGCTGGCAACAGCCACCGACGACGAATTCAAAAACAACACAGCAGTAAATGACGAATACGAAAACCACGACTCACAATGATTGTTGGTAACAATAATGACCGCCCTAGACTGGGGAAATAAAATATGATAACGTCGACAATAAAAATTGTTCCAACGATATTTATCAAACAACCAATTCACGAAATCACAGACAACGTGGTTTTCTTCTGCGAACAATGAATGACGAACAATACGGACGGAGCTCCACGCCTCCACCAGACCGCAGCAACGAGCAAAAAAAGAATGAACACGAAATCGGAAGTACGAGCCGGTCCGACACACGATCGAACCGAGCTCGACAACATTGAAGTATGAGACGAAAGCTCAGTGTCACCTACACAAATGAAAAACACGCGAACTTATGGAACTGTCGGTGTCACTGAGATCAATGACTTGAGAAAACACGAAACATATTAACCGAATTTGTTTCGACCGCACACGCGCGATACGGAAACGGAACAACGAAAACATATTTTAAAACGAATGTGGGATAACGGCCGCGCGCACGCACCGGACGGTTATCACACAACAGCTGTTGTCAACCGTACTGCGGTGTCGCATGACGCGAACCGATATCCAGACACGAAAATTGACGAAACGATAAACCCCGCCAAACGACTAACAATTTAAAATTCCAGTGTTGGCGACAACAATTATTATTATTAATTACGTCTGATAGAATTATATCAATAATTAAATATTTGCAAGACCATTTTTTTCTATTTTACCATAAGCATTTTCACTAGGTATACATATTTCACTACAATTTGTAAAAATAGGGTCAGCGGACGTCTCATGGGTGCTTGAATAATTAAATGAGATAAAGTATTATACGTACAGTATTTATTATTTTGCCGTAAGCTTTTCAGGCAACACATTTTTTTGACTTGTTTTAAAATCTATTAACGATACCCGTCACTGGTATTTAAATAAAAATGTTGTAATAACTTCTTTAATTTTTTCACACCGGGTTTTAGTGCATATTATACGCGAGCATACACAATATATAGCTACTGAACTGCAGTCCTTATATTTTTAGTAAACCCTGACATAGTTTTAAATTGGTTGGGTAAAGTACGGATTTGATAAATCATATTTTAGATAATTTTTATCGTTATAACTTATAATGGTTTTTATCTATAAGATAAATAGGAGGACATATCATTATAATGTAAAGCTCTACGCCTCTCTATATATATATGATGTCATTATACAAAAAAAAATGTGTAATATGAACTTTTTTATATAAAATAAAATAGGGGCTGTTATTCTGCATTAATAATAGATATTATATATCAATAAAATATGTTGGAAAATTATTGTCCTTAAATTCTACACTGGCTATAAATACTTTATGTGATCGTTGATATAGTATTACACTATTATTAATGTATTGTATTGATAAAAAAAAAAAAAAAAATATAGAATTATGGACATTTTGGGCTTGGACGAAAATGAAAGTATCTCATATATATATTTAAACATTTTATTATTTAATAATACATCCTTATGGTTTTTACATTCTTTACGTTGCTAATTTTCTTACCGGGGAGTCTCTTATAAATTTATATTATATGCATATTATATATACAAACTACCATTGGCGATGTATAATAATTAATTCCTTAAGGCTTAAACTGTGCTAATGGATTTCCAAGATAGCGGCTTTTTGTTATGTAGATGATATTACATAAAATACCTTTGGCGTGTGGAGAATTTCAATTAACACTATTATTATATAATTATACCGAAAACACCGCAGAGAAAAAAAACGATCGAACAAAAATATACAGGTTATATCAGTTATCTCAACCGAAAAATTTGCAAATTAATGAACATTTTTTTATTTAAATCCAAACATTAATTAAAAAAAAAAAAAAAAAATTGGCCTGGATATTTACTTCGGATTCAATAAATCTATCAATTCCTTTAGAGATAAAATGCGTGTTTATGCGCATAAATCGACGAAGATATTTTAATTCACCATTGAAGTAAATCGAAATTGTTTGGCTAATAATATTTATAAATCTGTAATTATTGTTAAATTATATTTTTAAATTCAAATATACGGGATTAATTAATTGATAAATTGTGAAATAAGAAAATTGTTTTTGAAATTTTGGTTGTGTTTATGTTGTGGAATTTCTACGTATACATTTCGCACTAAATAGTATTATACTTAACTATTGAATAAGTTTATCCTGTCGTAAAAACGTTAACAATCGCAAAAGGGTTCGATATTATAATAATATTATGCAGGTACCCAACATCGTTCCAGTTCATAATGACGATCCCGAGATCGTATATTATAATACTTATACTAGGAACTATTTCTATTATATGTATAATACATACGCTCCCCGCGTGGATTACGTTCCAAATGTCATACAACAGAAGATAGAGGTATATTACAATTCTCGGACTACGGTGCATTTAATATATTATTAAACCAACTGACACGACGACACGGAGAAAATGTCAAAAACACAAAATCACTTATATTCTTAAATGATCTATTTAGATTGAACGATCACTATTAAAATCGCCCAGATGGTCAATATATTATGTACTAACTACATAATATTAGGTAAACAATATCGCGTTCGCTCGTTCGAATGACGTTCTCTCGTATCGAATGGCTTATATTAGTCTTGAATTTCTCAATAGCCTCAATCCTGCTATAGTTGGGTGTGAGTTACGTAGATTATCCGCAGTTCTTATTAAATATACACAACCAAGGACCACGAGAATAATTGTTTACAATGTGATGCTACATTAGTATGATTACAGTAGGTATGCAAGTTTGACTTTTTGTGACACACACAATACAGTAAATTGATGATTGAATTTAGCGGAAATATTTGTACGTACTATCTATGTATAAAACAATATTATGTTAAAAAATTATTTACAACATTTAAAAAATACAACACAGAAGGTATAAATGATAATTAAGTAAAGTGTAAATACTTTGGTCCGATGTAACGAACCGTATAATATAGTCTGTTGGATAGTTATACTTCGTCGAGTACATAATAATATTATACGCAATGTAGGTACACCGTATACTATATTTAGTTAAAACATTTTACATTTTTTGTTTCAATCGACGAGAAACACGCCAATGCTGCAGATGACTGTTGTTTTTGTACACGTATGGTAACACCTGACCTTTTTATCCGTTTGTTTGTGTATGGCGTTTTTTCCGTACAACCCATCGATCGTAAAAATCGCGCGTAACACACTGTGTATTGTTTACTACTTTTTTAAATTCAATATAAAATATGAACGCACGAATACTTACAGTAAACATCCATAATAATAACGCGTCGAGCTCTTCAGAACGATGGAATTGAAAAAATTGCATAACGCTTATGGAATACTGTCTCAGAGTAAATAATATGTTTGATACCTACACGGACGTCCCGAAAAGTCACGATTTTCCGAAAGATTTATTTGCACAACACGAAAATGATAAATACACATATGGCATACGTACAACCTACCTTTACTTGCGTATCCAATTAAATTCGTTTCCTGGGGCGCACTGTAAAATGTACATACCAAATGTAGTCGGATACATATCACTATAATTTATCGCACAATTTTTCAACAAACTGACGACGCTGTGAATTATTTTTATCACCCTCGAATTTCGAGTAATAGTCGATAGATATTGGGATTCCGGTACGCGTTGGGTTGTACGTATTATATATACCTATAAATATATATAAAAAAATAAAAAAAAATACGTATAGTAGTCAAACAGAGTAGAAGGTCTTATATCTCATCATGGTTCGGATACTTTTCGATATACGTTTTGTTTGTTACTTATTAGCGCGGAATGCGATATTTATGAAAATATCTGTGCGTGATATCGTATATTCGTCGTATTTATTGTCCATCTTATTGAAAACAAGATTCTATTCGACAAATACATTATTACAAAATAAAATTATACATTTTTCTTTCAATATCGTCAAATATCCGGACTAAACCGTTCTACCGTTAATGTTTTGAGTATATTATATTTTATCTAATTTAATCCAATCACCCACGCCACGTTGGTTTAGTCCAGCCGTGTAATACATCGTTTGTAGCTTATCAACACATACGCCAACAATCGACACGTATGTTTTAGATATCTAACTATAGAATTTTGTACTTGTCAACTCTTCTTAAGGAAGGACTGAGAAGATTATAGGAAATAGGAAATCTTGCAATTTAAATTAACAAAACTTAAGCTATATGGTCACATGCTGGATTTAAATAAGTTAACTATAGTGTGAGTCTTGTATATCTTGGAAATGTGGTTAAAAAATATAGTCTAGATTTATTGAGTATGTAGGTGTCGATTTTTATGAGAAGGCCAGTACGTGTAGACGTCGATTGAGATATTAATATGATTCTAGTGTTTTGCGAAATATTTTAGGTTTGTCCATCCAAATGATTTTCAATTAAAAAAAAAAAAAAATCCCTCTACTTAATTATTGTGAATGATGTTAAAAAGTTTTTATTTTTTTCATTCGACCACTGTATGGTTACATAACATTATATTATAATATATAGCCAAATACAATTTATATGTATAACAGAAAGGGTTCGTTATAGGATATAGAGAACCGATAAATTAAAAATGCAACTTATTGTCGATGGCGGAGTTTGCACACATTTAATAATATCTATATGTAGCAGTATAGGTAGCTGGACTAGCTGGTATATACGTACAATAATATTGATTTCCCGGTCTCGTTATTTATCGCTTTCCACCGTATTATTTTTTTTTTTGTTTCTTGTCACTATTTTAGTTTTTGTTTGACACTCACACAAACTATATACCCCTGTGGCTCTGTCCATCACCAACTTTTACAGTTCACCATTATATAATTACACTGAAAATGGCGAAATTCCGAAGCAGGTTTTCGGCTTTATATTCATTGCGGTCTACTGGTTATCGGTTGCTGATATAAATTGTATTGATTTATTATTTTCGTTCGGACGACTTGCTTTTCCTCTATCCCGATAGTCGTTATGTCATTAAAAAGGTATCGGATCTTACCACATACGTTTTCGTCTAGCCATGACTCTACATATATCTATATACCTAGATTGAGGTAATGGTAAAAGCAATATCACGCGTGGTTCTTCTATACATAAACGTATTTACGATACGTAGGTAAATGCCGGTCTGTCTGCGATGACCTATGATCACTTTTTTTGTAATCTAATGTGGATTGATTTTTTTGTAATAAATATAGCTATAATTTTACCATGATATTGAAAACAATTGAAAAAAAAAACAAAACATTTTTCAAAACATGATAACTTGTATTCGATTTTTTTTTTAATGAAATAACTTCAAAATTAAAATTATGTGATTAACAAAAATAATCACGATAATAATAAAAATAATTTACCATTATTGTATAAAATAAAAATATAGACGATATTATGCATGTTATAGATAGGTACATAATTAATAATGACTATACGCAATAGTATTCTATTTAATTATTTAAATTCCTGTACTTTTTATTAAATGATTAATAATATTTTCTTAGGTTTGTGGTTCTATTGTGATAGATATATCTTTTCAAACTGATTTTAACGGGATGATACAATTTAATTCTACTAAGAATTATTTTTAAAATTAAAATAACATGATGATAATATTTGCCGTTGATAAATGTCCTATAATTATAAAAAAAAAAATATATATATATAATTGTTAATAGAGTTCATAGGTTTTTTTCATGAATATTTTTAATTTCTTATTAGAGGAAAGCGAAAAGTGGTGGAAAATGAATATTGGAGGAAAATAGTATCTCATTTTTGAAGGAAAATGCTTATGGAAACTTTTGAATGTGAATTATCGTTTGATCTTTATTCAATATTTGTGATAAATGTAATTTCTTTGTAAGTCAAGTACGCAGTTGTAGTAAATAGCGCATGCGTAGGTATCAATGTAGTATGCGTGTGTGCTTTGTAAGTGAAGACATCTGGTCATGACTGTAGCACTATAGTTGTTATCATTATACATCATAATATCTAACTTTAAAACTTATAATTAAATTGTTTGTTGAAATTATTGCGTGACGTACTGACGTGTATGTAAACATTGTAACTTAACACTTGAACAACTGGATTATTAAGTTACAAGACATAAACGTTGGTAATGGAGGTTGTCGTCGTAGGCTTACAAAATACGTATCTTTTAGAAGTAATATATTATAATATGTAGTACGTTTTCAATTTTATGATTTATTGTTATGATCATCATAATATAATTTGTTTTATAATAGTTCAAATTAAATTTACTATTGTGCAATATTAAATTCTTAGAATGCCAAAGTCACATCACTATTATAAATTGATTATGATAAATGCATTTAAGTTTACTTATAGACATTTTATATATACATATATATTGCATACATATCTATATTTTCTCAAACTCTATTGATAAATTGAAATATATATATTGTACCTATAAAAAAAATAAATACCATTTTAATAATATTATTAAAACACTTTATTTAGATGTAGTATCGCTTATACAAAATGATAATATTTTCTTTGTGGATATATAAATTATGCTAAAATGATCAATGCGACACTGATATAAAAGTATAATGAATGTCAACTAATCAAAGCATTTTACACAATTTAATATTCATATGGAAAACATTATATAGTGTTAATATATTAAGATTGATAATAAAAAATTATTTATAAAACCTACTATAAGTGCTATAATAATGCGTTTTTAATAATTAAATACCTTAAAAAACTGTCACGGTATCATTCATTTTACAGTATATGAACTCAAAGTTCAATCGTTGATAAAATTACTCAATTATATTGAGGTATTTATGAATTAACCAAGAAATTATACATAACACAACACTCACAAAACCAGAGGTTTTTAGCAATTCTTAATTATGTTACAGCTAAATAATCTACTGGTCTATTGCTTTTGAATCTTGATCATTTATAAAAATAAAACTTTTTTTTTTTTTTTTTGTTTAAATGTATTCATGTATAACAGTCACAAATTAAAATATTTTTTAAAATAAATTTAACGTAATAGATTTTTTTTTTTTTTTGACAGCGATTAATTAATTAAGTACATAAAATAAATTAAATGTCGTTCTTTATTAAGTCAAAGAACTTACCAAAGAAAAATACCCGAAAAACACCTACAAGATCTTTTCTGATTTTATCAATAAAATAATAATTTAAAAATTAAGTACCCCAAATGTTGAAAAAAAATTCTATAGAATTTAATTTCTATAAGTAGCTTGTAACTTTGACTATTTTTCAGTTTTTTTTATAAGTTTTAGAAACATAACTTATAAAAAAACACACAAAAAATTCAGTAATCACTTAAATCTAAGGGATACAACCACTGGAAAACTTCCCCACTCATGCTCCCCGATTCTTTCTTACAAATTTACTTATTGTACGCATTGTAAATTTTTGTATATTTTGTGTATTAAAAAAAAAAAGTTCTAGAAAACAAAGTGCTCATAAAATAAGATAAAAATATAAAACAAATAATTTCATTCATTAGAGTATAAAATATTTGATGGTTATCACTATTTTTTATTTCTAAATAATATTATTGGTGTAAAAAATAACTTAGTATTCATACTTATTATAAATAAATCTCAATAAACTACTTAGGTGATAATATGATTGTTATTAAACGGAAAGAAATAAAAAATATAACTACAATTCTTTAGTATTAAACCTTTTTTTAATTTTTACATAGTTCAAATTAACGGCTATTATTTTTAATGTCGATAGCTTAGAAATTAAATATAGTACTAATGGTAAAATCTTTATTATTTATTTTACTAAAATATATTTTGTTGCATAATTTGAACAATTTATATTTAATATATTAATTATAAGCTATTATAACTCTATAGGTATTTATAATATGAGACGATTCAATCAAAGTTCAGCCATTCGACGATAGTGATCTTGTAATTTATTATTAGTTGTTTTCTGTTTGAAACATTGGAAAATTACATTGAAGAGAGTTAAATATGTCGAAAGACACTCATAAATCGTTGGATTTATTTCATTGTAATTATATTCTCTGGGGACAAAAGGGACAATTCGCTTGAAGACGCATATGATACAAACACACATCACAGCAATAAACGACATTTGCATTCGTGTTTCTGTTTTTTAAATCTCTACTGCCATAAATTCCAAAAAACATCATTGTCAGTTCGTCACATCATAGTTTTTACGCGTTGGGTGTAGTAAGCAATATGTTGTATTGTTATTTTTTACTTAGAAAGCGTTTTGTAGTTTAACTGAAATACCAATATTTTACATAAGTAATATGAATAATGAAATCATAATATTCCTAACAATTGTAAAATGCGAGTATTTACCTATATATACATAAATCCCTACGTGTGTATAATTAGTAATAACTATACTTAAGTGCCTAATTGAATTTAAATGTATAATATAATTTACCTAATTATTATATTTTGAAGCCTCGTTATTATTGCATAAACGACATATGTATTTATTAGTTATTAGGTAAATAATTAAAATTTTTATTCACATAATATTACGTTGTTTATTTGTTGATAATTAATATTCTTATGTTATTTTTTTCTTCCTTTAGAAAATCCGATTACCCACGTCAAAAAATGTCACTAAATAATATCACTCGTATTATGATATCTAATACAATAGCATTTTATTTTAACAATATTCAGATATTCATTTTGTGTTTCTATGATTTTATCAATAATTGAAATGTTTAAAAAAAAACTATTTTTATGCATATTTGAGTGCATTATGCTATTATTTCTAAATTCTAACTTACACACATAACACCTAATACGTATATTAAAAATACAATAATAAACTGTATCTTATATTTTGAAATAGCAATATATTTTTATAGTATAATAATATTATAACAGAAATCAGTTAAAATTAAATAGTAAAATATTATAAATTCGAGAACATAGTAGCTTAGAAATACATCATTATCAGTTATTATAGTTATATAATTATAACTATCAATAAGTTTTGTATTTTTTTTTTTAAATATGAGTCTTGAAAATACGTTTTATAAAAATATTTAAGTTCAGATTTTTAATTTGAAAAATATAAAAAATATGTGATTGAATACCGTGTAAAAATGTAGATACTTTTAAATATTTTCATTTTTTATAAATATATTCAATTTTTTAAAATCAATTTAGCGGAGTTTTTAGGAATTTTTTCTCATATCTTAATTTTATAAATCATTTTATACAATGTGATTTGACGTAACAAAAAAATTGATTAATCTATTTTTATTGTTCGAATATTTAGTTTAGTATAAATCATACAAAAATAGATGTTATTTTGACATTTCAGAGATAGAGCATTATAAATGTTTTCAATTTCAAAATAAGTCCACGAGGAAAACTGTGTTAGATATTATTTATTATTGTATTATACCGGTGATATGTTATATTAGTATTTGGAATTAAATTTGTGTTCTATACCTCTGTATATGTTTACTTGTAAAATTTTAATTAATTTACAAGTTAAAATAAAATATTTAGCACACTTTTATTATTAGATATACTTATAGAGTATAGTAAATATTAATTTTAAAATAAGTATTTAATTTTAAGTAAATCAATACTTCGAAAAAGCATTTTAAATATTTCATTCAATTATTTTTTTCAAAACTATTTGAATACTTTAGTCAACTATTTTAGAAGCTTAATAAAAATACATTAAACCAAAATTACATACATACGAGTATATACTTATATAGTGGCATATTTAGGGGGTTTGAGAGTTCCTCAGATCATAAAAAGGAAAATCAAACAATCGTTACCACAAAGAACTACATTTGTATAGCATATTTATGTTTTGAATATGGTTTGTAAACACCCCCAAAATGTCTCAAAATACGTATGAAAAAATAAGAATATAAAACGTTATTATTGATGTATATAGACAAAGTAGCTGCTTTAGATGTATTTTACTGTTAGAAATTGAAAAATAAATATGAATGTCAATCTAATAAAATAAATATTTTGTCCATATTTTTTGCGACCATTTGATTTATCTCGAGCATTAATATTAAGTTAAGTCAACTGTATAATATTTGTTTAATATAAAATGTGTCTTCTAATCAAATTTAATTTTTAAATGTTTATTGATATTTTATGATATTTTTTTATAAAATATATAATAAGAAAAAATAAGAATTTTAATGGTAAAATACTAAAAAGTTAATAAGTATTTTATTGAAATATAAAAATACAAATATTATGGTTGCTTATGATACGATTTTTTTATTATTTTTTCTTATGTCAATAATACATTTTTTTTATTTAAGTAATTGATAATTTTTAAAATGCAAATTTTGAATTTTTACTGCAAGTGGTTTATTTAAATATTTATATTATTATGCTATATTATTACTTATTATTTTTAAAACGCACATGTATTTTAAATTATTAAATAATTATTAAAATTTACATCTGTCATATTTTTTGAATAATATTCGCGCTTAATTTTTAGTATTTTTTTCTTTTTTTTTAGTACCTAGTCACGTTATTTATACCACCATCGTGTTATATTATTCTACCTACGCATGATTGATTATTATTTTTTTCTGTAATGCGTTGGCCGTTAGGGGAATCTTCTTTTCGTACCTATAGGTTTATGTATACGAAACGTGTTTGTTTTCTTTAATATATTCAGTTTGAAGAGAAAAAGAAAACTTTTTGTAAAATGTATACAATTTCTACATCCAAGGATTGAACGATATCCAATCTGCCATAGGAACTGATCCTATCATGTCCAGAACGATTCGTTGTTATACGTAGGTCTAAAGTTTTAAACATTTTATATTATTGTAAAATTTCTCGAATCACAGCAAAATGCATCAATATGTGTAATAGTGTTACGAGACTAATGCCAATATCTGATAACGTGCACATTTACATTGACTTGAAATATTCGTTTTTTCAAAAAAAATATAATATATTAATTGGAATTTATTTTATTATAGTAATACAATTTTATGTTTACAAGAACTGCTGCTTATTGGTTGTATTTCTTATATCATCAAATAAATTGTTTGACTTTATGGGGGAATATCTAATTTTTTTTTATTTAATAACTATTTAATGACATGAGTGATGGTGTAACCACGCTTCTAAACTAAAATTACTAAAAATATAAAATATAAAAGTTTTTTATTGATAAACTTCAGTCGAGCAGAGTGAAGAGAGTACAATTTTGTGGGTTACCAAATTTAAAATTATTTTTATGAACATTTACTGTAAATATCAAACATTAACAATTAGATTTTTTTTTGAATGCGTCACCAATTAGTGTTTAAAAAAATATATTATTCTTTAAGATATGCATTTGAAAATAAGAATTATCATAAAGAAGAATTAATTTTTTTTGGTAAAAACCAGTTTAAGAATAAAATTAATTAGAGTTATTCGTTTCATCCGTTTTTCACATTATATGAGAAAATAAAAATAATATGAAAAAAAAATAAAAATTGACCTTAAAGAAAAGTTTGATAAAAGCCAATCATAATGTTTTAAAAATAATGGAAAATATTATAATATTTAGAGAAGTATATGAAAATTATAGTTTCATTATCTCAGCTCTCTGCGTGTTTAATAATTACAGTTTCTAGACACGTAGGAAAGGTACCGGAACGGGGAAATAGGACAATCGTACGCAATGTCTCTGTGACAAACTGTATTTTGGCATGACGATCATATAACATACAAGTGTTATACAAATTAAAATATGGTAAATAAAAATAAATTCAAATCATTATTATCGTAAATTTATTTTTACAGCTTTGATATTCTATGAACTGCATCCGTTGTTTGTTTTTCTCGAATGAATAATATGTGCCTTTATATTATTGAGAGTTAGTGTTGCCGTGTTTTGTCTCAGCAATTTTCAGACATTTTTTATCCGTTATTTATTTTTAAGATATGTGCTGATTTATTTTTTAGATCAGAACGGGAAACGATAGAAATACATTATTATAATGTTTGCATATTGACATTTTATTCAAAAGGTAACAACGATATAACGTCTTAAAATAATACAATCTATATAGAGTTGAGATTGGTTTTTAAAAAGGTTTTGAATTTGACAAAAAATTATATTATACAAATTCGATTTTTATTTGTTTTTCAATTCATTTTATGAATTATTAGAAAATTTTTAAAAAAATTATCTTCATTTGTTTTTTTTTCTGTTGGTCTTAAGTCAGTTACAAAGGCTAATCACTATAATTACTCAAATAATACATTAGAATGAGTTACAGTATTTACGATTGATTACCTATATTTTAATTATAATTACATTATATTTTGTTAATTGGATTGTTTAAAAAATGTTAAATTTACATAAAAAAAGAAAACTTAAGTTTTAATGTCTTACAATGTTTTATTTTATGTTAAAAATAACATTAACCTTATACGTAAATAATAATAATAAAAAAAGATATTTATTATTTTATTGAATGATGGAAATCCATTTTATATAATGGAATTTAACTTTATTGTAGAATACGTTAGCTGTAAGCCATTATTTACTATATTTTTAGCTTAATGTATATTTTTATCAATTGATGGTCGATTCATATAGTTTGCTTAAAAAATTGATTGGTAAAATTATTATAAGTAGAAACGGCGTGTAAGCCTCATTTTAAAGAATAGTTTTTATTATATATTATTTATATTTTGCAATTTATTTTTCTATTAAAGCATTACATTATGTTAAAACACATCCATTCCTCAGATCAGAATCTAAAATTCAAGTTTAGGTAAATGGATATTTTATTGATTTTATTATTATTTTTTGAATCAATGACATTTTCTCCATAATATATGGAACAAAAAATGTATAGACTAAAATAATTTATCTATTCAATACTTTGCCAAAAATAGCTTTAATTGTTTAACAGAACAGAAAGAATTATTTTGATTTGTATTACAGGTTTTATATGCTCAATTGAAAAAGTTCAAGGAGGGATACTATGTCACATTCAAATGTATGTTATTACTGCTAACTACACAAAAAATGTCGATCGTCACTAACTTCACCCGTTGCTTATTGTTATTTCTATGTGATATAACTTCTCCAGGGAAATACTTGTATTGACTTTTGCTTATGAGAATGAATCGTTTGTCACAGGGCATTTTCCGTTGGGACACACAAAACGAATAATTACATTTTTATCGAATCGTCCAAAACAGGGATAGTTACGAATGTTTTTACGATAGAACACAAAAGCAGTTCTTCTCACTTTAATTGTCTAAAGGCTTTTGCACATCTGACCTAGATTTGGAGCATATATAGACCTGTGCGTTTGGGGTGATTAATGGATGGATACGCACATAGAAGAGAAAAAAACAGCATTTGACATGTTTATATCGTCAAGTGCTTTTATAGAAATTGTGGGGAAAAAATAAACGTAGAATAAAATTTTGATATATACATTGGTTATATTTATAAATATTGTTTGTCGATCAAAGAAATTATATTTTATACTTGGAAGTACATATAATAGAAGCATTTTATAAATAGAATTTCTAATGTTTTAAATCTATAATTTTAGAAACGAGTGGATTTTTATTTATTTGTATCAAACACTTTTACTATAGTGGAAAACATGCTTTGATTTTCAATCTCGAGAATGATTTTTGTAGAAAATTAGATGCAGTTGGTACTTTGAAGGGTCAGAAGTAAAATATTATTGAAAAATAAAAATAAATAATTAAGGAAAAATGGTAATATTTACCGTGTCTGAGGTTTAAAATTTAAGGAAACTATGTATTTACTTGTAAAATTATCATAATTCGTCAAAAATTTTTCTTATTTTGATATAATTCAAAAATAAGTGATAGTATGCACTTGAAATTTCCATTAAATGTTTAAAATATTATAATTTATATCAAATGCCTTCGTATTTATAATAAAATTCCCAAATATATTTTCCACGTTAAAATTACACTATCATAATCGACTTTAATATATATTTTTTATTATACCAGGTATTCAATAAGTTTGGAAATTATTGTATGTATATCTATGTTTTAATACCAACGCAGATCAATAAAAGATAACACTGACAACATTTATAATGTAAATTATTTAATAACCTTATTAATTATATCATATAATTGCATATCAGTTCCCAATTAGTCTAATGACTGTTTCCAAACATACTGAAAACTCTGTATACAGTACATGTACATTCGGTGCATAAAAATCTTCATTGTAACCTTGGCGTGTAAAAGGATAGTATCATTTACACAATTTGTATTTTGTTATATCGTGCATTGCGTATTGTCATCTAATATAATATCTCTACGCCGCTGAGGTTGAAGCACGAAAGTGTATTCAAAAGTATAACACACGGATCTTATAAATCAATTTACATCGTTTGTCAAATTGAGTTTACATTATGTGATTATTGCATTATAAGGTACACTCAATGCGCTTCCGTAAGTTTTAGACGGTTGTGATTAAAGCTATTGCACACCCTTGTACTTAACGCTTTACAAAATAATACAGCTAAAGGGCAATAATTTAAATTTCAAATGTCAAGACTCAAAACTGTTAATATACTTTAATGGAAATACCAGTAATATTGCATATTATTGATAGGTACTCAATATTCGCATACGAACGATGATAATAATTACTCCTCAAGACTCGGTTGATGTAATATAATTATTAATTATTATCGTTATACGTCTTGTCTTTACATTGTTGTAATCCGGATTATTGTCTTGGTTTTTTTTATTTTTTTATTTTAATGACACTTTTACTTGGACTTAATGTTCAGTTTATAATTTATTCTATTTTAAATAGTCCAAAGACATTATAATTAATCCTTTACTACTTTACTGCTTACAAGAGTGTATGTCATACTCCATAATACGAATATATTATTACGGATATTGACAATTTAATGAAAGGAATTAATTATTAAAATCGAAATTAAATAGTCTAAATAACGGTAATTATAATTTTAATCAAAAAAAGAATTTTTTTAACATGTATATCCTTATCAAAATTTTAACAATAATCAAAATGACTTGAATAATTATATGTGCGATAATAATCCATATAATAATTATAGCAATCAGTTTAGCATTTTAAAATGTATGGCAAGACATGAGCTTTTTATTTAAAATCCATATTGTCTAGACGTAATAACTACAAAAGTGATTGTAATGTTCACAGCGTTATGATAATAATCAATATTATACTTTATAGGTATTAATATAAAATACTTTTATTGGTACAAAATTATTGATTTGAGTATTACACTTCTATGTAAATTGTTTTATCAGATCCGAGAACTTAAAGAAATAGTCTTTTAAACTGAAATCGAAACTATAAAATATCATAATATAACCGTTTAATTTATTTTAAACCAAAGTATTTATTGGATAATATATATATATTATTTTAGCTATAAATAAAAGTTATAAAAAATATTAAGCTACAGTTAACTTATTATTTTAATCATTAGGAAGACGATTGAGTTAATAATTAATAAAATATAATTTTGTATACTGTTTATAATGTTAGCCGTTAACCGTCGATTTTATTGTGTCATGACGTATAGAATAGCTTAAATAATATATATTTAATATCGCTGTTTTATGAAAATAGATTTGAATAATGTTTGTATATAATTTGCAAATATTTTAAATATTTTTAGATTTTTAACAGTGGATTGTATGTGTGTTCAATGAAGAAAATTTACCTAGTCAAATTCGGAATAAATAAAAAGAGAACCAATATTTCCACTTGTAAAAAAAGTGGAAATACATAATTAATATTAATTAATTATCGTTTATTTTATTATTATAGATGTTAATTAAAATTTAAAATAATTTAGACATGATAAACTTGTTACCCAAAGTTTACAAATACGAATTGTACAATATAATGAGATTTCCACTGTTTCCTTGAGTTCGAATTTGATCTATTTTGTATTTAAATTCATATATTTTCAGTTAAACACGGAGATGGACGCTGTCGTTTCATGTTGGAATAACTATGTAAGCGAGTAATAAATTTAAAATTATAAATAGGTATTATTTGAATTGGTTTTCAAAATTGTTTTCTGCTAAAATGTATTGAATATATTTCATATAATTATATGTGGCGACCAAATAAATTTTAGCATTCTACAAAGTACAAATTGGCAGCAATTTGCGAGAAAGGTGCTGTGAAAAACATGCATATAAATAAGTGTTTCATTTAAACTTATCTTTATTTTTAATGCGAAATGGTTTACAACTCCTTAATGTGATCACGTTTCCCAGGAACTCGCATCGAAGTACTTATTGTTAGAGTTAGCCCGCTAGGAGGGCGATCTCGTTGAAATTATTTTACGTCTTCACGTATTTCCATAGAAAACGCACGCGCTTCGATATAATATTACGTATTTTTATATTTTGTTTTTATATGTATATATATATATTTCGTATAGGTAGTAGTATGTATTTTGCTGTGCGAGAACAGATTTTCATCGTTCTGGTAAAATAACGATTCCAATAAAATAAGCTTTCGTGAGTGTAAAAACATGTTTAGCGATCATCACACAACGTACAATAATATTGTATGTATCTTGTGTGTGTGTGTGTATATATATATATATATACTGAAATGTCGAGTAAATGAACCGTGTCCTGCTGCGTACGTACTGCGCACGTATGTATGTACGTGAGTATATGTATAAATATATACGTTACGTATATTTATATATATATATATATATATATAGTTACAGTGGTACATATACGTAGTGCTATGGCCGACGGTTATTTATTTTTCCTCTTAGATTTCGGCGCTGAACGGCGTGCCGCGGGCGCTCAAACGTTTCACGAGATTATATCGCCAACAGGACAAGGTGAACATACTATAGCCACACACAAAGACCCTGAGGACCGGACATCGCCTTTATAACTGCGGTCTATGTATTTTATCGGCACCGTTTTGTTTCGGTCTAAGCAAGTGGTCGTACGCGTATAACATAGCAACGGTCGTACAAATCCGTTCCAATCAATTTGCCGGACACGTCACCATGTGTACACGACGTTGGTCTTCATAAAATAAAATGTCATTTCCGCCGAGCTTGCCGAAAACTTCGCTACCTAAGGATTGTTCTGCGGTCGTCGGACAATTGGATTAACTCGGGTGCGCGACGTTGATAATTACGTATGTGGTTCGAGTCGTACGCAGATAACGAGAATAATATTATGAAAACAATTTTAACACAGCTATGATATGGTACAGGCGAAATCACATTATTTTTTAAATTGTCAAAATGCTCATTTGTGAATAACGTATTCGCAGCTTGTGTCGTGTCTGGGTGAAATGTATAAATCACTGAGCTTTGTCCATAATGAAAACAACACGTTTAATGAACAGTGACGCTATATAGTAATAATTCGAGTGTATAATTAATAAGAGAACATTATGATATTTTTTATCGGCGTCTGAAGTTAAAAAAAATATTAAAACGTTACTATTCATTTTTATTTATACAAAATAAAAATATTTACTTGTATAATATTAACTAATGAACGATTTTTAATCGAAAATTTTTGTTTCACTATGTATGAATTTATAAAATTTATTTTTTACAACATAAAAACAAATGGCTCACGATATAAAACCAACATATAATTAAGGTAATAAGTATAAACAATATTAACTGTGGTTATTAAGTATTTAATACAAAAAAAAAAAAACATCTGTCAGCTTAGAAAAAATTTGTGAATTTAAGATTTGAAATATTTTCCTAAATAGCCTGGTACTTAAGTAATTATCAATAAAAATTATGCTATATTGAAGTTAAATTGAAAAAATAACGTATACTTTAAATTATTCATCATTCTCACTTTTTGTATACTTTTTTGGTATAAAATTCTTGAGTATGGTAGTTAAATATTTTGGATAGCCCAATTGAGATTGTATTGAATCAAAGTATATTTTTCTCGAAAGCATCAATAGATTTTAAAAAACCCACATATTAAAGGTATAGCATTCATACCTACAATATTATAATCATAGACCATAGCTGGGTAAATAAAATCTGTAGAAACTCTTTTTCTCTTTTTATATACAATTTTTTGTATTCGTTAAAAAGTATGAAATATGTTGAAGTGTGGTTTTTCGAAGACTTTATAATATAAAGGTTACAACAACTGCTTAAGTGAAAAATATGTATAATAATATTGAACGAGAAAATTTTTTTTTTTACAAGAACTTTTTAACTTAGGTTGTGAAAGAGAAGTTATTTATCATTGAATTTTGTTGACGTCAATAACAAGATGTATAAACATATACCATTCTACGAAAAATCAATAAAAATTATTGTGGTCGTTTTTTTTTTCAGTAACATAAATATATTTGTTCTCATCAAATATTATCATTGGAAATTTAAAATATTGTTATTGCAAATTAACTAAATTCATCTTACTTAAATTTAAGATATTAAAATCAGAGTACTTAAAACTGTAATTTGTTATGTTTATAAACTTAATATATATATTTATTTTTTTTAATGGATACCTATGCATTTTTTGACTGCTTCAATCGCTTTTCTTTGTTTAATCAAAACAAGGAAAAATCTTTTTGAATTAACAAAATTTAATGGGATTTGGAAATGAATTCCTTAAAGAAAATTTCAGCGTCAGTTTAAATGATGACGGACTTTTGAGAAATGGAATATTACGATTTTTGAAATGAATAATCCGTATAATAGTATCACAATTAAATATTTCACTGTTGTACTATACAAAGGGCTTTTAATTTAGTATATACAATTCTTAAACAGAGTGGAGATAAATTCCTTGAAGTACAATTTAATTATTATAAAATGATTAATTGTGTATAAGAATACTTACTTTGTTCTCGTAAATGCAAATGTTTAGAATTCATTTTATAAGAAAAAGACTGTTATGTAACCGTATTTCTTAAACAATGTGTTTTTATGAGTTAAATGATAAGTTAATTTATGAATAGAAAAGTCCTGTTTTTTAATTGTGTACCGTTTATATATGCGTACATTTAAAAATAAGCTAATAGGTTTGATAATTTTATTTCATTGACAATCAAGTAATTAATTCGACAACAGCCCTTGAGTGCACTGCAAAATTAACTATTCATATTTTATAAGTATAGTGTTTATAAGAGAAAATCATGATACTTGTGTACTAAAGCTGTTGATACCTATATATTTCATAGTGTAAAAATCAAAACATTCTTGAGTCATTGAGTGTTTTTGCATCTTTTATTAATGTCACGGACAGACCTTTTAACCTTTTCTTTAAATTTTATACAGATTTATAAACAATGTTATTTTAAATTCTGTACAGAAACCAAAATAATTACGATGATGTGTAGTTTTTTATTGGCATCTGTCATCATTTTTTGGAGAAATAAAAATACTTCGATCTTTAATTTTTAGAGGAGATTCTGATAGGAAACCGGATTTGGTTACTTTTATTTTTGGAAGTAACGTTGAGAATTTTTACGTAAAAATTCAATTTTTTTGCTAATTATTATATAAACGTATGATGAGAACGTTTTGAAATATATTTTGTGTCTCGTTCACGCCTAAAATTATTTTTCATGCATACAACGATACATCATTGAATTTAAATTTTATTTATCCGTCACTATCACCTACTCAATGACTAAATGCACTTTATACCTAATACACATCAGAGCGACTTTTCTAGTTTATACTATTTAATTAATGTGGGGGGACACATTTGGATAATTATTTTATTTTTTTTTTTACGATTCTCAACCGAATATTTTATTAACAAAATAAATTTAAAAATAAATGTGCCTTTTAATTATTTTTGCATTGAATTGATACACAATTAATTTAATTAAAAGCATTCTGTGGCTATATTGTGATGAGTGTGACCATTTTTAATTTTCAGAAAGAAAACCATCGGTTTTCACTAAAAAGTTCCTTTTATGCAATAATATGATATGTTTTCTTCATACATTTCAATAAACATACAGCGTAGTTATCGGGGGTGTAATTAAGGAGCGATGAGAGGGATAGATCCCAGGGGGCCTATGCAATTGATATTTTGCAATATTTTATATTTTATACTTGTTTTTCAATTGCATAAATCATAATATAACGATGTAGATCCGATGCGCTCTGTAAAAGACTCACCAAAATATTATCTACAATAGTTACAATAAAATAGTAAGCCTCACTAAGGTTATTTATAAACTTAACTTAAGGTTGTAGTTAAACACTTAAACACAAGACTAACCTATAGTACATATTAGATATCTTAGTCCGTGGTTCTATTTACTGCGGCTGTAATACCATTAAGATAACGTTTAATGATAATTATTACTAGTTTGTTTGTAACTATAGTTATTTACTAGAAAATAACATTATTTTGATGTACTTGTATAACATCATTTACTGTAACAGTCCACGATATTGTGATTGCATACTATGTAGTTTTTGTTCATTTATTTTAATATTTATTGTACCCGTATAAAAATACCTATAATATTATAAATAATTGTGTTCTTAATAGAGTTAAAGGTTTTTTTTTTTTTTAAATGAGTAAATTTAGTTTTTTACTAAAAAAAAAAAGATAATCCCCTTCAAGGCTAATTTTTAAAATTACGCCACTGTTACTTATTATTTAATTTTTATTTATTTTATTTTTTAGATATTCCTTAAAAATAATATGCTAGTGTCATATAATCGAAAATACCAGATAATATCTTGATGGTTTAATATATTATATAGAGTAATATAATAAAAGCAATATTAAGCATTTCGCCTACGCACTCATATACGATTACGTATAACTTACATTGAAATCAATTGAGTTACATTAATTATTGAAGTGATATTAAAAATTATAATTTCATAATCATTTTTGGGTAAATATGTTTTATATTTTATGAGAAAACGTTATAGATAGGTAATTTGGAATAAATTGTGTTAATCATAACTAAAGAAGCGAGTAGCAAAGAATTTTTTTGTACATAATAATAATACTATGTGATGTTAATTGCATTCATCAATATTTGCAACATCATAGTATATTATTATACTGAATTTTGTTTTATTCATACAATACTATTGAATAATAGAGAAATCAAGTAATGAACGCATGCTATAATATGTGTCCGAGTATAATATCTGTAGCCTACAAAACTTTTTCCGTATAACGGCGTTGAAAATATTTAATATTATATAAATTTGTACATTTTAACACTAAGGTATTATGCTGAGACACACGATGGACTTGTAGCATTTTAACGCGTAATGTTTTTAAGTTATTCTAACGAAGCATATTTGTTGTTGCACAATGCGAGGCACGTTGTCCCGGGAAATTTTTATGACGATAAATTTGAATAAAAGTTTAAACCAAAAACTATTCTATGTTTATTTTAGAACGTTTAAGAATAGTGTTACTTTACCTCATGAATATTTATAAATGAATGGAAATTGATGTTGTCTTTGTTATCTTTATCGTTGTCGAATGGGTATTATAATATTTAGCATATTATATTAATATATACGCTATACGCGGACAGACACTCATGACCGTTTTAATATCGCATTCCGTAAATAATATTTTATACTTATAGTTCTATAGAATATAGACTTAAAATCGCATTATGTTTTATGTGAGTACAATACGACACTCCCTCATTACTACGTCTTGGATTTTAACACATTTTTAAATACATATTTTTACTGGAACTTAATAAATTAATTTGAGCGAGATAGTTTCAAATGAGACGTACCAAAACTTTATTTTAAATATCTTGTCGTTATTTCGCAATAATTCCATTTTTTTTCACATATTTAGAATACTTTTTTAATATATGTATACTTTTATCAAATTTCTATTATGTATAACAATTAATCAACTGAAGTATTGGAAATCTAATGTATATATTATCTATTTTTAATATAACTTAATATTAACCGAAAAGGCATTACAGTATATTTTTATGAGCCGTTACGCGTGTTTTGTGATTTAGTATGTCTAAAATATTATTATATTTTATTTTTTAATCATTGTATTAACTCTTTATCTCTTAACAATTAAGTCTTAATTACTTTGGATTTTCAAATTTTCATTTAATATATTGTTCATTAAAACTAAACCAAATAACTTAATATTTTATATTTATATAATAAATACATACTATGGTTGTAAAAATATATTAAAATCCTAGAATTTATCATGTACGAGTATCTAACACAGATCATATTTTACAATTGACTCAGCAATGGCTTGTAAGTAACACACACACACAGACAGAAAATATACGATAAAAGGATGGCATGAGTACTAGCGGCCAGTTAAGCGTTTCGTTGCTACAAACCTTTTGTCATTAAAATATGTCACTCATATGTGTATATGTATATACTTACATACGTCCTACGTATAAACGTATACTTAAACAGTAATAACAATAAAATAAATAAATAAATACTTATACAGAAAACCGTCTTAGGTATGTGTTAACATATTTTTAAGACGGTCAACTAAACATTATGTTTTACTAGCGGCGGCAATGTATTTTTTGAAGTGATTTTCTGAAGGAATAAAACGATCCAAGTGTCTCGACCGTCGAGTGCGTAAATTAAAAACAAAAGACTCGTAAAAATGTTTTAAGTTCGAAATATTGCTCGCTCTATAATGACGTGATTTATATTTTAAACTAAACTTGTTAAAAGTATACCACACGTCGTTTCCCTTTGTTCGTGTGGTAGGTATATTCAAACGACAATATTTATTGGTATAATATAATATTGAAATGTACACGTTGTCATTTATTTTCGCTTCAAGGCAAATTAGGAATAAAATAATTTAACGAATTCGGTGTACAAATAGACTCGATTTTATAAATAAACATATAAATTAATAATTATGATAGTTTACCGATAAATCTTCGTTTCTAAATTCAATATTGTAGGTGGTATACGTTAAGTACACAATTATTGTAAATGCGAGATATCTCCTTTAATCTTTGCCCTACGTATTCCAGTATATATATTATATATATATATATTATATATTTTCTATTTCAATTTTGTCGGCCAATAATATAATTAATGCTTCAGTATGTTGTGAACTTAATTAAAATTTGTTGTATTAAAGCTTTTGTTGAATATTCCGAAAAATAATTGAAGCCGATAATTGTTTTCAAGACTTACTTTTTACAGCGTTGTTTAATATAGGTTTCGTTTGACAGTCTATAATTGTATATATCGGTCGTTATAATAACGTTGTCTACAACAACGTATCTATATGCGATAATACGGTCGTAGCGTTTAAAATAACTATAATTTCGTGTGATTATTAGTGTACTTCATGAATTCTTTCTGTTAAATTGTTTTGTTTCATTTATGCGTCTGGAAAATAATTATGATAACGTGTACGTGTATCCATATAATTTTCGAAGGCTGAGTGTGAATAATACGAACACGGACCCACCTGTATAAAATTTATGTGACTGAAGATGGTCTATAATATTATATACCCATTATTTTTATAATAAATATTATCCCATTCATCATTATATACGTCGTAGGAGCATCACTTTGTATAATATAATAATAAATTGTCTCGTTCATCAAACCAGTGATTTTATTTTTTTATTATTATTATTTATTTTTTAAGTTTCCTTAGATATGTCATTAATAATAATATTATCACCGAGAAAGCATCGACAAATCGAAAGACAAAAATAAATTATGCCAATATTATACCGCGAACGTGTATAATCGAATTATGACAGCGATGTAAATGTATTAAATATGAATTAAAAATAATAATAAAAAAAAAAAAAGAACTAAGAATAAATGTTTTATGAACAATGATAAATGAAGGAATTTGATCGTTTTCGATGAATTGAGATGATTTACAAAATATAATATATTAACATTGATATTTGCCCGTCGTTTATGCACTTAACATCATATAAATTATACTGTGAATTACGATTAATACCGTTATGCACACAAAAAAAAAAAAAAAAAATGGGTGAATTTATTTTCCTCGTAAACGAATGCCGCCTGCCATTACTATTGTCATTTTGAATATGTACCACCCATCTAGGTACCTACGCGTGAAAACGATAACGGAGTTATATTTTTGAAGAACGTAAACGACAAAACAATAACGTTGACGATTTGACATTAATTATAAAAGGAACAATCGTGAAACAACGCCTACTAGTGTCGAAAATTCAGAGACTATATACCTTCATGGCTCATGCTTAACGTCTTGATTCTGTGGTCCGTTATTGAATAATATGAAAACTTAATGCATTTGTAATGAAAAATTTAACAATGTTATGATGTGTATCATACATTTTAGGTCGAATTAAACTGCATCGTTGAATAATTTAAAATAAGATAATAATAATATTATAATACATTCAAGAGACTGTTATAATATAAAACAATTTATTAAGCTTAGTGGTTTCTGTGTATTGCTTTCACTCAAATGCATTGCTCAGGCTTAATAATAAAATTGAAATCTAAATTGTATTAGTATTTGAATTTAGTATACGAGTACCTTTGTTAAGAGTAAATAGAGAAGTTCATAAAATATTATTCAGCGTTTTTTCATTGTTATAAGGAAATAAAAACGTTACTTAAAAAGTATTTTTTATTAAATAATATACTATTTTATATGGTAGATGTGATATTTTCATTATTATCGTCCGAATGTTAGTATCCTAGATGAGCAAGCGCCGATGCTCCCCTTATGCATAATTAATTAATTTATAAGCGGGTAAAAACCCTATATAAAAATAACACAAAGAAATTATAATTATTATATTACTTTTACAACTAACATAGATTATAAAAATAATATTATATAATATATTATTATTTATTAATGATGTATTATATTTAAATTAGGAATAGTTCTAATGTTTATTGTAATAATTTTTGTTTAACTATATGTTTGAGATATTAGATGTATAGTATCAAATGTATACCTATATATGTATTATCACTTTTTTTTTATTTTTTCTAATCTATAATTATTAATCACTATCCTTATATTAATAAACTGAATAAGCAAAATAAGTATAGCTCTAAAATAAAAATAAAATACCCTATAAGTTTTAAATAATAACACATAAGTAAATTTTTTAACGTATTAATCAAAACTAAAATATAGCCTTGCATTGGTTATCAGTGATTACTGTATTATTATTTTATCAATTAGAAATTGTCTTTACTTATCATAAGATTTTGATAATTGTGCTAAATTTATTTTCGAAAAAAAAATATTTAAATGATAAAAATTTTAAAATATAAAAATAAAACACTATAAATTAGCACTTTAATATATAATATTCTCGTTAGCTCCTATTATAGAACATTTTTACATATGCAATACTTGGTAATATTTTATACTATTATTATAAACCGTTTTGATGCATCTCTTGTAACTATTATTTTTTTTTTTTTTTAGTGCACATACTTCAAGTATTTATTTTTTTTTAATTTTTGTATTATGTTTATAGTTTTTTTTTTCTTTAGCTCATTAATAAATATATAAATAATTGGTATTGTGCTCCTAATAAATTATTTCTAGAAAAATGCGTTTTGTCAAACCGTTATTATAGCTCGTCCTTGGTAAATCACCTTAGAAACAATTAAAACTATTTACTATACTTTCTAACTCTAAATAATATTAGAAAAGTGTAAACCTTACATTAATTAAAAGGATGTTTTGGAAAATAGTAATGTTTTCATTACCTATCTAGTTATTTTTTTCAATTATATCTATATTATGTCAAACAAATATTCATCTTAATCTATAATTCCTAATTTTTTATCAACTAACAACCATAATAATTAATCCTAGTAATATCGTTATATTTATTTTTTTATTAACACAATTTTCTGTAACTGATTATGCTGTAAGATATTTAAACTGTATACACAAGAATGAAGGTTCAGTTTATTATAATATAATGATATACAATTAAGGTTCTCAACTTTTTTTTGCTTAAACGCCATCATTTAATCCTTACGTACTTTCTGAAAATCCTCTCTACATTCTAATAAAATAAATAATATAAGCGTATTTGGTGTACTATGGTCATCGGTGTTGCGGTAAACATAAAGAAAATGCATGGTACACCGTACTCTGCCATAAAATATTAGCTGAGAAACACTGTTTATATACCTTAATTTTTTTCACATAAGATACAAAAAAAAGGTATTAAAGTCAAAAAATACCATTATTTAATAATTAATAATTAATGCACTTTTCACCAATACTAATTATTATTATGTTTATCATAATTATACGTCATATTATACTATTCGGAATCTAAATTAATTATGATATTCAATTCATCCGAAATAACAACTGAAATTTTAGAAATGTATACTAAAATACTTGAAATTCTGAGATAAATATCTTGGTGCATAACATTCACATTATTTACATTGCATCTTTCATGTTCGAAGTAAATTAATTAAAATCTTGAAATTTTAAAATTAAAAAGTTTTTTATTTATTTTAGAGCCATCTTTATTCTTAATACTGTATATGAAAGTATTATACTGTAGAATTTCTTGAAACTAACATAGTTACATATGATTAAAAAGTTTAAGCTCAATAGCTGGTTGTATGCCTACAGATTATATATACATTATACACTCAGAAGTATATGTAAAACCATTTTATCTCACATATTGGCCTAATTTATAAATATCCTTTACTATTTTTTTTTACTTTCATGACGCTTTTAGTTTTTTTTTTTTTTTAAATATATAACTATATAATATAATATTCTACTTTTTAAAAATTTTTGTTAGGAATAAATATAATGAATTTATATTATAGTTTTGTGTTGATTTTTTTTCATTCTATAAATTGTACTAATTTTTGTGAGTTTGGTGGATACCTAACAATTATTTTTGTCTCCAACATAGTTTTCTTGGTAATTGCGTCTATCCTGATAATTCAAATGTTATTGTTCGACAGTAACGATTTCACACTTATATAATAATAACAAAGAAGTGAAATGAAAAAATTCGCATTATAACACATACATTTTTTTAAAGCTATTAATCATCTAATCAAATTACAAGTAAAAATAGATTATTGGATGAAAGGAATTTGTATTTTATTTTATTCTCCGGAAAAAATAAAAATACTATGTATTTAGTTTTTATATATAAGCTTTATAAATAGGATGTGACCTGTTGCGTTTTTTATGAATTTAAATAACCTAACTAATTATTTTTACACATTTAAAATTGTATAGTTTTTTTTTAAATATTTTTTTGTAAACAATTAGATACTTTCACTGAACCACACTTGTTTTAGAAATTATTGTAATTAACACATATTTAGAAAGTAAGTTTAAGTGTTTTAGTCTCATTACAATATAAATAACATAATGAATATTATGTGTGAAGCTGTGGTCATGTAGGACATTGGTACATGTTTTACTATTTCTCAGTTGTTATATAAAAATAATGTCGCATTGTAATAACTCCAACTATATGTTTTTACGAGTTATACATGATTTGTTATTGTAAAAATTACGTTATTGGTATCATTATGCACTTGTGAAACACTGTACTATTTTTTAATACCTATAATAATACAAAATATTATATGATGTCCAAATAAAACATTATAATAATACAAAATATTATATGATGTCCAAATAAAACATTTTTATCATTTCGAATTAATTTTATTTAAATATTTTGTTTAGAGTTAACTAATACTTAGTATACTATATTATAATACATCGATAATGTGGTATATGAGTATTAGACATATTATGCTAATATGTCTTAACTTAACATGTTTTCATTAAAAAAAAAAAAATTATTTCAAATACTTCTTAATAAAACCTAATTAAAGGTAGTGGGTATTTAAAATAGTTTTGCCACTTGGATATAATAAAATAGAAAGATAATATGTCGCATAAGTACGTAAAATCTTTGGATGATTTAGCTACCAGAATTATCTTGAAGCTCATGATGGATCGTCATTGCCAATAATAAAAACATTACTATATTTAGGTTATACATAAAAGTCAATATAGTCACAGTTATTACTAATTAGGTACTATTTATTTAATTATTTTTCTTATTAAATTTAAATTTAGTATTTTCTATAATGAATTAGAATAAATTGATTTAATTTATATAAGTCAAAAATAAAACAACATAATACTATATCGAGTATAATATAGTTTATTATTTCATTTAATAAATACAATATGATATAATACTACGTTATGAATAATAAATAACTGGCATTTATAGATCCATTATGAAAAAATGATTATTTCGTTTTCAAATCGAGGTAAATTGTTTGAAATTAATGTCATTTACATCTAATATGTCCAAGTCATATTCAGTATAAATAATACACATTTATAACTGCAGAGAAAATTCAATTTATGACGAGAATAGGTATGCATTTTTTATATTTGGATTTATAATTTATTTAAAGTCTGAATTGAATCAATCGATAATACGAAAATGAGAACTGTGAAAATAAAAAAAAATGTATTATGGTATATGAATATATTTTTATTTATTAGTTGATAAATACGAAATTTAATAATTTGATTAATATGACGTCAAATGTTATTACACGAGGTAAAAATATAATTTAATTATATTTTTTAAAGCAAAAAAAAAAGTGAGTTGTGTACAATTTGTAGCTTAATTTTTAAATTATATAATTAACAAAAATTATTTTTATTTTTTTTAACATAGCATTCGGTCACGACCATAATAATTAGATTTACATATCATATTTATTTGTTTAAATATACATTAAATACAAATGGATAAATGATAAAAGATATTCAATTTAATCGAGCAGATTGGCGGCAACTATAATTTGATGGTACCAAATATAGAGTCAGGGGTTTTATAAAAAAAAAAGAACGGTTATTTGATATTCCCTTTTTGCATAAATATAAAATGTCATAAGTTATATAATTAGTTATTACATTATTTTTTTTTCTTAAGTTATTAAATATTATAGAAATTAAAGATTTATGAATCGTAAAATTCATACAACTGTATTTATGTAAGTATTTAATAAAATTTATTACCTTAATAATGCTTCTATTAAATATTTATTTGAGATTAAACTAAAAAATGTGTATATAGTAATATTTATTTTTAATATTATACCAATTATCAAGAGTTAAAATTAATTTATGATGTTTGATAATAAAATTGAACTTATAAATGTATCTTGTAAATAAATGTAGTGTGTATTTTGATGATTTACTGATAACTTGCTTTGGGTCACAAAAATGAGTTAATTGCAATGACAGCGTCGGACATAATTTATATTACTTATGACAAGTGAAGTAAAATAATCATTTAACTTAGTTATAAAGAGCTGGGCTAAATGTGTTTTGTTCAATAGAGATAAAAATTTCGTATTATTATGTCTACTAAGAATTTTTGAGATTATTAGATTTACAGGGGGCGTAATAATGACATACAATTACATTTTTTTTTTTTTTATTATTATTAAATGTATACAATAATTGCATTTTAGAACGAATAAAGTTTTATACTTGAAGGTACCTTGCCTAAAGAATATTTTATTTAGTTAAGAATATAGTGCCAAAGATTATTGCTGCATCTCATCATATTCTTATTAGTAGTAGTAGTAATAATAATAATAATAAAAAAACTGTGATTCACATTTTGGTACAATAAATCAAAACAGTAATGGCAATACGGCATACGATATTATTTTATAAAATAAATGAAAAATAACTGTTCAATTATAATTTAAACAGCATTATATTATTTTTTAATATGTGTACAGAAGTATTATTTTAGTATAACTAATCAGAGGTTATTCTAATTAAATTTATTGAATTTATGGTTCATTAATAATCATGATTTAGATACCTTGGCTATTATTTATTAAGATATTTTGTTACTTATAATAACCCAGCGAGTTGATAAATATAAGTATACTCAGAAACCATTTGCGTATCTGCCTATTAATGACCTGCTTAACCTGACCTGTCATGTTTGACGTATTTCAGGTTATTATATTGAATAATTAACTGGTTGTCCAGAGAGAATTACTAATTTAAAATAGTCGGATTATGAAGATTTTATTAGGTACTTCGTTATACATTATAAAATATTGAGCATGTATATACTGGACTTACCATGAAGGTAATGTGATTAATTTATTAAAGGCTGAGGGTTGATTAATATAATATTACAAGGGTGGCCAACATGAATAGGTTTGCGAGCCACATAGATAAATACAATGATACTAAGAGCCAAAATATTTGTATAATTTAATAACTTTCGTAAGCTAATACTTAAAAATTAAAATTCATAATAATATTAAGTAAATTTTGATTTGTAAATAAGACGCGAGCCGCATCTGATAATGACGAGAGCCACATGTGGCTCGGGAGCCATCTATGAAATATTATATAAGACTATTCCTTTTTAGGAAGGTATCTTTTACCTGTATAAAGATTCTAAGGTTTTCGATTTTACATTAAATATTATATTAATATGTAAATATTGTATCTTAATTATATATTTTGAAAATATAGAATATCATCGTTCGCTCCCCATAATGGTTGATATATTTAAAAACTATAAAACAATAACGTGCTAAAATATATTTTATAATGACTTATAAATGTTACTCATATTACTTCATGCTTTTTTTCAAGATAAATCATAAAAGACGATAGAACAAATATAATTCTCTTGTGATGTTAAAAGAATCGTGTTCTAATGTTCCATTGATTTTCCGCTATAATAAAGGTGTACATTTTAAAATTTATGTCTTCTTATGTAATTTTATTTGCTCTCTGTGTTTTATTGATAGTACTTTTGCCATGATATAAAATATTTATTAATCCTATTTATGTAATTTTATTATGTTTAGGTACTGTTACAATGGTTATAGCATTTAAATCAAAGAATTAATTTTTCAGTATGTTCTAAAATTTATAAAGTATAATATTTTAAATATGTGAAATTACTGAATTATTTGTGTTGCATATAGTCTAAAATATTTCAGTGTAGCGAAACATAATGTTACAAGTGACTAAATACATTATAGAGGTTTTTTTAATTATCATAATTTTAAGTGCAAATATAAACGTATCTATAGAATTAAAAATTATGAATAATTATATTTCAACATTTTTTTATGTTATTTTGAATAATAATGAAATTAAGTAAATATGCGATAATTAATGAAATTATTTTTTATTCAACTTTCAAAAATTGTACAATAACGCATATAGTTACGATTGTTTTTTTTTATTTTACCGAGATAACTGGTAATAATTTGAAGTTATACTTGAATCTCAACCAATAGTTTACAAACAAAACATTATTTAAAAAAAAAAAAACAACAACATTTATTTAAAAATAATTAACTTTTTAAAAATTATATTTATTACGTATAAAAATAACATAAATTTTATATTTCAATAAACAGAGCCGTCCCGAGATATTTTTATGTCAGGAGCGAATTAATGTAGTGTTATTTTAACCATTATAATTCGATGTGACAAAAAATAATTTTTATACTAATATATTAATTTCAATATAGTTATATTTATTTAATATAGGTAACATATTGGACACTGGAAATAAATAATATATTTTTTTCATACATTTAAAAATATCACTATTAACATTTACATTTATATAAAGATATATTTTTGCTGTAAAATATTCTGTAATAACAGTTTATTTTAGAAAAAAAAAACTACTTAAATAATAATTTAATAATTAAATAAGTTTAATTATTACCTAGGTATAATATGCAGTAAACCACAGAATTGTTGAAATATATTATGCTTATAAATAATACGAAGCTTAAAATATTATATTAAATAAGATCTCGCACATTGATTTGCATAGATTTACCATTGATTATATAGTTAAATTTTACTATATTATAACATATTATAACTAATGGCATGACTGCATTAGGGATAATTAAAATTTTAACTGGTCTAATAATTTTAATATTATTCTGTAATGATAGGTATCTATGCATAGTCTAATTAAATGGACTATGGCGTAATATTTCAAAGCGGATTACTATGATCCATGCCTGGTATGCTCCCACTGGTATTAAGTAAATATTATTATCGATTATGAATTAACTATAAATAGCTTTTAGTCACCTCTGTCTGGAATGTTACGCTATAACGAATTTTCTGTAAAGAAGTTATGATATTTTCTTCTTATTATTATTTCTTCACACTTGCCTCTCCGATACACTACGATAGACAAAAGTTAATAATTTATATTTATTATTATTTATAATAACTAAAAACGTTTTTCGATTATATATAGATTATAATAGATTTGTGAACAGAAAAGAAATACAATTATATTTTCAAGTTATCTTAAACCCTAAAATATTATTAATTATTATACAACAAGTCATTAAAGGGCCTCCTAAAAATGGATCCTATTACCCCATTCCTTCTTAACGGCCCTTCAATAAATTCATATTAAATTAAGCCACAAACAACTGATTGAAATAAATTAGGTGTATAATATAAGTATACGTATAAACCCTGTTTTTAACAATAATTTTAACTTGACTATTTGTACAGTGAACATATTTGTTTATTATTGATATTTAATACATTTTATTTTTTTCTTGTCACAAATACTTATTATTAATTACTTTTGTTGATTTTATGTTAAAGTATGAATGTTGAAGTCTACTGAAATATAGAAGGGTTCGTGAATACCAGCGTAACAGAGATACAAAACAAAAAATAACAAATTAAATAAAACACTTTTAATGTACAATACGCGCAGAAACATAATACAATTAATAAATATTTTTTAAATGAAATGAAACCAAACTATTGATAAATTTTAGTTATAATTAGCATAATATTATTATTTATTTCGCTCTCTTTTATTTTTAATGAAAATAAATTGATATACATTATGGTATTCTGTTTATATAAAAATATTGGATGATTGTCAAAAAGACGATAGACCACGTATATTTTTAATTTTTATGTGGCTATGCTGAAGGATAATATTAATATTATGGTCGTTTTAATTTATAATTAAAAGTATATTACTGCAAATAATTTAGTTTTTAAATTTAGAGCGAAGCATTGAGCTATTTTGAAAATACTCATATTAGTGTTTTCTAGACATGGTATAAAATTAATCATAGAAACTTAAAAATTGCATTATTCCTTAAATTATATTTTTTTATAAACATTGAATTTATTAAAATATCAAGAATAATTTTAAGATACATGGTCATTTTTAAATTTTTGAATTTTTATTATTTTTTCTAAATATTGATAAAACATAAAAAAATTTAAATCGTTAAAAAAGCTTTAAATTTTAAAATTTTTACAAAATTCTACATAACTTTTTTATATTAGTTTGAAAATTTTGAAAATATATCCACGTTTTTTTTGTAACCATTTTATATTCAAATATTATAAATTTTGGTCAAGTCACGAACTACTTTAATTATTTTTTTGGTTAAAAATCTATAAAATGTAAAAAAAGTTGTTTTCTAAAATGTTTTACAAATAGAAACAAAAATATTTAAATAACATATTTATACAAATATTTTTTAAAATACACTTTAAGTTGCTTAGTTGTATTTATAAAGTATTATTTTTAAAACCAATACACATTTTTATTTAATATTTTTTCTTTCACTTATGTGCTTGATTATTAAAACAAATTAAAATATAATACATTTAAAAAAAGTCTGTTGTTTAGTATTTCCTATTTTACAAATTGGATGTAGTAAAGGTAACTTCCAGATTACACGAGTACATTATTCGATGTGCCCAGCAAAAAAGTTTCTGAGCCGCTTAAATCAGACCAGCCTGGTCTTGTTTGTGCACTATACCTTGTGACGGCAGACATTATTCGTGTAGATTTGGTGAGCTTTAATTTAAACTATTCGAACGAATGACTCTAAATAGTTATCATAAAATGTGAAATTATTGAAAAATCGTTATCCAAACCATCATAAATCCTTAAAGATTAGAGATACAACTACTTTGTTGCCAATCCAAATTAGTCGTATTTTAGATGAAACAGAGCAAGCACGGGTTTTAGCCGTTTCAATTCCTACTAGCATTAATTTTGCATACCATCATTCTTCCTTTTTTTCGTTTATCTAATAATAATGACATAAAATATAATATGTATTGTTTAAGTTACCATGGATATATCCAAAATGGATAGAACGAGTCATTAGTCGAGGAAACGTTTTCTATAAGAATTAAGTGTTTTGAAAAATTAGTTACATTAAAACAATAATTTATGATTGTTATTTATTGTCTCATCAATACAGCTATTATACGTATTGCTCTTGCCTACCGTTAAGTTACTTGTGGCTCTTAGGATCTTAACGTTGACAACTAAGTATGGTAAGTTTCTGACATTTTAGCATCAAGTCATGATTGTATATAATATTATGTATGTACGAGTAGTAAATAGTAATAAATTATAACACACATCTATATTACATAGCATAATTTTATGAACGCAGTATTTTTAAATTCCAAACAAATTTACTAAGTCTAATACTGCTACAGAGTAGAGGGGTGTCACTTCACACTCTATCGACCACCCTGAAATGCATTTCCGAGTAATTTGTCTAAACTATAAGTTTCATGTGGTGTTAAACTAAAAAAAAAAAAGCTTTTAAAAACGCGTAAGAGCAACTTCTATTTAATTTATCAAAATATAATGGCGAAATTAAACAAGTTTAATCTATCAAAGTAGTTGATAAATAGGAGAAAGACTAACAGATATTATTTAATAGAAATAGCTATTGTTGAAGAGAAGTTAGATGGAAAATATGAAAGATGTGAAGTATACGTACTAGTATATAAATTATGTAAATGAAAAATATAAACAGCAGCTATTCAAAAGTCGAAGATCTCTTACTGTATGATTCTTATATTTTTTATGTTAGAAAATGTGAATAGGTATTGTAACATTTGTTGCTTGTATTGTAAACGTTGTTTTAGTTTTATTGCGTCACATTGAATAGATTTATTACTAAACAATTTTATATGACATATTGAATAAAAGGTTAATGTTTGAAAATTATATTTTAATTTTTTTAAAGTGATTGTGTATTTAATTTTTTACTAGTTTTTAATAATATAAAAAGAACTATAGAATGTTGAATAATAACAAACAATCATTAATTTATATTATTTGAGTAGTTCCAAACGCGTACGTATACGATTACGGCTCTTATGAATTGGAGACGATGTGTATGTTAACAATTACACATAATTTTGTATTTGTAACACTGGGGAAACTAGACGGTATTACTAAAAGCGGATATTACTCATTAAAATAGTTTCCTAGGAAGCTATTGTGTTATAATCGTAGATATTCTGTCATCCATTGTGGCAGCAACGATCTTGGTGTTAACGCCTTTCGTTACTCTCAGATTTCTGTTTCTATGACCCAGAAGAAGTAAGCATTGGTATTAAGCTGCATCTAAATCCATTGTTTCGTTTCATTGTTGTCAAGTCAATTATGACAATTTCAAATCGTTGAACTCGTTTTACGAATGTCATGGACGTCTTGACGACTGTATCAACGACAGGCCTCGATATCATTGCTGAATATAATTACGACAATATGTGTCACGATATCAACAATAATCGTATCTAAATACATATATTATTTTAGATAAACATATAATATCTGAGCACATGAAAATGATTCATCACACGTCTCACCCAAACATTTAATAAACTTATTTTTGGTCAGATAATCGGGATTCTACTTGAGACACATATTCAGGTGCTTTGAATCTTAGCCATTGTTCCGTTTTCATTAATATTATGGTTTTGTTTATTTCCCGTTTGCGAATTTATACGTATGACAAGACATAAACATTTAAAAAGTAATATTCCTTAGATATAATTCTATACCTCGCAGGGTAGGTACGTGATTAAACTTTATTGGGCATTCAATTAACGCCCGGTTGTTAAAAAAAAATTACTAAGATAGTATTTAATAAAAATAAAGTATCGAAATGTTTTTATGGTTGAAATAATATATTTCTTTATTACGCCGGAAAAGATGGTCTTAGATTTTTAATAACGATTTGAAATGGTCTGGTAGTTTTACCGAGTCATAATACGCTTTAAGAGACTGTATAACATTTTCTCTATCGATTTATACCTCCAATAACACTAAATATGTGTGTACAGAAGTTAATACAGTTTACGTTACAAAATATCCTGAATAAACATTATATGAACATATTATATGTTATTTGTATTTTATTGCCAATGTCTCAATTATTGTATGGATAAACTAAACGCGTAAAGTTCAATGAATTTGAAATATTGAATTAGATTTTCGAACCATAACGGGAAGAGAAGGGTCGTGTTAATCGTCTAAAATCTATATTTGCGCCTATATTGAAAAACTTGAATTGCACTTAATAAAATTAAATATCGTTGAAATATTTGTTTTTGCCCAGTAATATTACAAATCAAGGAAGTTAAGGCAGACACGGGAGAACTTTAATTTCTTCGTATATTGTGAGAGGTACAAAATACATGCAAACTCATCTATAAAATACTTAACTTGACTGTGAAAAAATTTGATTTCCACGATATTACAATGTTCAAATCATCCATTATTTTAAACGCCATTTAGTTAGTGGTTGGTTTCAATTGGTTATACATTAATATTTTTTAAAAACAACAAAAATACAATTATACTTGCAGAAGCGCAAGTTAGAGTTTTAGAAATTGACTTACTGTCGGCAGAATTCAATTTAAATTTAAATTAAAAAAATCAAAAAATCGACTTATTAATCAAGCCAGAATAATTATTGTATATTTTATTCTACCTGTTCAAAGTCTGACAAAAGTGAGACGAGAGTTTTACTGCGCTGTTGTTAAATTTATTGACTTGTTAAATTGTTATGAATAAATAATTATTTTAACGTTATTTAATTAATTTATTATGCGCAATTGAGATATTTCTATATATGCCAAAATATAGTATTTAGGCAAAGGAAAAAACAATTTTCTCCATTATAGAAGTAAATTTAACATTGCGCAAAAATGACGGTATGTGAGTGTATATGGTACTCTATATTCAAGAACTTAAAATGGTCTTTACTGAGGGGTCGTCGAAATGTTATTCCACTTCTTTTTCATTAATCGCTATGAAACACTGTATAATTTGCTTAAAACAATCCTTTTCTCATCTCAAACACGTTTCAAACACTATCCTTAAACATCATTACCGAGTCATAAAATGTTGTCGATCAAAACTTCAAAACATGAACTTACTTGTATGCTTCTTTTAACTACGTCTGATAAATAACTCAATTAACTAAAAACTTATATAAACGTGGACCGTCAATTCTAATACGCATACTAATATTTATAGTTTTCATTACATTTAACTAAAATTTGTAGTCCTTATTATTTACGTATAAGAGCTTCAGAATTTTTGATTAAATATTTGCTGTTAGGTCAGATTAAATTGTCCCAAAGGTGAGTAGGTTGGTGTATTTTTAAGGTACATATTATAATGTATGTGTGTAAACTGTAAATAGTCATGGTGTTTGTTCAGTATCTTATATTCCCACACATAGGTAAATTGCTTATTCATTCTACATTACTATAATTATTTCCTACCTTTAGCTGTCGTTATAATATATATATTAGTGTAATAAACTAGTGTACACACATCGTCGGCCATTATATATTAATTAATAGAATAATTTGTTTGAAATAGTCTTAACGAACGTTTTTAAACAATTAAGTTAAAGCCCGTTTATTTAAACAGTGTAGAACATGAGTATATTTGTCATAATTTGTATTTTTTTTATTGATTTAACAATTTAATTTATATTCTATACGGTTATTAATATTTGATGTATTATTATTATTATTATTTTTTAAAAATATATTTTATTTTTTCATAGAAATAAAAAAGAAGGGAACGTTACAACTGTTAGAATATAAATGGCATGTATCATTCAAGTTTTTTAAGTTATGTTTAAAATGGTTTCGTATATTATAAAGGTTCAATCATTTTGTTTATTTTTAATAAAATACATATAAATTGTACATTATTAAATATTGTTATTTACATTGGAGATACTTTGGGTCTGTATATTTTACGTGGAACACATTTATTTACACAGATTAACTAAAAACTCATTTATTATGTAGTTGGTTGTAGGATATGGATTATGAAAAGGAAATTAACTTAGTAAAAAAAGGTGGAATTTAATCAAAAACGAATAAAGAATATTTTGTTTGAAAAAGCACTTATTTAGTAAAACATTTGTGTTAATTGTGTATGAGTGAATGAGAAACATACATCGTAACTAAATACGTTTCATAGATTTTTTCTAAAACAAATTATAAATTATATTACTAATTAAATATAATTACAAATATTTCACGTATTTAATTATTTAATTAATCTATATTATTAAATAAAAATATATTTATCTTTTACAATATTAATTTAATTTGTTTAAGTGCTTATTTTATAAATACACTAAAAAATTAGTCCAAGTTTTTAGCACAGGCGCTATATTTAATACATATGCAACTTTTAAGTTATACTCTATATACTATTTCAAAGCTTGTGTATTCAATAATAACAGAAACAAAAATATAACAAAAAACTTTACTATTAATTTATTGGAAACAAGGATTGGATATTTCAGAAAAGAGTCCAAAACGTTGCAAAAATATAAAACGTTTAGCACAAATATTAAAAGTTCAATACTAATTACTAGGTGTTATGCATATTAAATACTTTGTCATACTAAAAAAAAAAAAAAAATGGCTTAAAATAAATTTATAGTTTTTTAATAACTATATAATTATACAATTATGTCCAAGTTCCACGTGAAAAAAATATTTATTAATAATACTGATACATTATACTTACTTTTTTCTATAAAATGTAATCAAATATATGATATATATATATATATATATTAAATCTATTTAATAAGTTAATATAATATACATTTTCATAATTGAATAAGATTAATTGCTTAGTCAGTTCAACTATTTTATTTTAAATATTTATTTTTTCATGATAGTTTTATACAATACAATACATGAAAATATTAATTAATTATTAAATAATCCTTTTGATTTTAAAATTGTCTTTGAGTTATTGAACAAGTCGAACAACCGATGCATTTCCAATAAAATGAAACTGATATTGCATGAAATAAAATATTATACAGTTATACTAAGACTGTTGGTTTAAGAGATAGATAAATGAATGTGCACAACTATCTTGTTAACTGAGTCAACATAAATGAATAGCTCCGTAAACCCTCTAAAACTAAAACTAAAACTAAATTCAAAATTAGTTGCTTAAAAAATGCATAAGTTTAAGATTGTATTGAAAATGTATTTAAAATAAAATTAGTAGGTACTTAAGTGTTTAAATAATTATCTAATTTCAATGTATCAAAAATATCCGTCTACATTATTAGATTATTAGTTTAATAATAATATGCCATACTAAATTTATTAGTGCAGTATAGCATGCTCGAGATCTAAAAAAATATATTTATCTTTTTGAAATGTTTTTCATAATAATTTAAATATTTTATTTTATTTAAGATTAGAATTCAATTTCACTATATGCATTTTATCTTGAATACTGGATCGATAATTCTATAAGTTGTAATAGTGATATGATAATAAAAAAAATATAATCTAATTTTGAATATTAGATTAGACCATAGTTTACCTGTCTTTATAACCAAGTGAACCAACATTTTTACCTGAATTTAAATAATTGAACATTGGAATATATTAAATAAATAGTTTTATAAATATAATATTGTTTTATTTGAATTTTATTTCCTACTAAAAAAAAATTCTTTTTTTTTTATAAATTAATAATTGTTATCATTTTTTAATTTCTATATTATTTCTTGTATACACATTGAATCATCATTTCGATGTATAATTTTTAAAATTATTTCATAAATATTTATTTCTATTTTTTTTGAAATATCAACCATCGGGACGATATTTTATTATTATTTAAATGAAACGATAAGTTTTAAAATTTTTCTTTGTCGATACTTAGATAAATCTTTCTAAATAGTTTATCATGAGATGACTTTTTTAAGTTTCGGGAAAGTCAAAAGACGTGTGGCGCAATTATGATGTCGTAAAGCTGTTTTATTGATTGTAATGTTCAAATCTAATTGCTTTGGTGCGAATGAGCAACAAAAGAATTTACCAGAATAATATAAAGTTTACTATTATATATTTATGTATAATGTTTAGCATCATAACTAAATTCCAGAAATAATTTAAAGCTCACGCTTGATATTAGATGGAAAATATTTCAAAACGGTCGACTCAATATTTCGGACGTTATATACTGTAGTAGTACCAGTTATGTTATTTAATATTGTTTATATCACAGCCATACTCAAAATTTTTGTTCAGGAATATTGCCTTTCAATTTGTTATGAAAACTGTCTATTTATTGATTTTATTATTTTTCTTAGATCTGTTCATTCCCAGTTATTAGATTTAGGTACTAGGTATTCATTTTTATTATTAGAATTGTGTTTTTTAAGCATACTACGCTGATAATAAAAACTCTAATTTACTTAATTGGAAAAATGCAGTCCATATATTAACTATATTTACTTTGGTGTGTACATACATAACACTAGTAATTTATACATTAATAGAAACTAACGGAATTGTGTTTTAGACTATACTATTTATTAATCAAATATTTTGGGAATTTGCGACCAGTACTTTTAATGCATTTTAATATTATGTAATATAATACTGACCGATTCGTTATAACAGTTAAAAGAAACAGCTCAAATTTTAATGATGTCGTTTTCATAAATATACAGTATTATTGTATTCCTTTGAGTTTATCAATTTGAATAAAAAAGTAGGTTTATTTGTCATAGTGGAAAGATAATGCTTAAACATGTTTATTTAAGTAAATAAAACCTAGTTCAATCCAACTATTTTTTGTATACGATGATTTTTTTATTTTAATAATTTAACCTGTTTAATTTTATGATATTATTTTATGTATTCGTATTTTTGAAAAAAAATTATATGGGAATTACAATTCAAAAGTCATATATTAATATAAATACCAAACTATTTCATACATTTGGTGTATAAACGTGCTAATCAATTTACTGTACGAACATTCAATGCTTTCAAAACCATCCTTAAAACTGTCTATGAAAATATTTCATATTTTATTTACAGTATTTGTTATTTATTATGGTTATACAATTTCTATTCTTCAATCGTTATAAATTGTAACAATAGACGAAATTATTTTATTTATCTATCTAATGGTTGTATATGTTTTTGATGATATGGTAAATAACTTATTTTTAGAATTTTAGCCGTAGAAAGGAAATTCGCACAATGATGTGTTAGTTTTAACGATAATATTGCTAACAAATAGCCATACAGGATATAAATTATAAATAATTATAAAATTATTTCTAATTTTCTAAATTTTTTAATTAATCTATATATCGTAATTTGTTAATATTACCAAATTAAATACAGAATTTCTCATACTCTATCAAACTTTAACCTTAAAGTTTTTAACTTTAACATGCAAAACACTTAAAAATAATTTCCATGTATACATTTCTATAACAAATATTAATTTTCTTATTTAATTTTTTTTCTTAAGTTGTATTACTTAATAATTATAATATATTATATATTATCTTAATATATTCCTATAGGCTATGATAAATTATTTAAAGAAATTGTGGTAGCATTATAAGTTTTTCTTTAAAATATAGTAACAGATTAGTAACAGTATTATTAAATTAATCATATATTCACTACCTATTATTGCTATGATTATTTTATTTTTATTAATACATTAAAAAACTTACAAATATTTATATATATTATTTATTTATATTATAAAAATTTTAAATATTTTGAAAATTTTAAAAATAATTAGTTTAATTATGTTTTAAAAATATTATATTTATTGAGAACTGTTTTTTTTAGAAAACTTCAACGTATAAATTTTGAATATAATATTATCAAAATACTAACGTATCTTATTTTTGAATTATATTAATGATTTATGAAATATGGTCCATTTGTAACAACGAAATTATGTTGTGAATTTGAATCTATATTTATTGCTTACCAATATATGAATACCTACTTTAACATTTAATTCCACCGATATTTTCAATACTAGCAAGTACAATGTATTAAAATTTCTTTAAAATGAAAAAAAAATCATCTTGGCGTTTCTATTTTTTTTTTTTTGTTACATGATCCTTATATTTCCTAAAGTATTTTTTATTTCATTAAAATGACTACAATAAATCTTGAATTTAGTAAAAATGTTTTATAAATAATAAATTAGAAACTTAGTTTAAAATAAATACAAATATAAAATAAGCATTTATCTGATATACTTATTTATAAACTAATGCAATATCATAATATTTATAAGCCATTAGAAATATAAGCATAGTTTTTGCGAAACAAAAGTTTTATAATTTAAATATACTTGACTTTGTTTATTTCTGATTTTAACTAAGCGTGTTTCTTTTCTGTTTTGTTTTACAATTTACGATATTTTCAGATCACCAAATTAATTGTAATAATTTGTAATAATTAATATTTTTTTTTATTTTTCATCTTGAGTTACGGGTTATGGAAGATACAATTCATGTTTACTATTTTCGCTGCTATTTTAGAATAAATTAATTTTTTATGACGTTACATCTTATTTTAAAAATAAAATAAAAAAAGTTTTCAAGATAAACACTGATATTATGAACAATAGAAATATTATTAATGCCTTACTCAAAGAGGTAGATGTTTCTTTTTAGGTGAATTAAATTTTAGTTTTAATAGCTTTTGAAGTACGATAACAACTTTATAATTTTTTTTTATTTGTTTCACACTCCATAATATTTTTAGTGTTAGAATTTTTAATGAATTATCGTGAAAATTTTTTTTTATTTATTATATGTTTAATACCGTTGTACGTCATAGTTCAAATACTATCAAAATTCTTCATTTTATAATATTTTTTAAAATATTTTTAGTTTTAAAGTAAGAGAAAGTTCTGCTTAACGCATCACTTCCTTTAAACAAATTACAAAGATATTCTCTTCTTGGAAATTTATCTAGCAGATATGTTGTCAATAAAAAATATGTTTGTTTCTTACAAAATTGATGAAAACGTAATTTTATCAAATCTCAATTTCTCATAAAAAAGGTTTATATATTTTTTGTCAGTTGGATTCACAACAAAAATAACTATTTTTTTGTATCTAAATTAGCATAATTTTTACCCATAAATAAATTTGATTGTTTATTAAAAACTATAAGTTTATGTTTCATGCGCAGTTAAATTTATGGATTCATTTATGTTTTTTTTAAATATTTTATTGTAAAATCAGTAAATATTATGTTTTAAATACACGTAAAATAAATATCTGCAATTTACTGATTAGTTACATATAAATTAAACTCACTGATTTTTATACTAGAATACATATTATCATGTGAAATTTAATTCAAGTTCAATTTCGAGAGCTTTTATAAAAACCTAATAAAAAGTAATGAATCATTTTTATAGTGAAATTGTGTTATTAACATTATTGACAAATCTGACTATGATTCATAACAGACCAAAACCTGATGTTTAATATTTAGGATATATACCAGGAAATAAATATATTTTGTCTTATATATATAAATATATATTTTTTTTTATCGATTTTTAAATAAAAAATCGGCTTCTATTTCTATGATCATAAGTTTAACATTAGCATTAACTTAAAATTAATTTTCATTAATTATATTTACATTTTTGTTTTATATGTATTTATGTATATTGTATATATTATATAAATCGTTATAATATTTTGTGAAAAATGTTATCAAATATTTATCAGTATTGAATAAAATTAAGAAATTAAATATTTTAAGTAAATGGAAAAATACTAATATGTATGATAACAAAAAAATTATTAAAGAATATACCCTTGAATAGTAATAATATACATTTTTTAAAATGAAGTATAAAATAGACAAATAAATATTGAACTACATATTATTTAGATTTGAATAATTTATTGTATAAACTACAATATTAAATTTCTATTTTTTAAAAATCAATGATAAGTATTGACAATCGGTTCGTATTGATTAGCGATATTAGTAAAAATTAATTTAAATTATTAAAATAAATTTATTGTTGTATTTTTAAAATCAAATGACATACATATCAATGTTACTATTTAAGTTAATTAATTGATTTAGCTGTATAGTATATTAGTATACCTATACTAGTACTTATAAGTTAAGCAATTTCAATGCAGTAAGTTATATGAGTTTCTTAATTGATTTTGCTTGATAAACGTATCTATTTGAGCTTGTAGAAGAACTTTAGACATTTTTTTATATGAAGATTTAATTAATAATAAAACTTCTATTTCTATGTACACATTTCTTGGTTAATCCTTTAAAACTTAAATCAATTTGATCAAACTAAAGTGTTTGAACTAAAATAGAAATTATGAATATATTGACACTGTTCATGAATTTTATTAAATGTTGTAAACATGGTAAATTATTACATTTTAATCAAGAATCGTTATTGACATCGTTTTATACATAACATGTATGCCGAAAAATAAACTTTAGTAGTTGAACAACATATATTTGACCGAGCAAATATTTCAAAAATAATTCTTTATTCATTTTATAATAAATTGTGATTTAGAAATACAAATGGAAATTGTATTGAAATATGGAACCATATGAATTATCTATAATGTAAATTTAAAAAAATTTCTGATTGCTAACTCCTTTTTCTAAATTTGGAATATTCATTATTATTATATTATAATTTAATTATGTTGAAATAAATATACAAATAAAATACAAAATTCAAATTATTTTTTAAGAAACATTTGTTTGTTTTGCATTATAATTTAATTCTTTAGTTGCCATGGTTAAGCCGTATGGCCTATAATGTGTTAATACTTGGTACATAGGTATACTATACGTACTATGTAAAAAAAAAAAAACATATACTTGTATAAAACTAATAAAAATAAAATTAATAAATTAATGAATTCAGATAAATATTTACCAATGTCATATTCTTATGTTAATTAGAATAAACAAGATATGATATAATTTACAGAAGATTCTAAAATTTTATGAAAAATGTATTGCCAAAAATTTCAATTACAAATAACCTATTAAAATTATTTTAGAGGCATTATGTATGTTAACAATATAAAGTTATTGTATTTCTAAAATATCTATAGTAAAGATAACTATATAATTTAATCGAGTTAAGGCAGAAACGGCTTTAAACCCAAGCTTAAGGCTTAGCTTGTGGGTAGTAGCTTTGAAAAATCCTTAATGACACATCTAAACTAATGGTCTCAAATATTTCCTTTTTATTTTCACCACCTCGTATCAAATAATTTTAAAAACCTTTTTCAAGCTATTTAATACACTGAATGAATATCGACATTTAGGCATATCAGTGTACATAACTAATACAATTTCATACACAAAATTGTATTAAAAGGATGCGTGTCGTAATATATTACGATGAATACATTTCATATGTTCAATGACGGATAGTACGTTATACAAACACATTTTACCAATGTAATTTTAGGGTTAGGTAAATTACGATGAATGGCTTTAGAATCTCTAAGCTTGCCTGGTTTATCTGACTTATTTTACAACTCTGTGGTCATTTATCATCAGTATGACCTTTTGTAAATTTACGGCCAACCCCGATCGAAATAAATTAGTAGAGTTATAACGGGACCATCGATACAAAATATTATAGTAAAATTAGATACTTATAATCATAATTATTATAATACTAATACTTTTAATATATTAATGTAAGCTAAGCATTTACCTACTTTTGACTTAAATATCTAGACCAGTGGTTTTCAACCTTTTTAACAATGTAGCACAATTCTTCTTTTACAAAATTTTTGCGGCACACTAATTCATATAATACGTAAAGCATATATTTTTATATATAATACATATAAATATATACAAAATTAATTCCATTAATTGATTTATCGTGGCACATTTCAAAGGCGCTCGCAGCACACCAGTGTCCCGCGACTCACCGGTTGAAAACCACTGATCTAGACGCTTATTTAATAATATATTTAATTCAAATATTTTTTAATACCAACACATTAGTTTTTTATTTTACATAGAAACATCAATTTCCTAAAAAAAAAAAATGCCTTAGTGAGTTGTAATAAATTCTTTTTAAAGATTCGTAGATACATTTATTTACATAAAATATGACAAATTATATGGCTATTATTAATATGATCAATATGACAAATAATAATAAATTGAGCGAAATTCTCTAAACTAAAAATAAGAAAAAACACTCGTAAAATTATTAAAATTTTGAAACCTCATAACACCATCTAACATAATAGGGCTATGTGTGTTTTAGAAAAAATAAAAACTTCTATACATATTCTTTTTGTCGTATATGTTTTAATAAATGAACATGAATATTCTTCAAGTTAATTCTAAGTTCTAAGAAATGAAAAACATATTAATAAAAACTATAAACTTTATAGTTTGAAAGAGTTTTCAAATTATTTTTCAGTAGTTATAAAATAGCATCATTAAGCACTATGGCGTAACCATCCTATATTACGATATTATAAAATATAAAGTTTATTTTTAGTGATAATATATTAATGGTAAGTATTTATTTTAAACAAATAATAAACAAATATTTATTTGATAGATACATTTTAGTTTTGATTTTTAAATTAGATTTATATACCATTTGATCATGATAAAATATTCATCCATGTACTATGTACTCGTATAATAATAAATTATACACAATAGAAAAAAAAAAAATTATAAATATTATTACTATACAATCGGCATTAATTTAATTTAGGCCTGGTGTGGCGAGGTGGTTGGTCTTGATTACTAATGTGTTTTCAAAGGTTAAGTATCGGCCGGCGTCGCTAGCTTTCGGATGGGTGACCACCCGAGTTTTTAGTGACGAATTCACGACACATATAGTACATACACTCACATGTTCCAACCCTACTAACCAAACCTTACACAAAAATACCTACTGTTCCTATACACGGCTAATGACTTTAGTTGCCGGGCTTAAATAAGATAAATAATAAAAAAAAACATTTAATTTACTTCTTAAAATGTTATTACGTTTAGGAAAACAGGAAAATAATAATTTTAATATCAATAGTTTGTTGATTATAATTTTTTTTTAATTAATAGCCTTGAAATTAAAGATTTCTGCTTCGACTACTAAGGCCATTAGCATTACATTTTTATGGTTTATATTTAATAATCACTTATTGAAAATACATTTTTATAGAGAAAAAAAAATAAATAAAAAAAGATGAGTAAAAATATACAATTAAATTATAGTTTTGAGATACCATATTTAGATAAGTATGAGATTATAAATTTTTACCGTAATAATAATAGTAAATCACCAGTAATGTAAAAGTCTAATCCAACAAATTCCGGTTAATGGCAGGTATATAGTATGGAAATAATTTTAAACGTAAGTGAAATTTTTAACCAAATTCATTTTACGCTGAGACGGACAGTAGTTTATAAGTTGAAATAGTCATTCTGAGGGTACATGGCTGGAGATATAATTTATGGCAAGGAACCTAAACGCCAAAAAGTATTATGGTTGTACAACATGTACAACTTGTAAGTGCATTTAAAAAAAAAAAAGAAAACACTGACAACACAATAAACCACGAAGGATGGGCATGGAGTGTTCCTGAAAACAACGAAGAGGTATGTTAAACGTTTTGAATTCTTTCAGAATAGTAAGTGGCACCTTAAAGAAATTATTCGAATTATTACTATACATTAGCTGATATATTTATGCCCACATTTATAACGGATGTATTTTTACCGTCAACGTCATTCAAGTCTTAATATCCATTTCTATTCATTCAATACATCTGATATGTTTCAGAGTTTCTAGACGGAATTTTTTTCTTATTAATAATGTTACATACATTTTATAAAGTATTAATTATAAAATTATTTTAAAACCAAAGGGTTGAAAATTAATTACACAATTTATTGTTCACACATTTTTATTGGAATTTAAATAAAAATGTATCGTTAAGTAACTTCAAAGTTCAAATTTCGACAATATGAATTTATAAGCATATAGTAACGATTTATTTACCTGTTATTTTTGATATTAAGATATTATTAAACAAATATTAAACGTAGAAATCTCATTAATTCCACAATTATTTAAATTATCATTTTCTATACATAATTATTAATTACATACATTAATATGAGCCATTCAATAATGGGATTTACTTGACATCTAATATACATTAGATAGGATTTTTGATCCACATTTAATAAGAATAAAACAATTAAAAATTGTCAAATGAGTTTCTTTTATTTCTCTAATTCAATACGTTCACTGTTTACTACTAAATAATTAATTGTTTAAAGATCATTTACATTGATTTCGACTCTTGATGATAATAATATTATTAAGTAAAATAAATTTTATATGGCAATATTGTTTTTTTTTTTTTTTTATATATATATTATATTTCATATTATGTTTACATTTATATAACATTGAAGGAATTTATTATTTATACTTAATATGAATTAAAAATAAAAAATAAATTGTATACTATTTTTAAAGAAATATCAAATAGTATGTTCTATGTTATTATATAACACATATCTTATCACACTAATACATATTTGATTTAAAGTTTGTTTAAGAAACATATTACAACATTTTTTCTTTGTGTTTTGAACATTTTAAAAATTAGGAATTAAATTAATTTCATGTTTATGTAATATATTTTTCACTATATTTTGAAAACTTGTAGATTACATTGATAAAACTAGTAATTAAGTTAATAATTTAAAATTTTTCAAGAAGGCAAAAACAGGTTAACTTTATTGATTTTACTTAATTATATACTTTGTTGTAATGAATTAGTGGTTGTTTTTAATTTAACTATGCTTGTAGAAAACCTGCATGATAAATTATTTTTACAATTTATTTATGAACGCTAAATATTTAACATTACTCACACTGACCATAACCTAATCGTTTGCTAATATTTACTTTTGTATAGATTATTAATTCCAATGCAAAGTGTAAGTTAATGCGCATGTTAAAATATATTCTTGTTCAGAGATAACATTGTATGATACAATTTTCTAGTAAATATACGATGTTTTATAATATTAGATTGATATAGATACTTAATACTTATAGGTAAACTATTTCAAATATTAGTTTTTGACCCTGAAATTAATTTTGTAAATTCGAAATACATTTTTAAAAGGTTTGAGTTAATATGTATGTCGTATATACAAGACTGTAAATGAATGTATAATAATATAATAGTATGGTTTTACTGAGTTTGTTTTTCTTTAAAATTCAAAACAAACATTTTATTATACGATACCATTATTACTGCATCAAATGGAAAATATATTTAATATAAAATTAAAAACAAATATTTGAGATAAGTGGTTAAAATAAAATATTTTAATGTTATAATATATTTCAGTACTTCAAGTTTTAACTTATTTGCATTACATTCATTTTTATATTTATAGAAACATAATTTTTATTTTACTATTATAATTATATGATTGTGTTGAAATTTAGATAAAAAGTTAAAATATGATCAATTAAATAAACTTATAAAACATATCATTGTAATTTATTATATAACTCAATGTCTATGTGAGTTATAGATAAACATTTATGTTTTGTAAATTTTTTAATTGGTATTATTATAATATTTTACCAATCTACTACCATGGTTCAAAAATAGCGCTGATTAATAAAAATAATATTAATAGTATGATTTCTTTAATCTAGACACTAAAAATGTAATTCAATTACTTGAATGTTTGAGTGAAACCTTTTTTTATTAAAAATGTAAAAAATAAATAAATATTCTATTTACAATAAGTAAAATATGAATTGCAAAAAGCAAAAATAACAAATTGTGGTTAAAGCGTGATACGAAGAAGTTTCCTACAACAATATATTTAAAGTGTTAGAAATTTTATATTAAAATGTTGTCTTTGAAAATAATTAAAAAGTGCTAGTCATAATAATATAATGTTACCTGTTAAACTTTCTAACTATCGTCCAAGAATACTTTTTGATATCAAATAATATGTTAATGCTGAAATAACACTGTTTAATGCTTACTTTTGAAATAAATCAAATTTTTTTATTAAAATGCATTTTAGATTTTAAATTTTCACATTCCCTTGTTAATTTTTATAATTTTAAATAGATTTTAAAGGTAAATACTTTTCAAAGGTATCTTATTAATCTTATTTTCACATTTTAAATATGTTTGAACTAATATAATTTATCTTGTACAAAGTATATAATCAAATAATTAGATTTGTTAGTTATAACCAAGAGTCAGCGTCAAAATAAGTTAAAACATGTTTTATAATGTAATAAAAAATATATTTAAAGATTTAGTTATAGTTAAATGACTGATTATACCTAAAAACAAGGAATTCGTAAAAATCAAAACAATTGAAAGTGTATTCATTTCACACATTTTAGATAACAAAAACTTAAAGTGTATCTTACTATCCAAATTAAACAAAATCATTTTACAGTTACAATTTGAAATTTTCTGAAACAAAAAAAAAGCAAAACAAACATTTTAAAATTGTGTTACGGATTTGCAAATATTATTGGGAAAAGGTTAAATTAAATTTAAAAATACTAAAAAAAAAGATTCATCTCTTTAAGTATCCTGATTTCATAAACACTATTTAATATTTCATATTTCATAGATTATAGGAAACCCATCGAAAGAAAATAAATTAGGAAAGTAGCTCTTCTGTATTATAGATAATATGGAGTGTACTTTATTATTGCGTTGGTCGCCATATTGTGTGTTATATTTGAATTCAATGATTAATCATTATAAAAAAAAAGGATTCTAAGCGAAGTCAAATAGCCATCTTTTAAGTTTTTACGTATTTTTTTATACTAAATATATAATATTTTGTTAGTTATATAGATAGTTATTCTGAATTACCTATTCCAAAAAAAATTGTATATAATAATATAATTATTTTAATTTTAATATTATTTCATAAAATGCAACTGGAAACTAGTTATTATTAACTAATAATTTGAAATAAATATATTGTAGAATAATGTGAATGCATATTTTGTTTAAATACTTTAAAATAAATCTAGATAACTTAATTTATATAATGAAATTGTAAATAGTAAATAATAATTTGAGTAGTGATATAGGTTTTCAATTCTTACAAATATTTTGTTTTCATTCGTCATTTATAAAATAAATTAAATAATATTATTTTTTGTTTAAATATTTAATTTAATAAAAATATGAATAACATATTATATAGTACCTATAAAAATATTGTGAATATTTATTTTTGATATTTCCGAATTGTTACAAATATAGCTGTATAAAGTAATAATTATTATGAGGAATATTATATTATATTTTAAAAATTTTCGACAATTCATAAAAATATTAATAAAAATTTTTATAAAAAAACTAAATACATCTAAAAATAATGATGGTTGGCTGTTTTAAATTTCTAAGATTTTTAAATTATAACATCACATTTTTAATTGTATAATAACTCACAAAACGCACTTAAAAGCATTATCATATATTCACTAAAATAAAATATGAATATCATAAAAAGATCCAAACTGTTTTAAAATTTATTTTATATCTATAAAACCATAAAATAAATATTTGTTAAAAAATTCAAGTCTCAAATTATAAATATTGGATATTGAATTTGTTTACTTCTATAAAAGGTAATAAAATACATAAAAAACTTAATATTGTTTCCACCCTATAATAAAAAAAAAAAAAAAAACGATGATTAATAGATGTGTTTTTGAGTTTCATTGTAGCACATAGTCAAATTTTAAAATATGACGTTCATCTATTGCATGTTTTTGTTTGCGATAAATTTTCTAGTGTTAAGAATTCAAAGTTATACTTACAGATTTCAAACAATTTTATTTATAAAAATAAGTTCTAATATAACTGTTATAACATATGATAAGAAAAAATGTATCTACAAATTTGATATATTAACGTAGTTATATCATGTATTAGTTTCTAGAGGCAACTTAGTTACTGTAATACGAAATAAGTCAGAAAATATTAAGGTTGTACCCAGCTAAAAAACATACTTATGTAAAAAAAGTAATAGATATTATTGTAAAACTAACTTATGCATCAATCTGTTTAAAATCTAAATTTACTTCTAGACACAATCTCAAATCAATAAGTAGAACTGTATGCAATAAAACACTTCTGTCCAAAACAGTTTCTTCAGATAAGTTTTTAAAATTAAAAACAATTAAACTTAAAAATTTAAAAATTTGATAATATGTTATATAAAAACAAATTCATACAATTTGAATTATTTTATTAATAAAAGTTAATACTGAGCTTATTTTGAAAGTTTTTAAATAATTTTAAAATTATTTGAAAATTTGAAAAAACCCAAGCCTTGTTTATGATAAAAAAAAATATGTATATATATAAAGTATTTACTATTTAAATTGAAAATAATATATAAAGTGAACAGAATGTAATGCATATTTTAAATTAATATCTTGTAAATAATTTAATATTACTACTATTGTAACAAAAAAAATAAATTAAATTTTTGAAAATGTATTTATTTTTTTTTTCATATAAAAAGTTTTTAATTGAATAGAAAAATAAGTAAACAAGGCAATCATCTTCATAATAGTTAACAATATGTAATTAGTTTTATATTTTCAAAAATCTCATCGTTATTTTTTTATTTTATTGATTTAAAAGAAAAAAAATATCATAACAATATTAGAAAAGCAAGCAAACAATACTTGAAGAAAATTTATATACTAGATTGGCGTAAACAAATGAATACAAGCAAACGTAATAAAATTTATACATAATATCTGATATTCTAAATACAAGTGTATACTTTTTTGTATAACTAATATTGAAAACGGTCTGTTGTTCTATAATATGTAAGTATACTTAAATTTGCTAAGAAATATTATATATAAAATCTATACACAAACCGCACACAAAATAGCAAAAATTACAATATTAGTCTTCTTTCATGTAAACAAAGTATAATTTAATGCAATTTAATTTTTATAGAATAAGATCCAATTATAAAAATAAAAAAGCACGCTAAAACTAATCTTTTATTATTTTAACTGGAATTTTTTTAATTCAATTTTTATACTTCTCAACACTTAAACCAGATGAAAATGATACTATGTTAATAATCTAAATAAATGTAAACGGATTAAAACAAATTATACAATATCTGTTCTGGTTGACAAAATAAATATGAAGATTATGATCTAAAATATAGTAGAGTGTATTAATAGTAAAATATAATAAAAAATAATACTATTTTTTCAACGATTTTGAAACAATTAAAAATTTTAAGCTGAAAAAATATTATGAGATATTCGTATTTATACTAACTTGGGTTTTACACAAATATTGTTGTATACCGAACACGCATAATATCAAGTGATACGATAATATTGATTCACCAACAAAAATCAAATTTTCATTTACACAATTAATATTTTTAAACAGTGTTTTGAATATGGAAATATTCTTTTTTTTTTTTTTTAAATCCCTATACCTGGCACCTTTAATTATTTCTATCATATTGCTTATAACTTATCGGTTACGGTGATTTTCAAGAATTGAGTATTGATTTGATAATACAGGGATATACAAAATGATTCAAAATTTATGTTATAGCCGTTTTGTCATGATATGTAAGTATTCAAAATATCAAACCATAGTTATTATGATTATTTTTCAATTAGAAATATTTAAAATGATTAGTTATATTTATAATTATTTACAATATTTCAGGGTTGGGTATCGGGATAAATTAAAATGGGAATGTATAGGTACTAATTTTGCAACCATAATATAAAAAAATTTTTTCGTAGTATTTTTATGTATAAAAATTGGAATTTTAACGAGTAGTTTACGGGTTCTTATAAAAGTTATAAGCATTTAAAACTTAAGTAAGTGGGGTAGAATAGTACAGATATACTCTATAAAAATGTGTTGATTACTCCACTTAACAGAACTTTAAATACTTTTTACTCATTAACTATTCGTCCAAATTTCGATTTTTATGTATTAAAATACTCCAAAAAAATCTTTATATTGTGATTGTAAAATAAGTATAGGTTATATTTGAATTTCTAAAGTTGATCACTAAAACCCCCCTAAAAAACTATAAAAAGTATAAAAATTATTAATAATTTTAAATATTTCCAAATAAAAAAAATTTGTACTAACGATTTTCCCCTATTATGAATATTTTATGTTTTATGACAAAATAGCTGTAACGTAAATTTTAAGTCATCTTTAATATTCGCTATTTCCACAATGGTAGAATCACAGTCCGAAACGGTTACGTTGTAATAATTTTATTATACTTTATTATACTTTGTGATTTAATAGCACCGTTTTAAAATAATTGAAGATAAATAAAATATTATAATTTACCTGAACGCAGCGTAACGATACAAACGGTTAGCTAGACCTTGGATACTTCGGGGCTGACGAACGTCGGAGCAAGACCACCACCAATGGAGTGCGTTTGGGGGATGCTGCGAGACGACTGTCGCCCACGAGTCCATCGTCACTATCCCGTCCACCCCCGGAAGGGATCTCGTTCCCGCGCCAGGATTAAAAGCACGCATGACCCAAAATACGCGTAACAACAACAACAATAATATATTATCATCGCGTAAACGTTATGTTCCTAAACCGCGATATTATACAAATAATGCGCATGTAATATTACATAATTTCTACGTTTTGACTAAGTTGACATTTATTATGGGGTTGTTACTAGTTGGAGTTCTCTATGTTTATTTATGACCGTCTTTCGTTGTTCGTTTATTTGTTTTTACGATTTTGACCGGAAACAACGACTTAATCCTTCACGACGATATTGAGAATCCGTTTTTATCGTTTTTGCTTATCATTTGTCTAGATTTCGTATTGTTCCATTATCGACTGTCGTCATCTTTCAGCCGAACATGCGTATATTGCATTATGCGTCATCTCACCAAAACGTATCAAGCCAAACAGAAGTATATAAATACAAAACATTCAATTCGAATTGTATGCACGTTCGGTAACGATAAATTCATACCATCGTTCTAAATTGTCCGGAAGTCTTTTGAGAAACATTATGACTTACCACCAGAAATGTATTCCATCTATATTCTAGAAATGATAGAATGTAGACGACGGAATTTAGGGAAATCAGAAAATATATATACATTTGTTGAAATTATCAGGAATATAATAATATGGTATCAAATTTACTGAATAATAGTATTGAATAACTTAAAATCGTATAACTCTAACCACCGTATAAAATAACTGATCAAACTTGGAATTTTTCAATCGTCGTAAATTTAAAACATTGATAACAATTGATGTGGTTATCAAAATTAAAGACTATTTATTTGCTCGAATATTGATATATAACTTGTTTTCTTAAACACTGAAAGATAAACAACTTTGACAAGCATAATTTTTTTAGTACTCCTAACCGTATGAGTGACAATGTAATTATTAATATATTAATTTATTTACTAGTGATGAAAAATAAATAATAATAATATTTCATTATACCTACTAAGAATATTTTTTTATAAACTTATGTGCACTGTATTTTTATCAGTTCAATATATTATTTGAAAGTAACTATGCTTGGTAAAAAAAAAAATATTTAAAATAAAATAATGTTATTTTATTCATTTCTATTTGATGATTGTATATAATAATTAATATTCAATTGCACCTACAGTGCTGCTATACATAAATACCTAGACACGAAAAGGCTGTAATAAATATGAAAAGTTTTAACAACAACGATATTTTAATTGGCCTACATGTACATAATGAAATTATTCAACATTTTTATTATTTTACATTACAATATTGTATGATATAATTTACACAAAATAAGCAATTAATGTCTTAAACAAGACACTAATTCACTGTTTTTTATTTATTTATCAAGATAAATTATCAAAAATTTATAAAAACATATCATACTAATAGTATTGATATATTAGTATATAGAATCAGCATTAATACATGCATTTAATATAATAATAAAAACAAAACATTTACATTCATATTATATATTATATAGCTTAAAGAAAATTCAACACTGTCAATGGAAAATATGCGTTTCTTGAGAATAAATATTTAGTAATTTAATATGGCTTTTGTCTTACATTTAAATTTATTATATTAAGTTTTAATTTTGAAATTTTTACTTTCTTATAAATTAAAAATATAAAAAGTATTCTATATTTGTATAAAAAATAATATTTGAATCTTCCTGTAAATATATATATATATTAAAAAAATTATAATAGTAAATTCTTACCACTAATAGCTGAATAAATAGAAAAATGTAATAGAATAACTACTAATATTTTTATGATATATTATTTATTTTAATATGAATTCATTATTGTTTATTTATAAATTATGACTTAGCGTCGTTATAGATTAACTTATATGAGCATTATTTATTAATGTATGAGTAAATACTATAATATTTATTTCAAAAATCAAATTGTATTTAAATTTTCAAATTCCATAGGGTCATTAATTGTTTTTTTCCAATCCTATGGTTTTTAAAGTTTGTAACATTACTTTATAAATTATGGAGTAGAGAAAACACTACATTATGTATCATTATCTGAAACATTGCCGTTGACATAAAAAAAAAAAAAAAACCTTGTATGTGATAGAACCTGATTTTTTAGGACAAATAAAAAACTTTAAAATAAAAAAGTAAAATATCGTCAATGATCTACAAAAACAGATCTTAAAGACTTAAAGTTAAATTAAATCTAATTTTGAAAAAAAATTAGTCAACATTAGATAAATGTGAAAATATTATATTGTATAAATTTTAATGCTTTGGCACATTTGAAGTTTTATTATAATGATATTTGGTATCATATTGTATATTTTTAATTATGTGGAAGACATTTTATAGTTTATTTTTAGTAAAAAACACATAGGAAGCTTTATTTATTATTTTTTATAAATTGCATGATAATATTGATGATAGTACATTATATGAGCTATCATCAAATTAAAGTTTTTTTTTTTTTTTTTTAAATGCAGGGACACCAAAACATCAAAATTTCAAAATCGTAGGTATATATTATTATAAAGTTTCTTCGTGTCAACGATGTCTTAGTATAATGAATTTTTATTAACAACTAAAGATCATTTTTATACATTTATTACAGTAATTGACTATTTTTTATTGTTAAAAGATTTTAATTGTATAATATGGCTATTTATACTCTTTATATACTAATAATTATATCGTCTAAAAATAAAATGATAATAAGAATTACGTTTGGCACACATTATTGCTTAAGTAATCGATAATAATAAATAAAAGATAAAACTCTTAAATTACCTTCCGTAAATGTTAGATCATTCATTATTTTATATTTATTACATTAATTTCCAGAGATTAAAGCATGAAACAATTTAAGATCAGTATAAACTCAAAATATAACATAGTACAATGTAAACAAAATACATACCTTTAAAATTAAGTATAAATAATATAATGTTGGATATTATTATTGTATTAATATACGAATTGTTACATTATATGAAAAACATTTTATTAAATGAACTATAATCAGTTATTTTTTATTTTATTTATACAATTTAAATATTATAATAAGTATATTTTTAAGAAGTTTCAATTTTTATGTCATTTAAGAAAATTATTATAATATGGTAATTGCATTAAAAAATGGTTTTGCATGATACCTACTTGATATTTCAATATTTAGTTATAAAACCTTTTCCATTAACATAATTTAATATCTTTTTAAAAGTTCAATTTTAAAACCTCATACTATATCATCATTTATTCACGTTATGCTTATAATACTACTTTATAATTTAAACATTACTTAACGATTTTTGAAGTAGTTCGTACATATCTGAGTAGTATTGTAATTTAGTTTTTACATTACACAAATATTAAATAAATGATTTCATTTTTATACCCTAGTGTTAGATAACAATGAGATATAAATAATAGAAAATAGAAAAAGAAAAAAATATATCTTGGCACAAAAAACTGCTGTTGGTCGTACAATAATAGGTACCCAGTAAATAATAATAGCAAAAAAATCTAGTCTATAAATTAATATTGCTTTTTGGTCATGTACGTTATACAGTAAAAAAATATTCACTATAAAAAATAAAATATGTCTAAAATACCCAACCTCAGCTTAATACATATTATAATTATGTATGAAATTCAACAATATTATGTAATATTATAATATTGTCATTTAATGTATAAAACAATATTTTATTACTTTAGTATACATTCATAAATCATACGATCTGTATCAAATAAAAAATAAAATACATAATAATAATTATTATAAACAATATATATTTGTATAATTTATATTATACATATTACATTATATTTTTTATTGAAGTTGGTTTGATACAAAAATATAAAGTAACATTTATTTTTGTTAATCTCTCCACCTATGTGCTATGTGGTTACGGATATTATGCATTTCTTACTATGTTGTGCATATTATGTACTTACCGTAATTTGTTTTGGATTAATTGTGAGGTAAGTTTTCTGTTGGTGTTATTTAATGTAAGTGTTCTATTAGATTAATGGGTTTTCATACGTGAAAAGTTTTTGGTGAAAGCGCTTTATATAGTACAACCTTATAGTGAATAGAATTCTGAATTATTCTTTGTAAAAAAATTGAATAGAATTTATAAGACATAAGTCTATAAGTTGAGGATTTTAATTGAAGGAGATAAAATTTACTTTTTTTATTTTTTCTAATTAACTTCATATTGAACGTTTACATAAATCTAAAATAGTATATTATAATTCCTTACACTTTTCTAGAATAATATTGTGGAATACATTTGAGAATATAAAACAAAAATATAAAATTGTATAATTCGATAAGCACGAAATAACACAATGTCTATACTTATTGAAGTTTAAACTTAAATTTATTATTATTAAAAAAAAAGAAAGTTTAATTCTTGTTGAGTGTTATTTATTTCTTAATGATATGTTAAGTTTCTTTATAGCTATATAATAAATTGAATACTTAATTTTTCTTTTTTACCATCAGTATCCGTAAAACTGCTGCAGTAAAATAAAATTTTAAATGATAGGTATTACATCGCTAACATAACAGACTTTCAAATGGTAATCAATAATAATTTTATTTCCATTTGATGTTGTATGTTTAACATAATTATATGAGGTGTTATAAATTATTTAAATGATTTTTAAACTTTAAGAATGTATTTGCAGATTACAGTAAATGATTTAAATAATATAAACTCTAAAAACTTTATGAGATGTAGCGAGAAGCGAAGTTTAAGTTTAATAGAGTATGAATAATAATTATAATATATATATATATATATATATATATATATATATAATAACAATGTTATTATTATTCACACACCACATGGTCTTTAATTTAGACTGATTATTGAGTAAATATGACCCGTGTTAGAATAAATTACCACGATCTATGGTGTGAATAAATGCATAAATAAATATTAGTTTAGAATTTATCAATAAATAAATGAAACATTGAGTTTCAAAATTTGAAAACGTTAAGCTTTGGTTGGGTTTCCCATAACAAAACGTAATAAATAATTATATTTATAATGACTTTGTTACACATTTAATTTATTAATATACATATCTATTAAATTGAAGTACCTAGAATTAAGTGCAAAAATAATTTACAGTACCTACCTACGTATAGAAATAATAATATTTTGTTTAATTTAAATATAAAATACAAATTTAATTGAAATTCAAACTAAATTTTTGAGTTATTTAACTTGTTTATTAAAAATACTAAGTCTAATAAGTTCTTAGTAATGAGCTTAAAAGATTTGGAAGCTACAATAATTTGAAAATTTTAGACATAAGAATTAAATTATCAACATATTTTATAATTCGTAAAGTTTAATAATATTTTTAAGTATTTTATAATTTCGTAAAATTATTTTTAAGGTCTTTTTTTTTTAATATCAACATTTTAATCACTTAAAAACAACTCGTTTGAATTTTAAATCAGATTCATCAAGTTAGAAAAAAATATATATTCACTTAATTATTTACAGTAAAAAAGGGGTTTTTTTATCCTTTCTTTTGAAAAACAAAAACTTGTATTACCACAGGATACTTTTTTATTGTATGGCCATATTACATAGTACATTTATATTATGTTTATCAACTATTATATAAATACAACAAAATACCAAATATTTGATGAATGGCCGTAAAAACGTAAGACAGTTATACCAAAATTGCTAAAAAATAAAATATATTTACGTTTTCAATAAAACACATATTTTAATTGAAACTTTAAATGTTCTATAAAAAATCAAATGAAAAAAATAAACAGGATTATTTAAAAAAAGTTCGATTTTTATTTTATTAATGGGAACATTGCTTGACCATTTATTTTTTTATATTTAATTAATTTTAATATTATGTATATAAATAAATTTTGTTTCTATTTAAACAAATATTCTACCATGCAAAAGTTTCCAAATATACATGTAATATGGAGAAATTATTCTATGAATTCATAATGATGAAATCTTAGTACAATAATAACATACTACATAAAGCCATTGAAAAAATAAATTGTGATGTTTACTAAAATGTACCCAAATATTTTTTTAGTATAAGCTTTAAAAATATTATATATTTTAATTAAGTGTAAATTTAATTACACGTGAATTATTACCACCAGTATAATATATATTTTATGTGTCTTCCAATAATTTACTTAATTACTCCTCAAAGAAAAATACGTGTTGATTTTCCTATCTACGAGTATACAGGCTAAAACATGTTGAATAATTTTCTAATTTTATTTTATTTCCTATAAAATATTATAAAAAAAAAAATAAGGTTATTATATAACCATAAATATTCTTTGGCACCGATCAAAATCCAAAAGACATAACAAAAATGATTTTCATCCATCAAACATAATATTTGTACCTATACAGACGTATCGAAAGTAGTATTATATATATATTATGTGTGTGTGTGTGTGTGTGTGTGTGTGTGTGTGTGTGTGTATAAACATTTTAGCTGCAGTTTTATAATTTATGCATATTGCATTTTATTCTGTTATCTCGTATTCACGTATAACACGTATAAGTACTTAAAAAATTCAGTCCCATCACAACTGTTTATCTTTCGGATTCATACAAGTATTCCATTTCAACCTTTCAAATAATACCCCACGTTTAAATATTTTATAATATACATTTATACATATATACATATGTTTTATATTTACATGGTTGCATGGATTTATATAATACTATAGTATTATGTGCAGCGTGTAATGTTTGACTTGCCATTACAGTTATAATGTTCACCGAATTATATGATTTAGCTATATTAAGACTATTTTAACCTGTGTCACCCTTTCACGCTTTTAACGGACATCTCGTGTACCAGATAAACCAGTGTGAATAAGATAAATACGTGTTTGGTGAATTTTATCTCTGTTTGTTTGTGTGGCCTAATTAGAGTTACCCTTACCCAAAAACTTACCATTTCGAAAATTCAAAGAGATTGCTTGTATGTCCTATATTTTTTTTTCTAATATTATTTATATAATATGAATGCATTTAATAGTATCATTAAACTATATCCTTGTGTGATTATTAGATATATATTGTTTCCTTGAAAATCGTACATATTATAAAAAATAGAATTGCTTATCAAACTTGCAAAAATGAAAATTATACATTTTTGACGTATTATTTCATGCAGTTATTGATATTATCTCGAACGCTGTTTTATTTATTTACAATTCATTTTTCGTTTTTTTTCTGTTTGTTACTTCTATTTAATAAAATTGTTTATGATTACCGTAAATTTGAAATATTTAAGTGACGTGTGTGAAACAAATAGTTTAATTTTAAATAACATATATTCTCTGCTCAATCGCAGTTAATTATACGATTTGTATTGGAGCAAATTCAGCACTTATATTTTTTAATCCCAGCGCAATTAATCTATAATAGATGCTAATTACTTTTTTTTTTTTTTGATGTGTTGCCACGAGAGCAGTTTTCTACGTATTGCTTTAATGTCCGGACCACGACGCATTGACATCCGTACCTACATGTTCGTATCATACAAGTGATTAATAACAAAAACACTTTCCACTGTAATATACGAGTGTTATGCATATTCCGTCCGATCGGCCATAGAACTGACTACCAAAACGTTTCACATACGTCATTTTCTACGGCGACCGGTATAATATGTATACACTTATACGAGGCCAGATAAAAGACCATACAGCTTTGCGTGTTTAGTATTAGAACCGGAGATAGATGTTACACCAAGAGAGATGAGAGAAAAAATTAAGGCGGGGTTGAAAACGAACGTGGAATCTAGGTTCGAATCTGAATAAGTGGCGGTGGTGGTGGTGGTGATGGGTTTGAAACATGCACCTCCTCCGTCAATGAAACGAACGGTTCAAAACACAAATGAAACGAAAAAATAAAAAAGAAAAATTACGGCCGAGAGCACATAATGCGTACAAATTAACTGTAGGCAAAAATCACTGACATACGAGTGTGTGTGTGTGTCCATTGATCGCTGGGACGTGTGCATGTATAGGTAGGTACATAATATTGTATTATACGGTATAACGTATTGAGTCGCTCTCCCCCCGTGGTAGAAAGTGCGTGTCTGTGGTAATGTGTATTATTATATTGTCGCCGCTACTTATGCTTTAGCATATACACACGCGGGCACACAAACACACATTATCATCGGGTGTGGGGCAACGGCGCGGGGGCAAAGGCGTGTGGAATTTTAACAAGGAGGACGGATGCTTGATTATTTAGTTTTGTTTTGTTTCCGAAAACCGCGGGGCGAGGCGGTTGATAAAAACAGCGATGGACGGCACTCGTAGCCGTTAGTGTGTTACCGCGAGCTTTGCCGTTCGGACACCACATAACTCACGAACATATCCATCATCGGAGTCAAGTCGTATCAGTAAATGGCTTCCGTCATTGGCGTCCGATTCGTACAGCAACAGTATCCGCATCAATTCGAGCCACTACCACGGTCGTAGTTCGCTCCCCTGTCATAAACGTTCCACCCGATATTCTCGTCGCGGTGTCGTATTGCGACCGTATACAATATCACCGGTTTTTTTTTAAAATTTTATCTTGTTATCCTACATTAAAAAAAAAAAAAAAAAACTTTAACATCGAGTGCAATATCCGTGGTCAGTTGACTCCAATCGAGCGACGAAAAATATCCTTTTCGAGCTGATAACTTTCTATCACATCGCAGTCAGGTAATTATGAAAGAATTAAACTTTTATGTTGGTTGAAATGCAATTGGTTAAATAAATATCTAGAAATTAATTACTTAAGCCCATGATGAGTATTTTACGAACACTCGTCTTTGGTCGAAAGAAATTAAAAAAATATAACATTTTGTTATAGTACGAGTTGTTGTACAATCACAGTAGAAACTTACTAAGCTAGCAAAAATCAATTGGTTTTACGTGGTAAACTCTGTTTAACGTAAATAAAAGTTTCATTAAATATTAATGTTTGTGCTTTCTACATTTGGTCTCATTATATATTTTATGTGTAATTTATTAGAAGGTTTGTTGTTTATGTTTACTAGAATAACTTTATTCACTTCCTGAACTAACGATTTTATGGTTTGTAATATCATGCGCAAATTATTGTTACGATTTTATTGTTTAAGCTAAGATAACATTTTATTTCCATATATTTATTAAAAACGTTTGTTTCTATAGAAAACTAAAGATAAAAATAATATAAAGAGTAATTTACCATGTTTGTTATTTCTCCTTTTATCCTTTAACTATTAATTTATTAAAACTACAATTTTCTGAACTTTTAAAAAATTTAGTTAAAATTTATATTTTTATTTACCTGGGAATTTTGTATTATTTAGTACATACAAGCCTTTAACTAAACTAAGAATAACTATCCATCCTCCTATACATTTTTAAGTAGATACTTTTTTTTTTTTTTTTTAATACGTATATAAGTGCATTTTAGTTGAAATTCAGACACGTAATTTCTTGGTTATTAAACTTAATATTCAAAATAATAATATATTAGTTTTAATTTAATTGATTTTCAAACTATTATTACCTTTGAACATATACGTATTATTATCATGGGTATTATATATAATACATAAAGTTTAACTGATTTATTAGAATTTTTAATCATATATTATATATTATTAATATTATAAAAATAATTATGGCCAAATATCTGTTATTATACAAGTTTTTTATCTATTAATTGTTTATAAACTATCATATGTATGCAAACAGAGATTTTTATCATAACAGAACACTATTTAATAGCATAAAACATGCAAATATAAAAATAAGGTCTTTCAGTACATTTAAAACTTCAATATTTAGAATTTGAGTAAATTCCTTACAAAGAAAAAAATCAGAAATTTGGAATTTAAAAATAAGTCATTTATGCATATTGATATAGCAAAACGATTAAAATATTATTGATAATTTATTTGTAAAAAACCATGTAGTGTAAGTTGAATTTGATTCTACGTACAAAATTAAAAATAAATTACACAATAATACACGAATTTGGAAACAAACTATATTGATATACTCGTATTGTAACCATTTGTTTAAACAATTTTTTTATGGTCTAAATTATAACAAATAGAATTAATTACAAATTATAAATCTATAATCAAAATAATCTTTCATTATTTTAAAGGTGATTAATATTATTTTTTTTTAGTAAAATAACGATAATAATCTATCCCGCCTTTCATATTTTATTTAAGTTAAGCCTCGAAGAGCGTTTTATTCATCTTGACATTTATAAATTTATTCTGTTTACTTTGTTTTATATTTAAACCCAATTCTGTTGTATTAATTTGTTTACAACTGATGAAATACTTTAAATAAACAAATTATTTTTTATATTCTTATAATTTCAAAAAAAAAAAAAATAAATAAATTATTCCAAATAATATATATATATATAAAATACATATACATATACAAAAAAAAAAAAATCAAAATATGAATTATCAATATTTGTTTATTTAAAATAAATTAATGTAGTTCTTAATTTCTATTCTCAATAATCTCAATACATAAATTTATAGTTTTTAACAACCAATAATGTTTGTAAAATGCAGTTTAACATTTAAAGATAACTGATTATGACGGAACTATTGACATGCATAGTTAGATGGTATAAAACATTAATATATTTCATATTTTACTATGAAAAGCTGTGTTCTTTTTTTCTATTCTCATAAGATATTTTTTTAAGTTTTTTCAAACATTATTATTAGTTTTCAATTTTAGAAGTATTTATACTTGCACGTAAAACACTAAAGATACAATAATACTTATTGGTGAAAACAACAGGTACATAGAAATCATTTACACCACCAAAAACTTAAATTCTTTAATATTTTGATCATTTTAAAGTAAATATTACCCATAATTTGTATGCATATTGTATTTAGAGCAATATACATATGGCATATTTTTTGTATCTATATATAGTTACAAATAATAAAAACTGAGCAATGATTCACCAATTTATCAATATTAAATATTCATAGGGGTATTATAGACTATTTAAAATGACGAAAAAAAAAAATCAAACAAAATAATATAATTTACATTTGAAAAAAATTGTGTTAAAATAGTTGTAAAGGTTGTATTTTGTAGCTGTATTTGTTTTACTGATACTATTTATATTGAAATAAAAGTAATTCATAAAATATATAGATTTGAAAACATTATGTTATTACAAGGAATGTGAAAAAGATGGGGGAAAACCCCACTCGGTTCGGTGAGCTCTTCAAAATTTAATCACCCTTCCACCAAAGAAAATGTACCTATAATTTCGTCTATGATAATAGTATCAAAATATGCGTTCGTCCACCTACTTATATTTTCATTGAAATATTTAAATTGTTTATAATAATAATAATACGTAATTCATAATTTGTATACAATCAAAGTTGACATATTAAACAGTTTAAAAATAACGGTACGCTAGCCGGAATTAATATATTGTCTTGCTATATTATCATGCCAGTGGCCGGTGCAGCTTAATAATATTATTCATTAAAATTTATAATAATATGCTTTAAGAGAGGAATCTTCAACGGTAATCTGTGCATAATTTTCAACGAAATACCGATAATATTATCAAATTAATTTCTTGTGCCTACGCATCTCAGCCAACGTTCTAGTAAATGCGATTTAACCAGCTGCATCTCGTCCAAAATGTTCTAACCATGTTCGAGTGATCGTTTAGATAATTTTTCGAACGTTATGATCGACGATCGCTATTGGCTACATTTTTCAGCAAGTAATATCTAATACTATTACGCGTAATATCAATCAATAAATTATTATCATTTACGTCCGTACACCGCATTACACTGCCGTCTACATATGGTTTACAGTACAAACAACTACTACAACATCTCTAACACCAACAATAATAATAATAATAACAGTGATATATTCAAAGAGTTTGAACGTCTACCGTACCGAGTTCCGAGTGCCGCCGCGGTGGCGAGCCCGAAACAATGCCATAGCAACTTCTTCACTGGTGGCGTTATTGTTCTATCCGCTCGAGCGTCCTAATATTTTAATATTATATTATATTGTGCACGGCACTACTGCGGAGAGATTTTCGCCGGCCGAACGCTCATCGCGTGAAATATCAATAACAACAATGACAAATCAGCCTTTATTCATCGCGTCATTTTTCAATGGAGACAGGACGCGAGCTTCGATGATGCTCGGCGGATTTGAAATTTTTTTTTTCATCCATTCACTATAATATGAACTATCCGTTTAGTGAAAACAACAGAAAATCTTGCTAGACGATGCGATCGGAACGTGCGCGCGTGTGTTCCCCGTGCGTCCCGTCGTTTCGATTTGTTTAAAGGTTTAATCTTAAATTGCGTTCCAAAGACACGGCGCGCGCGCTTAAACTGCGTCGGGAGGAGAGGACATCATATAGCGACACCAGAAATAAACGCGTGTCATAAATAATAACATATTAATATATCGACAGCTATGGGTATGAGAAAAATAGGTCTATGGTCTATGTGTGTTTAAAAATCCTCTCACGAGGTTATTTTCGATATTAGGAGTATAATAAATTTAAGACTGTCTAAAGCTTTTTGCAACTCTTATCTTATTACACATTATTTTATTAAATATCTTACTAAGATTTAATAATTAATGGAATGTTATTAAACTAACAACTATCTGTAAAAATATTTTCTTTAGTACATTATTTAAGATAAGCGTTGATATTTAACTGACTGACAGTAAATAATTTAAAGTGTAATAAAATTGTATTAACATTTTATTTTATTTATAAAATAATAACTTTAGAGTTAAATATTTATGTACATTTTATGGAACATTAAAATGAATTTTCTTACTTTGTTCCTGTTTCTGGTAATTGAATTACTAAAAGTATTATTTTGTAAAAAATATCAATATTAAAACATTTTGTGTCCTTGTAAACTATATTATATTGATTTAATATAAGTTTTCTGAATTTTAAAATAAAAAAAAAGAAGAAGTTATTTTGAGAAATTTCAAAATTAAATTTAGATACATATACATTAATTACTTATTACTTTTATAGTTAACATGAGAATCAATGGCAACCTTGCTTTATCACAACAATATTTAAGCATAATCATAAGAGGACCTTAATGTTTAACTCCAAACAAGTATCATGAAAGATTTAGTACTTGTGAATTAAAACTTTTAGCCTTTTAGCAATAATGTACTTTGTACTTTTATAAAAATTTAACACTGATGTGTTTATACTAGTTTGTCCACGTCATTGTATTAGATATAAAATATTAAAACTTATGCGCATTTTTTCATGTAATGATTTTCGCCTGAAAACCAAAATCAACATTTTAAGTCGGTAGTTATTTTGTTTACTTGTATTTTATTTTGTAGGTACCACATAAAGCTCCTTAACGGAAATGCAAATAATTTATATATACGACGCTTATTGCTTTCGAGCCTCTGAAATACACTAGTGAAATATTTGGAATGCTTAATAGTATGCTTTACTTTTATGTTAAAGTAGACGATAGGAAAACGTGTTGATTGGATCGATTCACAATGTAAATCGATTTCAAAGTTCACACTGGTGTTGGGATGTTCTATAGCGTAAGGTCGTTAGTAAATAGGCTTTAAATAATACTATATAGCACGTATTAAACCCACGTTTGCCCGAACACTTACGTTTGCCAAAAAAACCGTCGTAACAAAGGACGCAACAAACCGTAGGCAATAATTAAAGTTTTGTGTGTAATTTTGTGAAATTACTCAAGTGGTTGCTTGAGACAACCACTGATTAAAATTGATATTCATCAATGTGCTTTAGCATTAATAATTATTATAATATTAATATTATATGTATGTTCGTTATTAACCGTAAATCGATTGAACTTGACTCAAAATAATGTTATTTTATTTAATAAAATAATGAATTAATGAGTGTTTAAATTATACAAAACGAATAATAAGTTTATTAATATTGATGTAATAATGCACACTGGTTGCGTATATTTTATGGAAACAGCTGTGTCTTAAGTATTTTATTTTATTTTGTATCAAAATAATATGTTTAGGTATGTTAAATAAAATTTAATCATAAAATATTTATATAACTGAGCAAAATTTAAATTTTAATGTGGTACTCTATAACAAAACAAAAAATAACTTACTTTATTTACTAACCGAATGTATTTTTTTAATGAGTTTAACAATAATTATTATATTATTGTTTAATGTATGTATATTATGAAACTATATAATGACTATGAGGTTATATTTATTTTTTATATTTATCATTTTCGGTGTTAACGAAATAAACGAACACGAATAAATCAGAAGCATATTATTTAAATTATATACAAAAAGAATAATAATATAATAATATACAATTTATTTAATAATTTCAATATATTGTACTATGACTACTATGCAATTTGGTTATACCATTTCATGTAATATATCCTTAATACGTTATTTTTTCCTCTCAACACAGAAATGTGGATTAGAAAGAAAAAACAAGATCCTTTTTATTTTTGGGATAATGTGATTAATAAAATAACATAAAAATTATTATTCTCAATTTTTTTAGTAGGTACTTTCGATAAATCTAACGAGTAAGAAATTATTTAGAATTATACTCGAAGTTTTAAAGTTTACGTTACTATATTGTTTGTTTATAGGTTTTGTATCATATATTCTTACTATAACTTACTATAATATAGCATACAACACACATTATATTGGATAAATTAAAATTATTAAATTATTGTATATTTAACAATGTGTGCCATGATTGACTTTAAGTTTAAACTTGCAGGACTGTGTCGATGATGAACCGAGCGACGACAGTGTTTGCGGCGTTATTGGCAGTCGCCAGTTGTCAGCAAATGTTGCAGCAGTTCAGCGTAGTTGATCCGAACTCTGGTCAAACTGGACCTGCGGGTTTTATGCCGATGAAAGATGACCGTCAAACATCTGAGACGATGACCGAACGCCGGACATCCGAACCAACTTCTGAATCGTCTTCCGTGCAAAGCAGAGATTATTCGGGTGGTCCCGAATTTTACGGTTACAATAACTATCCAGCCAGTTACGGGCCACCAAGCTCTAGTTATGGATCAGGTACGAAAAAATACTGAACTTTAGACCCAATCATAAATGAATACACATATAAAGAACCAAAAAGCTATCAAATCTGCAAGGAAAATCAATAAAATATAATAAAAATTTAAATAATAGATAGTTTGTTGAATTGCATAAAAGATGATTCATAGGATAAGAAAGAATAACTGTTGAATATTACAAAAATAACATCCAAATTCTGTCAAAACTTAAAAATATAAAAATTGTTGTGTTAAACACTTTAAATCATGAGAAGAAATACAACGCAATGTCTTAGTGCAGTGAAATGTAAATAAAATATAGTTATATTGTTCATTTCGTTAACGTCCTGTCTACTGTAGCAAACACGCAAGTATGTGACAGTTGTAAGTACAAGGGATTTTTTTTTTTGTTGATGATGGAGTATAATAATAGTAAACTATGGAGACTATTGTTGCTCTCGTGCTCATTTTATAATAGGTAGCTAATAGTAATAGAAGATATAACTAAAGTGATAAATAATTTTATATTGTGTAATATTTTACTGAAACAATAGTTATAAAATATACCAAGTCATGTGTGTTAATATGTCATCCAATGTTCTCGTTTAATAGTGCAACAAATCTTTGATAAGATATTTTGAAAAGATAAAATTTGATATTTGTATACTGAGTGTTTGTGAGTTGTAAAACATTAGTTTGACTATATAAAATATGAATAAAATATACTTTTCTACGGTTAAATACTTAGCGATTTTGGGGATTTTTTTGATGTATAATATATTTATTAGGTGACAATAACATACTCGTGAAAAAAACATAGTAATTAAACATAAATAATACCGTAAAATTATGATACGATATTACATGAATAAATTAAAACAATGCAATGTAAATGCACTAATTATATTTACGATCATTTAAAATTGATATTTTAGAATTTTAGACATTTAAGTATAATATATTATATATTGATATGAAGTAAAAATAATAACTGTTAATGGAAAAATATATATTATAATATACCAATACATGATTATGTTAATGTAATTGTGAATGCCCTAGAAATATTAAATCTCCCTTAATGACGGTTGACAGTCATCATAAAAGAAAACTTTATATTATTATTATCATAAGTATTTCATTTCTTTTTAAAGAATGTTATATTTCTGGGACAGGCTAAGTATACAAAAATGCTGCAGAGGAGTAATTAGAGTAGTATTGTAAAACAAAATAGGATGCGTCATGGAAAAAAATAACAAAACCGACCTAGAACAAACGAGATAAACATAAATGATTTTGTGTGTATTGTATACATTTATGTAAATATATCTTTTTGGCCGTAATTCAAAAACTTTCACTGTGATCGATAACAAAAAAATATAAATTAATTAGTATATATTATCATATACACCAATGCATTAGAGGGAAAGTTGTAATTATTTGTTTTCATACTGTTTAAAATTTGTTTTTATTTCTTAGTTCAAATAAACAATAACTGTTTAAAATCCAAACAAGCTACTATACAACTCAGCTGTTTATATATGTGTAATTAATGATTGAATGGTATGACCTAGAGGAATAGCTTGCCATGTACAATAGAATTACATATTTGAAATATTACACCTTACAAAAAGTCATTAAGACTAAAAATTGGAGAAATAGTTAATCTTAGCTCATATCATTATTGAATACATTTTATTAAGAATTCCAATAGTTTAAAAAACATGATAAGTATGTCGATAATATTCTCAAAATGGGTTACAGATCTAATAAACACACTTTTTATGTATTTATCCATGTCTCATATATATTCTGCTTGGAAATAATTTCAAATGCACTTATATCGTTTCACAAATATTTAAGTTACTACATGGTACTCGATAATTGTCTTAGTGATAAATCCATTTTAGTGTAAACATTTAAAAACATGTGTGTAAAATTGCGAAGTTTGTTAACACAGTTTACTAAAAATACATTTTTCTTAATATTTGTAACATAATCAACATAATCAACAGAAACATGGATTAATATACAATATTATCATTAAAAGTGTTTATTTCGTAACATTAAAAAACAATGATGTTAATAATTATTTTTAAAAACAAATATAAAAACCTAACAGAACCCATTTTTGATGATAGCTCTGAGAAATAACCTGTTTCGATAAACTATCACTTTCTATGTATAAACGTAAAATTATACAAATGACAGAACAAAATATTATAATCTGTGAGACTAATCTTCATTAGTTACAATTATTATAATAAATACTCGTGTATTTTGGATCAAATATTACTTGTTTTTATTAGTTAAAAAATATACTTTTTTTTTTAATAATTTTAATAACAAAAAAAAAAAAAAAAAAATGCTTAGGTTTCAATTTTCACAGTTATACTATTTTTTCAATTTTATAATTTATTATTTGTCACACAAGTAAAATTTTACAAAAAGTAGATTTTTTTAATTATCTCAAAATTGATAAGTTTAAAGTTCGAGTATACGAATTTTATAATAGATTTATTTTGTAGATAATTCTTGGGAGGAATTATATCACACGATTTTGGTTTAATAGATGATCATAATATTATGGTTATGATTGATTCATATATTATGGTGTTGCAGCGTGACAAACATACATTTTATAACTTTAATTTGATGCGTGTCAACTTACCATTATAGTGAACTTTGCCCCTCGTTTTAGATTCTAAGCGAAGCAATGAATGTATTGATTTAAAAATGTTGAATTTTATAATTCTAAAATATTCGCGTGGACTTGAAGTATTTTTATATTTATTGAATGGACATAATGTGTGTATCAAAATATTTAAATTAATTTAAATCTATTGCCTATAAATCAATATTATAGCAATATAATGATATGATAAAATATTGCCTGATAAAATATCGCCGTCTCTACTTAAAATCGTTTTTTCTTTTTTTTTTTTGTATACTACTATTTATCATCAAATTCAAATTTAATACATCCATTATGTATTGATATATTCAATGATGAAGTGTATTCCATTCTTATAATACTGTATAGCATAATGATTACCTACATTTTTTTTAAATATACTTATTTTTAACTAAATAATAATTTATAACTATGAAATTATTTTATACATTTAGAAATGATTTGTTTGACATTAAAAAAAAAAAAAAAAAAAAAAAAAAATGAAAAATGTGCAATGATTTAGCGTTAATAAATTAATATTTTTATAAATCAATATTATCCATAGGCTATAGTAATTAATAACTTGATTTAGGAAATCAAAAACTAAATATTATCTATTAATATTATTATTTCTAATTGCAATATTTTATATGTATACTTAGATTAATTTTTTTTATTTATTTAAAAAATATACTTTAAATATAAGACTATTTTTGTAAAAATACAATACAAATTTCAGATATAACTTTTGAACCATCTGCACCAGCTGATATCCCGTCCAGTGCTTATTCCAGTCCCGGTTACAGTTCATCATACTATTCTGGATATGGAGATGATACAAAAAAAAGGAAACCGAGTTATGCAACACCTTATTATCCACGTATGTAAATTAATTAAATCGAGTTAAAGAAGTACATTGCTGGTTATAGACATAATCCGTAAAAATTAAGGAAAGGTCCTATAAACGTTCAATACACACGATCAAATATCTACGTTATAACTATAATACCTAAGTCTGTAATTTAAATTGGTTATTTTAATTTTTATTATTCGTTCAAGTAGCAATCTAAAGTCTAGTGTATAATCATTATAATAAAATTAATTCTTATTGATTAATAATTTTAAAATAGATACCATCTGCAATATTTAAATATATAAATACTATTAATTTTTATAGCTATTATATTAAATTTATCATTTGCTCATAGTATTATACTCACAAATTTAAGAATATTTATATAATAACGATGTTAAAGCTTTTAATGGATTACCCATGAACATCATAAATCATTGTCCTTTGGTATGTCAAAAAAAATTATCTGTGAGTACATACTCTATGATATATGTACACAAATTAATATTTATATAAAACGTTATTATTATTTATTTTTTTTAATAAAAGCATTTAAGTATTTGACACATTCTCTTTTTGTTAAAAATGGTGTTACTAACAAATAATGGTTATGCTGCTAAATAGCTTTGAAAATAACTTCTTTTTTTGCTATACTATAAAATTGAATAAAAATGAAACCTACATACATTCTTGAATGCATTTTAAACTAGTAGAATAATAAATTAATAATAAGTTGAATAAAATATAAAAATGTTAAATTATTTTTTGAAAAATAACAATATTTCATATAAAAGTTTATTATTCATGTAAATAAATGCAACTTATGGCTATTTATTTTTAAAGTAACTTATATAATACGTCATGTTTTACTCTTAAAATAAATTTCAATTAAAAATAAACAATATTTATTTAAATAATAAATATCTGAAAATTTTAGTATAAAAATGTTATTTTTATGTTGTTAGATGATTGGATTTATGGTTATTTTAAGAGTACCATAGTTTATAGTTAAATTACTTAAATGTGTATATTTTGAAATGCACTCCTTTTTATGCACTTTTAATAGTATAGTAATTATATAAAATGTATTCATGATAATATTTCAGTATACAATATATTTACTGAGCTATGAAATAATATTCAAGCGAAATATTAAACATGATATTATCATTATTAACTTTCTTTGAAATCAACTACCGGAAGCGTGTGTTTATGACTTGTCTTTTGATTCTCTAAATTACTATATATCTCTATAACATCTATGGTATGATTACAATTTTAGTGGAATGACTCAAGCACATAAATACAGTATAACATATACCATGCTCACTTTAAATTTTATAATAATAATAATAATAATTATAATATAGGTTTAATCGATCGATTGTAATTATATAGCTAGTTTTTACTAATTTATCACTACGAAATTCACTATAGTCTATTAAAGTTATGTTTTTTTGACACATTACCATTATATCGTTAAAGAATGCAGTGAAGCACCACTTATCGCATTGTTATAAACGCTTTTATCGTGTAAAGAAACTGAAAAATAAAATAAAAAACTGTGGGAGAGACTATGATTTTTCATTTTACGTTGGCGTGTGGATGACAAATACAATATTGCATGCGTTAAACGGTTATTATTGAATAAACGTGCGGGCGAATTCCGACACAGTCGATATAGGTAGTAGTTGCCTTCAATTTGTTACGAATTTCCGGGCTAAAGGTGCGTGAAAAATAATATTTTTGTGCAGCTGGATTAAGGTAGACGCACATAAAGGGTGTACATATATTTGTACGTTTTGTGAGTTCACGGTCGACTGATCGATTCAGACAGTTACGATGATTTATGCGTGTGTGTGTCTGCGTCACTTGTGGGACAAGAGCCGATGGTTGGTTGGATCGGAGGGTAGTATAATATTATATTATATTGTTATTATGTGTATATTGCCGTCACCGTAGGAAAAAGAAATCATTGGTCCCCGCGTCCCGCGACCGTAGCTTCAATTTAATTAACTCCCATTGTATGTCTGTAACGCGTATAGTTTGGTCGGTCCAATTATAACGTACCCGTGCGGGATTGAAACAACAATGTACATAATATTATTATTACGTACTCGCATACGCACCTACATATTTATATATGATATATACCGACGTACACCTATAGTATCAACGTGTGATAAAAACGAAAAACAAAAGCAATAGTCATAATTTGATTAAACCGTCGGTGGCGTGGATAAGCTCGGCACGCCGTGAATGCGCACTCGGGCCATACGATAAGTTCGTTCATATTATTTGGCCGTCTAATTTACGATGATGATAATAAAAATATTAATATTAGTATAATGCACGTGCGCCAGTTATAATTTATATTATCTTAATACAACGTTAGACGGACAGGCGGGAGAAATTTTGTTCAGATGCTTACAATAACGAAATTGATTAAACATTGTCTGACGGGAAACCGGAACACCGACAGACGCACCGCGGCAGTCGACGCTTGATATACATCGTTTAAGACAATAATAATCCATTATAATAATATGATATTTTATTGTACGCATTTATCGCATGTTCATATTATTATAATATTCAACGTCAGTACGTCGTGTAATAATAGTAATAATAATAGTATGCCCTTAGGCTAGTGAAGGTACATGCACGGTATTAGTTTCTCAAAACGATAGGCATAGGTGCATTGGTTAAATGGTTCTTTTTTTTTTTTTTATCTTAAATATTTTTGTTTAAGCCAGAGACAATGACAGTGAAAAATTTTATATTATGATATGATAACGTTATACAACTATGCGTCGGAACAGCAATCATAGTTTTGTAAAGTCACTGCCCAAATTAAGGTGCGTAATCGCGGCTGGCGTTTAATATCGACGGTAAAAGTTCTAGTTCTTTTACAAACATTTCACTATTTGAGTGTTGGGTACGTAGCAGATCCAAACTTCACACAACCTTGGTACCTATTGTTCTATTTTCATCCAACACGTGCACACCACGCTGGAATCATATAAATATTGCCTTCGGGATCGCGGACTTTGGAAGTTTCAAACATATTTGCATTCGTCGTTTACGCTATAATATAAAGTACGCAATATTACGATAGATATATTTATTAAATTCCGTTTAACGTATTTCGTCGGTTCAACTCAAAATTTTCATCCATCTAATTTTCCCGTATCTCAACGTTTCACAGTAACTAATTCGACTTTACTTTTAATTGAATTAAGTAACACTTGGTTTTATTGTCCTACGCATTTGATAGAACTCAAAGCTGGTGCAACATAAATTAAAATAATAAAATTACAGTATCGTTTATGTTTATTTACTGTAAAATCATATGAATTATTTTAATATACATAATTACTACCTACTTATTATTATAGATAACAATTTACTCAGCCAATGATTAAAATTAATTATGCGTTGAAAATTCAATTAACTCTTACTAAAATCATTGTTATGAAAAAAATTTGAAACATACCCATAACCTATAAGTGTCTTAATATGTCTAAAAATTAAAAAATGAATAAATCAATGTTTATTTTAAATTAAAATCGCGATATAAACAATGAATATTTGGCAGATACACATAACAAAAACTAACTAACATATAAAAATAATCTTATATCAACATGATACATTGAATTATAATTAAATCCAATCCTCTAAACAAAGTTTTGACATATACAATAATAATATGACATGTAAAAATAGGTGGTAGTCATTTGAATTGCTGAAATTCTCTATGCGTAAGCGAAGAGCGTAGTTTTCTTTTATTAACAATTAAAATTTAAGAAAATCTGACTAATTTGTTCAGTTTTTGTTATAAAATATAGTTAACATTTATTTAAAAAAAGTAAAAAGAAAATGGATAATTCATTTTTTTAAACAAATTACTCACTGCAGTAACAATTATACATAAAAAAAATAAAAAACAAACTTATTATAAATGGATACACATTCGAGTGAGGAGTAAGAATAAATTCGTAAAAGTTTCATTACTATTTAAATTTGTCTTGTGATAAATAAAAAAATACATTTTTATATCTTTAATTCAGTTACATATTGAGCATAGAATTTAAAATAACTTATAAAATAATCGATGGTCTTAATTTTATAGACATATTATTAATTATAACACCCTGTAGTACTGGTTAAACTAAATCCTATTACAGTATTGTGACCAGAGCTTTTTAACGATAATAATAATATTGTAATATTGATGATATATGATATATGATGATTAATATTTTAAATTTCACTTTATTTTGTTGTGTTTTAATAAAAAGAACTGAATTTATAAATATCTTTAAGATAAATAGAATCAAAATCATTCTAATTCATTAAATAGCAGTCAGACAGTTAGTGTGTAAGTTTTGTAACTATTTTAATAATTCAATTTTATAATTAATTATTATGTAAAATGTAAATATCTTCCAGTTACTTATTAATTAAATACAATTTCAAATCATTACGATACTAGTAGTATTTAAAATAAAATTATTCGATCTAATTTGTTTGTGTTAACTTGCATTTTTATGTATTTATCAATTGTTCAGCTGCAATACATCTCGATAAAATATCTGAAAAAAAATATACATGTATAAGATAATAACTATAACGACCGTTTTCCTTATAACCATTGCAGCCACGTCGGTGTCTTGTCCGTCACCATTCACAAACAACATATTGACCGACTTGCTGAAGACTGGTAGCACGGCTAAGTTCGGCTTGGTCAAGTCCGTGGTGGCAGCTATAGCCACGCTGTTTCTAGCAAAGATACCCATACTGTTAGCAGTCAAGGCGCTTGTGCTCAAGCTATTCGTTGTGCCATTGGCCGTGGTCGTTCTGTCGCTCCCTGTGCTCATTCCTGCCGCCCTCCTGTTGCAGCCACTGTGGAAGCGGTGGAAGGAGTTTGTCGGTATTGACACGTCATCCAAACAACCGCAAATGGTGATGATGATGCCAGCCGCGGATTCCACAAAGCCAGCCAACGATACATCCGCTACGCCCGCCGCCACTAGGGCGCTAGAAAACAACCTGGAGAGTGTGCTCAGCAACCTACTCGAGTCAGAGAGATGTATGGAACGGCTAGCTTGTCAGTTGGGCGTCAGGGACGCAAAATCCGAATACAAACAACAAGTATCCTGGTAAGTTCAGAAATTATTAATATAATCAGATTACTCAGTAGTACATTTTCTTGCTACTACTATACACCATAATACCTTACAAGCACATTATGAAGGTTTAGACCCTTGATGTATTTATAGATTTTGGTTATTAAAATACAAAATTATGGTTTAGATACGATTTCAATTATAATTATTTAATAACACGTTCCATCGTAAACTGTAAAAACATAAAAATATAGTATATAATTATCACTATAAACTAATAGAAAAATACAATATTTTCAAAAATTAAAACTTTTTTTGCAGAATATTTTGTTAATATTGTAGACGTAATTTGACAAAATATGATATAAACGAATTTATATTGATCTCAAAAATATAATATAAAATGTATGACATACATTGTATGAATTTATTGTTAACAGTTGATTCGATTAAACTGTTAAATTTGTTAACTAAGATTACTTATTCTATAACAAAAAATGAATGAAAGTAAAAAATATTTAATTTTTAAAACTAAAATATTCCGGAAGGTCATAACTTGTTAAAGTCCAAAAGTCCATTTATATAATTTTTTTTTACCTTATTACTAAAGCTTTATTACCTAAACTATAATACGGTAAGATTAAAACATGTATTTACTATTGCAAGAATCTTATCAGGGTTTGTAATTATTTTAAATATCCCACGACAATACTAAAACCAATGGACTATGGTCTGTGGTTTATGTTTTAAGACCTTAATTATATTATGCTTCATACTATAAGCTATAGATGTAGATTGTATAGGTATAATATGTTTTGACCTTAATTACATGTTGTTTAGTTGTTTTTTTTGTGTACATGGTAAAATATAATATTTAATTGTTAAATTGTAAAACGTACTCCGTTTGAATACAAAACATGCAACACAAATTACCAACTTCTCTAGTGACATATTTTTTTTTATTTTAAACTTTCTAAAATATTGTAATTGCAATTACATTTTTTTTTTTTTTTATTAAAAATAATATTTTACATCAGTGCGACTTTTGATTATATTTGATGCAAAATAATATTGGAAACGATTTATTTTTATTCGAATAAAACTGTAACATTATAAATTTAAAATAAATAAATCAATGTTTAAATATTTTTACATTTTTTTTCTGATGTTTCAAACATTATTTCATATTATAAAAATAAAAAAATTATTTGAATGTAAAATCAATGAAGTAATATTCATTATTATGATAAATAATATATTATTTTACCAAAGAGACAAACTAAAATATTAATACAACTAATAACATTTATATATATATCATTGTCACGTCTGTTGCATTATCTCGTTTGTTAAAATGTATCAAAATTGACAAAGGTTAAAATTCACTGAGCTGTGTAGTACAAACGTATACATATCAAAAATATTACATTATTATAATTGATCGTACGTATATGAAATTATATTTAAAAATAATAGTATTAAGTTATATGGTATTTCAGGTATTTTATATGAATTGAATGGTTATTGTTTAGACTTTAGAGTAGTTATAACTATTATGTTCAATATTTCAATAAGTTAATTTAATATATTCGTTATTAAATTTGTGAACTTACCGAAAAATTAATAATTTTTAAAAGTAACAAAATAGTTTCTATGAATAATGAATAATGTTACAAGATTATACACCGATTTATTGTTTTCGTAGCTACCATTAATGCAGTGTATTCAATATGTCTATGGTGATATAATTAAGGATAAGTTGTTAAATAAACATTAAATTTAATTTTCAACAATTGACACATTATTCGTTATCGTGTTAGCATCTACCATTGAACTAAATTATTAAATATCTCCAATTCTATTTTTATTTTATGAAATACAAAAATTTATATATGTTTATATATATAAACACGCGGCGATTTAGATATGCAATTTAGCTACACCACTGTTATATCACCATTTTTGGATATCGCAAAAAAAAATAATTTAGTCTCTAACATCTTATTTTTTTTTATATATTTTAATAATTACACAATAACGAGCGTACCTAACAAATCACTGTAACTAAACAAAGTACATTTAAAGTTACCAATAATTCATAGAGTCGAAAACCTAAAATTAATATTTATCTGTAGGTATAGTTTTGCATAAAAAAAAAAATATCTGATGTGCACACAAAGTACTGTATTTCATCTACTAGGCTCAATGTCAATCTGGTGTAGGATTTATCGAGTGGTTAGTATTTTAGACTAAAACCCTTCATAGATAAATCGGTTTGGGTAAACTTTGTTTCAGCTGTACATAGTCGCTAGAAAAGTCGAATTGAATGAAATGCAAATATATGAATATTCAATGCTCTAAAAACTTAACATACACACGCATTTCTAATAATCTATTTTTTTTTTTTTTTTTTAGGTAGAATGTTAAAAACAAAATATTTAAAATTTTCATAATATAAACCATACAATCGATATTTTTATGTTTAACAAATATTTTGTGGATGAATTCATGATGTGTTAGAAACGATTTGTAAATCAAAAAAATGTTTTAATACGTTTTGATAATTTTATAGTGATAATTTAAAATTTGAGTAAGAAGCAATTTTTTAATTTTAATTTTTAAAAAAATTAGGTTTTTTTAATAATAAATTATACATATTATTTCAATTTTCCTGACTAAATTTGTCATAATTTTTAAACGTATGGCGCATATGAAACATAAGAAAAATAAAAACAAGTACAAGCATGTTAGACAGTTTTAATGAAACTTTCCCTTGAGACTAACTAAATTTTTTAAATTTAATCATTAAATTGAGTATTATTAACTACTTTTCGTTTGATATTTGTGATTTATAACCGTGTATAATTAATGATGTTTTACTTTTCTTTATTTTATGATATATTATATAGTTACGTTTTATAATTACATCAAAACGTGTGTTTTTATTTACCACATTTTTTCTTTTTTAAACAATATCATTCACTATTAACGGATTATATAGACACTTATATATCTATCTAATATCTATTTATTCCTGTATACACTTCTATTTATTACCAGACCATTTCTAATTCAAAATTATAGTGACGACGTCGAATGCACAGGAAATACTATTTTGATAATTAATTTCGACCATCGATAACAAATCGACTTTTATAATTGGAGGAAGAACCACCCGATGAGTGCTACACAGCACGTTTTGTTGTTAAATAAATTTTCACTTGTATCTTGTATCGTTGTCGTAAAATGTGGACGGTTTGGATTCGATTGCTTAATGACAATTTTATTTTGTGTTTTTTTTTTTAAATTTTTTTTTTATTCAAAGATTCAATGATTTATTGTTTTATTTTTATAATTATGACGCTTAATACTATACCGATTTTGAATGGCAACATTAAGTAAAGTGCAAGTAGTTAAAAATACTAAACGCTTTAAATGGTTGATCACAAAAAAAAAAAAAAAATAAATAAATATTTGTAATGCGTTTAGATTGTGTTTAAAATATTATAATTCAACGCGTTTGAAAAGTTTACGAAAATTTTAATAATAAAGATTAAAATTAATAAATGTTGTATACATATTTTATCATCATTTAATAATATTAATTTTATCATTTTTTAATATTTGAAGAACAATTAATTCGTTATAAAATATTATAAGTGACTATCTAGTAGTATTCACGTATTATACAAGTGTAATAAATCGTATACATTTCATAGCCGAAAAAATATATAGTTTGATTATCATGTAATTATTTTAAAGTTGAATATAGATTATTTTAATTTGAAAATTAAAATAATCTATATTGATAAAATTTATTGATGCAACGATATTTAAAATAGATTATATATTTCAAATAAACTTCTAGTTTTTGAAAGAGTCCGATAGAATATGTCAGAGTTATTTAAACACGAATCTCTAGCTTAAATAAATAACCAATGAATAAAATTAGATACTTTCGAGTTTCAGTGGCTTAGAATAATAAGATAATGTATCATGACGTGAATTTAAACTATATTGTGCTTATTTTTTATGAGTCTTTGATTCTAGATATTTGATAAAATTATACGTTGAGCCACGTAGGTAAATATATCTTGATAAGAATAAATAAAATATTAGACAATTAAGAAAATAGAACAAATTGTATCCTATAGATGAATTATTTTATAGATCCGCTAGTAAGTTTTTTGGATTTGTTTTGTTATTCTTGAACAATTATTCTTTAGTATTCTATTTTCTAATATATTTGTATTAACATCGCAAACTTTAATATGTAATTAATTGTTTAAATCTAAAGTTTTAAATATTAGAGTCTTAGAATATTTTATTTCGAAAATTAATTTTGTTAGAATTTATGCATTAACTATAATTTTTTAGGTAAAATAACACGCAGGTTGGTATTGTTTTAATAATAGTTTATGCACGAGAGTATATAAAACAAAATACAATATAAATTATTTTCACTAGAATATTTTAAAAATATATTTTCTTAGTTTTTGGTTGTACTAAAATAATCTGATATTACTTAAATATTAATATGTGTTAAGCAATTTAAAAATAAGTAAAACTTTTACTTGACTTATACCTTTTTATAGAGTCGGTATATCATAACACAGCTAATTGAATCATAAAGAAAGATTAAGTACGATAATATAGTCGTTTAACATATTTTATTAAATATATATAGACTGAGAAAATTTAATGAGTTCTTAAGGTGAAGATAATTTAATCATCATAGAGCTGTAAAGAGAAAGACGCAACATTTTCATAATTTGAAAAGTGAATTTTAAAGCCATAATATAATATATTGTGTATTTGATTGAAAGAGAAAAGTTATTATTTAATTATTTTTACGCATGCTGTGTTGACAATATTCAAATGAATAGTAGATATATTTGAGCATAGTTATATACAAAATGATTCAAACAAAAGATCCAACGTAGTGAATAATGGCTAATCTAGTAAATCTGCATGACAAGTGACGAGTTATTCTTATATATTTCTATGATCAAAAACATTGGTGAAAGTCTACATAATGTTACGATTTTCTTTTTACAACTTAAAAACTACCTAAAAATAAACGTTTGAATGTACTTAACGGTAACTACAATTTATTTTATTTTTATACTAAATATTTTCTTAAACTGTAAAATCATACCAGAGACATAAGTTAAATCTACCTTATAGTATTAAATGTTAGTTGAATATTAACTAACTAAAATTGTCTTAAATTTATAAATATGAAATCTTAAGTCGTTTTAATATGTTTAGTACTCTTCAAATGAAAATTATCTATTTGCGTACACCGCAATTGGTTTTTTTGTATGATAAAAAAAAAACTTGCTAAAAATAAATTTTCAATAACTTAGAAAAAGTAAAACTAGTTAAGCATATACATCAATATATTTCAATTTATAAAATATAAATATTTTTATACGCTACATTATAATGTTTTCAAAAACTAACATTGTTTGATAACTTTATTTGTGTAATAATCTATTAGGTTTTGATTGGTTAGGATTTGATTTAGTTAAATGTCTTATATTTTAAATTTCTCAATCACCTCACATTATAATATCTTATTAATGACTATAATATACTGTTATGGTTTAGAGCAATACATTATTTAACTGACAAGCTTATAATGTGAATGTATTTATTTCATCGTGAAATATATGAAACAAGATGAATACTTGAAATTCAGATACTACAATAGTTCCAGCTAATTGGATTTACTAGTTATCCGAAAACCTTTTATAGAAAAACGCAATCAAGCAGAACCATTTAAATAGTTGAAATACAATGATGTTGTCTGGTCTGACTTCACGGTATCGATAATGATGCATCCTAAATATTTAAATTTAATTATTTTAAATCACTAATAATAAGTCAAGAGATTAAAATTGAATAATTTTGGGTAAAATTTACCTATAACATAATATTACCTAGCAGAAAAAAAATGTTTTGTAAACATACACTGTTTAAAATAAATCCAAACAAGTTAAATTTTAGTTAATAAATACAATCATAATTTTATTTCTTCGATACTATCAACTAGATACTAGTACAGTTAATATATAATATATATATAATCTATTTTATCGTTCTCGAGTTATTAAAGTATATGTAACTACTATTGAAATACAATTTGATACACAAATAAAAATGTAAATATATTAATAACAAACTTGTATAGAAATTAAGGAATTAAATAAATTGAAATAAAAACCAATGTTAAATTAACAATTATATTATTACACTAATATCTCTTAATTTTGAATCAAAGATATTTATGTAAACCTTAATTAATTCGGTTTCATAGAAATGAACTACTATTAAAATATATAAAATTATTGCGTTGCATAATATTGTAATACTGTATTGATTGGTTTTCGACTGTAATAAAAAAATAATTTAATAATATGTTTATATTATTACCGTACCACTTCAAACTAGGCATGATGAAAAACATATTGAAATATAACGAGAAAAAATATTAATATGATAGGTACACATAGATAGACTGATCAATTATGAAATATAATAATCACAGTAAGTAGCAAGAAAAATGAGAATATGAAAAATTAAATAAGTACGCCGAGAATAATAATAAAGTAATATATTTAGAAACAACGTAAAAGCATACAAATTTATACCATAACTCATTTTTTTTTTTTTAATTGTATATTTTTTCATAACTTTGAGTTTTTAAAATTCGATATTTACTAAACATATTTCATAGTTTTATTATTAAAAAAATGTAACTATAGAATTTTTCAATTGTTTAACGGCATCAAGTATATTTGTTGTTTTGATATGATTATTCTAAAAGCTTTATTTGCATAAAAAGAATTATAAACCATCATGCATTACTCATACAGTCATACATTAATATTTATATTCTATATTTAATATTATATACTTTTGAATATCATTGTTTTATAATTATTACAAAAATTAATCGATGCAATAACTTTTATTATTTGAGTGCTTAGATTCTATGGCATTATTATGACATTTTACACATTAAAATAAATTTTAATTTCAAATCAAATGTTGAATATTTTTAGAATCAAACAGTCTAAGTATTTATTATTTTTTGTTTTTGGTAAAATATTTATAGTACTTGGAATATGATAGTTTTAATTGAACTGTTTTAATGATTGACATTATTTGAATTGTTTAAAATTTAAATAAAATAAAATTTTAGAGTTCTACTAACATACTTCTAAATTTGTCTTATCATTTATGTACTATATTGAAATATCTTTTCACTTTTCAGTAATTTAGTATTATTTGAAACAGTATAAAAATTAATTTATTTTTAAAGTATTGTAATTCCAGCATATTTTGTAAAGTACAAGATAGTAATTAAAATTAAATTTTCAACATGTATTTGTTAGAATTGAAACAAATATACATAATAAAACTATGAGTGAAAGAAAAATTGACAGAAAAATATATAGGATGTGAACTTGTGAAGTATTACTTAACGTTAAGAGACTTGAAAAAAACTGATATGTTAACTTAACTGTATTAAAATAACTTTAGAAAGTATGATGTGAAAAATCTGAAGTGAGTAGGAATGACAAAACTATGGGAATAAATCGAAATCAAAACCCTATAAAGTAACTGATTCCCGAAAGAATCCCGATTCAAATACAGTGGTCGCCGCTTAATGTAATCACTTTGGTACGGGACATAATCCGATTGATAACATTAAACGAAAGTTAAAAAAGTTATAAAAAATAATAAAATCTACGTTAAATACATAGTTAATAAAAATATAATTTTTTTATTTATTATTATTTATTTATAAAAAAAGTAATATGTAGGTATAAATTGGAAATTTAAAATTAAAAAAAAAAAAATTAAATGTAAATAAATAAATATGTATAATATGTATGTACACCACTAACTTGAACAATATTTTTTTATCGATGTCTGTTTTATTTTACCGTTAAAATTTCATTGATAAAATGTTCGTATTTGTACTGTCTTAATGCTGTACGAACGAAAGTTAGATATCAATGTGTATACTGTATAGACATTCATATCTTTATTACAATATTTTTATCTTTATTATGAGACATTCGACGAAAAATTTGATTGTATGTTACAAAATTATGATTTTATGAACTCAAACTGATAATATTATGCAACGTATTGATTTCAAAAACCGACATAATTTACACATACAAGTATAGATCCAGCCTATACTTACACTTTTCGATAACAATAAACGATGTATAACATTAACCGTGATTATAATAAGCGGCGACCACTGTATGTTTTAGCTTGACTGAAGCTATAACAAAATTATAAAAAACTATTATTGTTGTTTGAAAATAAAATAAAAATAAATATTTTTAATACATCGTACATTCGATTACATATAGTTATCATTCAAAAGTTATAAAATAATTTAAACAATAACTATTCTAGTAAGTTTTACGAAGAATTATATATATATATATATATTATAGATTTTAAAAACAAAATACTTTTTCTTTGTATTCATACAGCTGTTACTTTTTTTTAAATTCATTAAACAAAGTTTTTTGTTTGAACGTTGCCAAAGAACAAAAAAAAAAAAAAACAGAGAGTTCAATATATTCGCGTGAAAAGTTCAAATAATTTTTGTAGATTGTACAATGAGCATAATGCAATATTTTTAAAACCATTCGAATAATATAATATGTATGTACTATGAAGATTTTTGTATTTTTTATTAAGAATGCTCTAATGCTAACTATGTAACTATTGAAAAATAATATAACACAATATATGATAGAGAGTGAATTATGGAATAAGTAACAAAGTATTATAGAATAAATGTTAAATATAACTAAACAGCTAAAATTTTCACAATTAAAAATGGTGATTTTTGAAATAAAGTACCAGAGAAATTAATCTAAAAATACGATTGAGGAACAATAATATAATGTACCTATGTATAATTATGTATTGTCTACGTTATATGTACTAACTGTGTTGTAGTTTGTTCTAACATTAACTTTAACTTTGTTAAAGCCTACACTGATAGTTTAAAAATTAATTCTAAAATTTCAAAAAAAAAAAAAAAAAATGTTAATAATTCCAATCATATTATTTATTTAAATAACTATTAATTAACATTTTTGGCTGAAAGTCCCTTCAATAAAAGTTTATAACCCGTCTTTCTATCTTTTCATAATGCATAATTTTAAATTAATTACTGTATGATTTTTATTAATTTAATTGTTATTATCAATTAACATAATACTATGTAAATAAATTAAAAGATAAAAAAAAATAAAAAAAATATTTTAATATTATTTGCAGGCAATATTAGTATAATTGCTAGTTGAAGAAAGTAAAAATTAAACAAGTTAATTAAATATATTTTTTTTTTAATATATCGTGATGAAGTTTAAGTTAAAAATAACTAAATTTTAATTTAATAATTTTTATTGAATATAATTTATTGTGTGTGAGTATTTTCTGTAGACTATAATACATATTATTATCTTCGTTTTATTTTTTCACAGGGTGTTGAAGTTCTTGCAGACGCTCCGTGTTGTCCAAAATAACGAACCAATCAGAGATAAACTAAAGCAATACCGCGACGCTTACAACTACGGTACCGAGATGGGACTAGGTTCGGTCGAAGATGAAAATCTCGTGAATTCCGTCTGTTCGGAAGTGCGATATCCCTGTCGAAGTACCCAAAAATCACTACAGAGAAGCACGAGAGCTCTAGTTGACTTTGCCGGGTTTTAATAATGACTAATTTAATCTCACGTCTAACTGTTGTATATAACAGTATTATATTTTATACAGTCGTGATATAATGTCTAAGAACTAAATGTCATAAAACTTATTGTGACCTCGCGAGTAAACTCTCAAATCGTTTTCTTTGTACAATCAAAATAATATAATTTATTATTATTTTTTTTTTTTATTTTTAATTTAATTTATTTTATATTCATTTATATTAAAATTAATTAGCGCGTTCTCGCTTAGGTATTATAATAAGATATATTTTATTGATCTTATAGTACCTTATTTAATCATAAAGTTTGAGAATTGGTGTAACAACTTGATATCATGTTTAATACTAAAATGCATATCCTCCACATATTATAATTATTTATTATTATGAAATAAATTAATAAATTATATAAATATTAATTGTTATAATTTATGATAAATTTTTCTTTGAATAAATTTTGTCCTTACTCGCGTATTATATATTTTTGCACAATAAGGACAAATCATGCCTAAGGATTTATGATAATCATTTTTTTTTCGAAATGGGCCAAAAAAACTCGACGACCAAAAGAGACTTTCCGGACACAAGAAAGTGACATACAACTGATTAGGTCGAGGTGACAAATGGAGAGAAAACCCCAAAACGACAATTCTTCACCCGCAGTTTCCGATGTGAATTTATTTCTTAAAATGAATTTTTCCACATTTCGAGGATAATCTAGCGTAGTGAACCCAATGTGCCATTATTCTCACACCAATAATTACTTAAATGAATTGTAGTGGTTTTTCTGCTTGACGAGTTCACGATGAGCTATTATGTCTCCCTTCTATACTCCAATTTAGAATTCAAGATGGCAATATTTTATTATGTGTTATATAAAATATTATGATGGACACTTAATCGTTTATTTATTGCTTAGATTATAAAATGAATATCATTTATATTAAAAAGTGTATAAATAAACAAGGTTTTAGTTTAAATTACAATAATATATTATATTATTTGGTATATGATTAAATAAATTGAAATAAACTTTAATTTATTAAAACGCTTTTTTCATTACCTTATACGTAAACAACATTAATTATTGAAAACGAAATTTCATCTATTAAAGTTTTCAGTGTAATAAAATAATATGAATGGTCTATTTACAAGTAATTATAATATTTTATAAATTAAACACCTTAATTATTATTAACAGTTTTTGTAATATTGATTATGTAAATATAAGCTCGGTAAAATAAAAATTGAATGTTGTTTCATTTCAATAAGATTTTATGAGAGACAATAAAACTAGTAATGTTCATTTGCATATTATATTCATGAGTTTTAACAAAAACTTTTTTTTTTAACTTTATTTTAAAATGAACAATTTTTAATATTTAATTTACAATAAACATCTATGTGGTTATTTAATAATATTTATTTTCGACATGAAACGCGTAAAAATAAAAGACACCCAATGGTGAAATTTAATCACAAAAATTAATAAGAAAAAAAAGGAATTTTGAAAATTAGTTTTCTAATTTATGTCAAACATTTCCAATGTTTAACCTATAATTTAAATTGTTTATTTTTGTGATAAGTTTTAAATGTAAAATATTCATAATGAAATGAAAACATATAATGTGAATAAATTCATAAAATGTGAAAAAAAACGAATAAACTATAAAAATAATAATATATAAATTTAAACCATTATTTAGGACTTATTATAAACATTTTTTCACTTAAATATATAGTTTCAAATTTTATTTTATTTTTATGTGGTTTAATTTATGGTTTTTAAAATTATATCTTCGATAAAATGTTATTCTTGGTCTTTGTTAATCAATTTAATACAATTTTATTAAAAATTTAGAATACTTAATACAAACATAAGACCAAAAAAATCAAAGCTATTATGAAATTATTATATTTTAAGATTCATTTTCAGTTTTGAAAATTGTTTGTAAAACAAAACTATCGTATTCTTAGATTACTCAAGTTTTGGTGTATGTCTAATGTCTATTGTAAAAATAATATTACATTTACATTATATAATTATTTTAAATTTTTATTTAAGATAAATATTTATTTTTACCGTGAAAAATTTAGTAAAAATGAATCCATTTCAGTAAAATTAAAGTATGTTTTTCCTATATATAGAAATATAATAATATTGCGTTGGTTGTAAATAAAAAAAAAAGTCATCTTATTTTCAAAACATCAATAATTATTTATTTTTTGTTTAATGAATAACTTGAAATATTTTAAATGCTTTTGTGTATAAAGAATTACATTTTAACCATGCTTCAATCACACACCACATTACACCGTGTCGCGAGGCTTAACATATTATATTTCTTCAATTTTTTTCTAAAAATTTTTCCAAAATAATATAATACAAATTTGGATAAAAATGTGTTAGTATAATATAATATATTATTTCTATTTTCAATCTAAAATCAGCCAAATAAATCATTATTCCCATTCATAACATAGCTTCTTATAGAATTTAATATAGTATAAAATATGTATAAACTCAAAATATTAACACATTTTTATTTTTTTTTATTTCAAATGAAACACAATTTAATATTTATAAAATATTTAAATATCATTCAACAGTCACCATCGTAATATTGTAAGTATTTTCTCTCGAAATTTATTATTATTGTTATTCCGTAATTTATTTTTAATTTTTCTAGCGGTTTTAAACGCGTCCATGTGTCATAATTATATTACATTCAATTTAATTTCTTTTCAATATACGCTGTTAATGAGCAGTGGTGCGGTTCAATAATTTCGACTTCACTCTCGTTTAAAACATAGGACTGTTTACAAAAATCTTCCTTTTACATATGGTTAACCAATTTAATTCAATTACAATGAAAGAAAAATCGTTGTAAATATTTCGTATTGTTCTAGATTCTCTAGCCAATTAAGTCGTCACTCCTTCTCCATGGACACTATTGTCTTTGATTTTCGTCATTCAAGAAAATCGACATTAGCATGCCACTGAACTTGATCAGTCGCAGTTTGTTGTCAACGAGTGAAGTGCTTAGCTCAAAAACTTTTTAGTAAAGGTGTTAAATGTTTTGCTTTTGTTCGCTAAAATTTTGAAGAACTCAGTTGTAATTGTTTTTAAATATTTATTGCAAGTTCTATTTTTAGTTTTCAACAATTATTTAACGATGAATGTGTCGATGTAAAATTGTAAACATATGACATACGTAAGATATTAAGTTCCTTTTTAAGCGATATTTTTCTATTACTTTAAACATGTTTTTTAGTAACAAATTTATATGGACGCTTATTAGTTACAATATAATTTAAATTATTTGTTTTATATATTAAATTAAAATGAAACAACTATTTATTTATTTATTTAAATGTCAGTGTAAGGCTTATTAAAATCAGTAAATAGTATAAATTATAATTGTAATATACTTCAGTATTTGGTATTAAAAAAATGATCTCATGTTATATGATTATGAGTAAATACTATATAATAATACTAATAATATAAGAATATAAATACGACTATTTGTAAGAAATATTAATAATAATATTATTATAATTTTTCAAACGTTTACAGGTGTTTAACGTTGATAATATCATCATACCATTCACTTAAATTTGAAATTTTTGTACATCGAAAATATTTGTTTGAAAAATGAGTGTCAAGATACTAACATTTATGGCCGCAACATTGATGTTATTCAATGACTCTTTATTTGTCAAAACTGCTCAGCTCAATATATCAACCGTTGCACCTCTTCTACTACAAGTAAATCGAACTTCAAAAGAGCTGCAAGATAAATCTAAATTGGTTCAGGATATAAGTGTAGAACTTAAAACTTCTGAACGAAAGTCGAATTCTGACGTCTACAATACACTTTCAACTTTGACATCGGATGTTTTTGTCGAGACTCCATCATCAGTTGCAAATCCTAAATTATACCCTTCGCTAACAACCAGTATGCCAGCATTTGTAACTCGTGGCAGGTATATCAGAAATCCGTTCTATTTCAGTAAGGATGATCAAGAAGTTGAATTCGAAGAAGATCAGCACTCTGGCGTGTTGTTAAATGGTGGATTTTCAAAATGGAATAAGTATGAAAATATGTTTAATATATTAATTACGCCAACTTGCTCTACAAATATTTTAATTTAACTAATTTCTGAGTAAAATTTATTGAGAAGTTCAACATAATTATGAATAACAGATTAAAAGTAATTTAATTATTTATATAGTTTAAGATAAGCTCCTGATTTTGAAATAAAATAAAAAACATAATTATAGGTACATATTATGATATATGTATATACATGTTAATATATAAAGGATATATTTAGGATTAAAGCAGTAATCAAACAACACTCCAAATCTATCAACCTTTTTAAAATATTTTCTTACACAATTTTCAGTTGAAGCAAAAAACATTAAAAAAAAAAATAATAATAATAATAATAATATTTTATTGTTATCATTTTTTAAAGGTTTTACTTTTTTTGAATGAAAAGATACATTTTAATTTCATGTTCCAAAATTGAATATTTTCGAAGTATTCAACGCATGAATATTAAAATAAAGAAGATTATTTTATAAGTTATAAATTTTTATAGTTTAGTTTAGTGGATTAGTAAACTAAAATGTTGCAATGTACCTATTCGTCTAATATTATACTTTTTTAACTTATACTTAAATTACTTAAAACGGTTAAAACTCAAAAATTACTCTAAATTTCGATTTTTATGAGTCAAAATGTTTTAAAAATATTTTGCTTCAGAATATAAAAATAAAAATTTATCTTGTTATTTGAAAAAAAAAAACTTAAATAATATGATAAAAAATATTAAAAAATTGTTATTTTATTTTTACTGAAAACTATGAATAAAACTAAATTTTCATAAATATTAAAAAAGTTTTGAAATAATAAGTATACATCAATAAAATAATTATCTTGTGTATATATAAGTGTGAGTTTCTCATTTTATTGTAAATTGGTATGACAAATATAACAACTGTTAGGGATTTTAATAAAAATAATATCATCAATCATCATATAAAATATAAATTAGTATCAAAAAAATATATTACTTTTAATAATTGAACACAATGATAAAAGTATTTCTATCTATACTTCAACATAATATTGTTTGTATCAAAAATCAATCACTCAAAACTTAAATAATTTGATTTTTAATCGTTGAAAGAAACCTTAAAAAAATATCTACCGTATCATTCTAAAGCTATTTTTATACCATTTCATATTTGCGCGAGTCAAAATACTTTTAAAAAAAGAATGATAACTATAAAAATATTTGTTTTCCATTAAAACAATTGTATTTATCACGTGAATACAAAAATAATACCGTTAGCTTACATATACATGTGTAATATGTATATTGTATAATAAATAAATCAAATATTTAAAAATTTAAAGTTCTAAATAAAAATTAATGATAATAATAATAATTAGTATCGAATTTTTTATAGGTACAATACCAATCACAGGCAATTAAATAAATATGGGCCGACACCAATTGAAACAGAAATTACTGTCGATGAAGACGGATCGACCGGTTATGGAAGCACGTTTGACTTTGGTGGCGGAGGTAGTAACGTGGGGGCCTCTAGTTACGATTCTGGTAGTTATCGAAATCCAAACAACGGATGGTCAGTTGGAGACAGCATGATGGATTGGTACGGTGAACCTATGCCACAGTCATCACGCCCCGTTCCCATAATAGCCGAAATTCGGCATCCTAGCAAACAAAAAATGTCTGTTGATATGTCAAAAATAGGTATATTAGCGTTGGTCAAGATCGCGATGGCCAAGTTGAAAGCATTAGGTTTTATTAAGGCTATGTTGCTCATGTTGTTCAAACTCAAACTTCTCGTACTTGTGATAGCCATCAAGGCCCTATTGCTAATGAAAATGGTGAAATTGACCCTGTTTCTTCCAGCTTTATTATCAATCTTTACGTTCCCGATGATATTATCGCGTTTAGCGAACATGAATGCACTACTAAACCAGCCGGTTTTAGTACCGAATAATTTTGGTCCAGGAACTACCCCGGGGAATCCAGGCGGAAATGACAATACAGATATTGATGGAAACAGAAGAAGTCGTCCAGACCAAATGGATGTAATGGGAACTGAAATGACCAGCTTTAGACAAATTATACGGTCAGAAAAATGTGTAGAGAGAGTGTCTTGCCGTATGGCTGGTGCAAAACGTCCGAGTTTGTTACTTATTTGGTTGAATTGGTGAGTTATTTATTCTAATATTATCAATGATAATCCGAATTATTGTCGATTAAAAATATTATAAAACATTTTAAATTAAAATCTAAAATTAAAACATTTTGTGTATCTATTTATGTTTTCTAGGGCGGCATCACCTGTATCGAATTATATACCGAGCAAGAAAATAAGATCTTTTGTTTCAACATTTACTGAAGTAACCAATTTTCGTTTAGATAATTTATACACAAGATTATTGCCCAAGAACTGGACAGAATGGTGTAATGAACATTATTCATGTGGTGAAAATATGAAAAAAGGATAAGATTTAAGCACTTAAGAAAAAATATTTTTTATTATTTATTATTTAATATTTATTGTACGTATATCCATACGTATAGTGGCAATGTTAAGATATGTTTAAAACACTTAATACTTTGAATTTATTGTATTTAAAAAGTTTATATTACCGACGATGAGCAAATGGATTGAATTCAACAATGTATTAATTTTATTTAAGAAGTCATCATATCAGTTGTATGTGATATCTCCATTTGTAAAAAATACAAATTTACTATAATTTGTTTAATTAGACGAAATCAAAGTATGTGATTATGACGTCTTTTTAAAATAACTAGAAAATACAAATAGAAAAAATAGAAAAAAGTGAAATTATTAATCTAAAATATTATGTTTTAACTATACTTACGTACATTTTTATTTGATTGTATTTATCTCGTACCAAAACATACGAATTAGTTATATTAAGGTGTATAGATACTTAAGTATTAGGTGATAATTAATTTAACAGATATCAAGTAAGAGCTACTGAATACAGTATACAATCTATTTAACTTATTTAAAAAACCCAACATATATTTTAATATTATTATTTACATTATACATATGTATAAATATATGTTATATTTAATATGATTTATTAATATATATACATATATATAGGTTAGGTTACATGTTACTTTTATGTTTTGTATACAACGAAAACCTTTATAATTATTTTATAAATAAACATTATATATTCTACATATATATAAATATAAAACTCAAGTTATTAACTCGTGTATATTAAAAACATTTATTGAAGTTAAGTTGATTATATTTTTAGTCCTTTGATATTATTATTATTATTTTTTTTTTTTTTTAGCTTCCTTTATATCCTACATTGTCCGTTTTTCTTAAAAGTAATCCATAGAAAAATACACAGAAAAATATTCAACGAAGTGCGTATGTGTAAATTATAATATAAACAATTAATAAATTATTCTATTTTTGCACACAATTGTTTTGAATTTAATGTTCAAATTCTAAATCTTATTTAAATACACATAAAACACACTTTTGATTGAACTAATAAATTCATTCACATTTATTGATTAAATATTTTAATCGAATTTGAAATACTTAATTGATCTAGATTTTAGACTCAATATTATTAGATCTTAAATTTTGATACGGCAAAATAATTTAATATTGTTAAGTTACAATAAAATATAATTTATATCAATTATTTGGAGAGGGGACACTTGACTTATAAATAAATTATAAGACAATAATAATTATTATGGTTTAAGTAATGTTTTGATGTCTTTATTTTCTGCAGTTAATATTTTTTAAATAATAATGCAATAAAATAAATCGTATCAAGATAAATCATTATTATAATATTGTATAATATTAAATTTATCAAAATGTGTAACAAAAACACTTGTCAGAAAAAAAAATTAATTAACAAGGTATTTTTGATATTAATGCTGTAAAAAACTAATAAATTTTACTCATATATTTCATTATTCAATTTAAAATCATTTTAATGTAGGAATTTTTTTTTTTCTATAAATACTAGAACAAAAACAGTTTCGAAATTTTTAAAAGTTTTTATAAGATTACTCAAAAAAAAGTCAAAATGTTTTAAATCGGTATTAAATATGAATATATATATATATATATAAATATATTTATGAATTAAAAAGTTGCTTGGAATTTTGAAGATTGAACTACTTTGACTATTCCAAATTACTTTAGCATAAACCAGAGAAAAACATGACATTTTATAACTAATACATTTATCACTTTCCTGAATATCTAAAACATTATAGAACTTTAACTTATAGTCTATAAGCTTTAATATTTAAGGATCTCTTAGTGATTAATGTTTAGTTGCTTATAGTTTAAATATAATCAATCTTTCCTTTTGTTAATAAATGATTTATTGTAATATTATAGTATGTATTTGAGTATTATATTATAATTTATATATAAACAAAATACAAAATAATATTTATTTTCTCAAATCACTATCAACAACTATATAATATAACAAAACTTAGTTTACATTATTATTAATTGTTTATTCATCATTATTAATTATTATTAATTTAAAATTTATGAACATCATTTAAATGAAAATCTTGAAACAATCAATAATCATGAAATTAATATGGAAATCCCGGAGATGTCATTATTGTATGTTGTTTTAATAGTTTGGCTAAATGATTAATGTTGTAACCAATTAAAATTTTAAAATTGATAAGAAGAGCTTTCAGTTGAACACGTGTAAAAAAAAAAATATCATTATCAAAACATTGATGATTTTAATTTGTAATTTTTTATTCAGATTTTTATAATAGAAATAATAAACCCTCAGCTCGTAAAACATACTTAAATGTTCTTCGCTGAGCGAAATAATCAGTGAGTAGAGACTCTTAGTTCAAAACATAATAGTATATTTCATGATGTACATTACACAGTATAATATTTATATATTTATATCAACGTTATTTAATAAGTTTATTCACTTATTATGATGTTTAATAAATCGAAAACTTCTCGTTTGAACTTTTATTTAAACACATCAATATTTAAAAATAAAATAAAATTATTGTTTGGAAGTTTGCAATTTTTTTTTTACTTTAAAACTAAACTCCATAAAAAAAAAAAAAATAATAACATTCGTGATTATTTTTTAAGTAGTAAAAAAGATCTCAATTATTTAAAATATATTCTTTATCTTTAAATATACTTGATAATTACCTATATCAGATTTCAAATAATTATATTAAAAAAAAAAAAAAAAAATGACTTTAACCTCATTTATTTTAGAAACACCCTCTATAATAAATATGCGCAAATTGTGAACTATATTAAAATTAAGGGAAATATGATATTTTGTAAATTCAACTGTTATAAATACATGCATATTTTATGTTAAATATCTTAGTAACTTTTAAAAATTTTAAAGATTATGACACGACTTGACTTCAGAGTATCAATTTATTATGTTTTTAACATAATAATACAATAATTGACGTTTATATAAATTAAGTTTTGTTTTAAGGTTGCATAATACTAACAGTATTACCTATCCTTAACACTATTTTATTTGGGACTTTGTAACTTGTATTCCAACAGATATAGAATTATTCCAACTAAAAGTAAAATTATGGATATTTTATTATAGCTATTAAAATATAACTTAATTTGTTTATGATAGTTAATTCTAGTTTAACAATAAATATAATATACACCTATTTTTAGATTAATCAATATTATGCTTAGGTAGTATTCAATTATATGTCTACTCTTCATGTTGTCAATAATTATTTGACCGCATATGGTCAATGACGTATTAATACCCTAATGTAAGGTACATCCGCAGAAGTGTCGCGATAACTGTTCAAAATTGTTCCTCATTAACGTGACATTTTCCAAAACCTCGAAATATCTATGTTGTCCAGTAAGTTAGTCGATACGCTTCCTAAACGATATTTGGGTGTCTGGTTGTTTTTTTTTTTTTTTTGTAACTAGGTCATTTGACACATTAATCTACTATTCCGTGTATTTGTTATGACATAATTTACATTAAAAAATAACCTTTAACAGTGATATATAAGGGATTTTATCGTTTCTATTAATTTGTGCGGTCTTGAACTAAATTTTTGACGTTATTTCGTATTCTTGCAATACTGATCTACATTATGTATGTAGGCCCCAGTTTTAGGACCCGGAACATCGTGGTTGTGGTTAACTAAGATCGGTAACAAATAATTATAATACTTCATCTACGAAAGTAACCCTATAATATATTGTACATGAATATTATACATTTTTACATTAGAGTTGTTTTACGTGGTTATTGATTATATCCAATATTATTGAAAAGATCTAATTATAAGATATCTTCAGTACGAATCAACAATAATCTATTTAAAAGTAAATACAAATGATGTTTTCCTATTTTTTTTAGTACCAACTTTTTAAATTTTTTTAAGCAATTGATTATTTTAAACAAGATTTAAGCTTTATAAAGCCAATTTATTATTTTAGATTATGATTATAATATTAAATTTTATTTTATGTCTTACAGTTTCTCAATTTATTGAATATTTTTGACATATTTCTATCAAAAATAAGTTTAAATTTAAGTCAATAATAATTAATAGCATAGTTTCAAGTAAAACCAATACATTATTATATAATGCAATCATATAATAATTGTAATACCCAAACTAAGTATCTAATAAGTAATAACTAATAAGTAAGTATTATAGTTGCACAGTCATCATATATTATATATATAATATAATATAACAGTTTAATAATATAGAGAAAAATCAAAATATTAATTATTTTTGTAGTGTAATCAAAGAGAAATAAAAAAATGTTTATATGTAATACGTATTATCTACACTAGTAAACAAAATATTAGTTTATTTTTACGGATAGTACAAAAATCTAGTAAATTATTATTTTCAAAAACATAATTTTATTGACCTCAGACTGTCTCAACATTAATTTAGTATTATTTTTACACGATTTCCCTTGAATGTTAAATTAATTAAATCTACGAACACTATTTGTACAACAATTTTATAACATAGATTTATCATTTATAAAAATATGGTCATAAATAATCAAAATATCATGTTTAAAATGTATTTAAATTGTTTACAACAACATATTATAATAATGAACCATCAGACGTATTGAATTAAAAAATATTAGAAAATCAACCGTCGCTTTTCCATCAGTGTTTGATAATAAGGTTGCAGACATAAACCATAAATATAGATATTTTATATATTACTTCTTCCTTACCACCAATTTATTAACATCTAAAGACCTTCCACCTCTTCCTCTAGTTGAGAGGTTATTGTATTATAGTGGCAGAAACAGAAGTAGATTATTTTTTGAATTGACACCAATGACTATTTCAACCGCAGTAGTTGATTTGTATTACACACACGACCATCACGTTTGCTCCGTAATAATTTAAAATTTTTTTTATTAATATAAACATTTTATTTAAACAGCTATTTTTAAAAAGTTATTAATTTTTTTTTTTTTTTTTTAATTTGATTTTGTTTTATCTAATATTGTTAAGTGAGTTTAATGGCATTCAGGATTAAATTCAATTACTTCTAAAACATTCAAAATAAATTTATAATGGTGAGTTCACTTACAATTAAAATAATTTTAAGGTACATAAGCTAAATAGTTTTTAAAACTTTCATTTAAAATAATAAGTTTTTCAGTTTTATTATTCATTTATAACTAAAAATCTTGGAACTTACAATAATTAAATAATCCACTACGAATTTATGCATAAAATATAATAATATACGTATTTCGATAAAATTATATTTATTGTGAATTATTATTATGGTAGATAAATTGCATTTATTTGTTGCAGCAATAATTATAATAATAGTTACCATTGGATTATTTAAGAAATATTAAAAAAAAAAAATGTTAAGAGCAATTATAAGGTAAAATGGAAGTATATAAATTTTTTTTTTTTTTGTATATCTTAGTATTAAATTGCTTTTTAATCGTGTGAATACAACTTTCACGATTTTCAATTCAAAGCGATATATCTTTTTCAATTTGCTATAGTTGTTTTTAAAAGTATTTTACAAACATTTATAATTATTTTAAGTCCCCTTTATTATCAGTAACTTATTATGTTCTTTTAAAGGATTTTTTATGATAAAAGTAGTTCTCAAGTTCTGATGCATTGATATAAATAAGCATGAATTTAAAATACAATTAATATAATGTTATGTAATGAATCGTATTAAATTTAAATCAATAATATCTATTTAAAACATCATCTCAAATTCAATCATAAAAATAATACATAACTCTAATTTAAACGGGATTTAAAAACATTTACATCGAGTATAGCACCGTTTGAATACTAATACATATTTTGTCAAAATATTTGATAATTTTGTACATTATTGTGTATATTTTAGAACCTATCAATCCGATATTATGTTCGATGTTATCTAACACCATTCGTCAATTGTAATTTAAAAACTATGGCTTGTTTTATTAATACGTCTATAAATTGAGTGCACATCAAAAAAGTACATACAATCAGAATAATAAATGATTTAGGCATATAATAGTATTACTAAAATTGTTAGTACGCTGAAAGTTATTACTATAGGTTTTATATCGTATACAATAGATGTTATTACAAAATTATATTGATATAAATAAAAATGTTTTGTTAAATTTATATGATGGTAATACCAGTGAGTACTATATATTTTAAATTAAATAAGGGATAACGAAATTATAAAACCAACAAGAACTGATAAACCAAGAAAAGTACTTAAAAAATAAAAATATGAAAACCTGAAAAACAAACATTTACAAGTGTAAAGTTGCATTAGGTGAAAAGCTCAGATTTTTAAATATAATATATTATTGACTAATGTACTACTTACTAATTTAGTGATAGTTCTACTGTTTTAAGTGTTATATTTCTTTTGTTTTGAGAACATGAATTACGTTGTTTATTATAACAGTAATGAGGCTGGCAACATAAAATCAAGTGCTGAAATAAAATGTATAATAATATCAATATACCAAGACAAGTATTATGTAAAAATAAAATGTAAGCCGTATGTTTCTGTAACAGTTCAAAATGATATTCAATACTAACAAAAAAAAACAGTCTAACATTTATAATTTATTTTTTGAAGTGTTAAATGGTACACTAATTTCATAAATTTTTCTCTTGAGTATTCTGCAGGTAGGTCTACTAAGCTAATTTCATATAGTTAACACAGTAAAATACACAGACAACATTTAAATTTTAAATAAAGGATGGTTTCTAGTTGGTTCTTGATTTTAAGAACAAATCCACTTTTTGTCATTTGTAATTTATCTATTTAATAAATTAAATATTGAACATTTAAATCTGAATTAAGTGTATAAATTCCTAACGGGTACCTACTAAGAATATGAATAAAATGTGAATAAATCTTATCAAATTATTAAAAAAATGGACATAGATACTTTAAATGAGTACAACTTAACAAATTAATGGATTTTTAAGTGTTATTTTTATAGTTTCAAATGACCAGTAACAAATAATTTTTATCAATTTTTTTTTTTTTATTCGTTTAAGATTTATTGCTGTTAAGAGTCATCATGTGTTTTAAAATTGGTTTTATTTTAACGTGTACATAATGTATAAAAAAAAGAATATTTGTATCAGATTAATTATAACAATATAAGCTTATTTTTTCTTTTAAACTCTAAATTGACAATAAAAATTTAAATAATCGTATTTTTAAATTTAACTCTACTGTCTTAACATATCTATATCTATGTTTAAACTTAAACATAAGTATATGGTTTGTAGTAGGCATATCTAAATACAAGTTATAATATTTATAAGTGGTTTTATTTTTATACTAGAAGTAAGAATTATTTTAAACGAATCATAAAGTATACATATATGTTATAATTATTGCTATCATTAGTACCTACATATAGATAATGCTAAAAAAAAAAAAAAAAAAAAAAAAAAATGGTATTTCAATCTATTAATGAATAATACATTTTATCAAAACATTACGGAAGTTTCAAAAGTTTTAAATATGAGTAAAATCTAAGCTCCTCATTAAAATTACATTTTATTACTAAATATAATATATATAAATAAAGTATTAACCTGACGGTTGACGGTTAAATTAATTAAGTTACACCATACTAAATGTTCGTTATTAGTTTCGCAACAAAGCTACACGTGTTTCTAATAAATTCTAACATATTGAAAAAAATATGTATTTCAATCAAGGCGTGCAAATTTTATAATAACATTATGATTATAACGTTATATTTGATAAAAAAATGATTGAAATTTGTGAACGTAATTATAACGGAAAACGATAAACATAAATAATTAAATAACACAAAACAAAACATAACGATTATAAAAATATATTATCATCAAACAAAATTTTAGAGGTATATTGTATATCATCAAATTAAATAATTAATTTTCAGTTATTTAATAATTATAATTTATAAAATATACTAAAAATTTTAATTCTGAATAACGATAAACTCAAAATGTTATAAAGTTTTAATTGTAAATAACGTATAACATTTTTTTTTCAAATGCAAGCCCCGATTTTAAAGTTTTTATTGTAATATTTATTTGATAATTTTGTGTATCTTCCTCGAGATTATCATTTTATTTTATAGTATACAAATACAATATAAATGATACTTAAGCATCGTATTATTTATTTATTGAATTTAATATAAATATATAAAAATAATTAACCATTCAAAAGCATAAAAGACAAAAAAAAAAAAAATGACTATAAAATCTATATATTCATCATTCTGTACGAAACCTAAACCAATAAAATTAAAAAATATTATCAGATTGATGTAAAACTATCAACATGACAAAGAAAATACGTTGGTTATACAAAAAAAAAAAAATAAAAACTCGCAATTGTTGTTATTCCAAATATAAACAAATCATCTATAAAACTAAGGATCTGTTTAATTAAAAATAATACCTATAATATTATACAAGGTATATGTTAAAAAAAAAAAATAATAATAAAATCGTATATTTTTTAATAAATGTTTAATTGTCATTATCAATTTATAATTATAATTTAACTAACAACAAATTATAAATTATGATATTTTATATTTTATTCAAATCACGTGTATATAATAGTATATATACATATATATACTTATATATCTAATAGTAAATTGTGTTGAAAAATAATATTTTTATAATAACGCAATATTCTCAACATGAGATATTTAATATTTTTAATGTAGTTTAAATAATTTAAACTATGATGCAAAGGTTTTAAACTTTGATGAAAATTATATGCCAATTATTGAAGCTAAAAAATATTTTTACATTATTAGTTATTACATGGACAAAAAATATAGAAATTTATTTGATATTTATTTTTTTACTAATTCAGTTCATTTCAGATGGACAAATAACAACCAATAGTGATTATTTTTAACGTGATTTTGTTGTTTCCTTGAACAGTATTTTACAGAATTGACAACAATAAAAAGTATACTATGTATGTAGACTTGTTGAAAAAAAAATAAAAATGTTTATTGTTTCTTTTGATAAAAAAGTCTAAAAAAAAAAAAAACGTCGTTATAGTCAATACATAGTTACAAATGATTCTGACCCTCATGTACGACCGAGTTTTATAAAACCGGAGAAGCACCATTAAAAAAAAAAAAAAAAAAAATATTTATTATACTGAAAGATTGTTATTTTTATTTGCCTTATATAATGTAAAAGTGTCTATTGTTGTTGGGCGGTCATGTTCGTGAAAAATTAATATTTTTTTTGTCCCCCAATAGTGTGACTTGTACAATACACTATGTGTTAACTAATATAATTTATTTACTATACACAAACATATTATATATAGCCCATTGATTTATATATTTTTGTTAAAAATACATTTTTGATTTTTAAATGGGCCAATATATAAACACTAGTCAAAGATAAAGTTGAACATGTTCACTGATAAGCGGTATTGAACGTCAAGTTGTAGTCTATTTTTTAGATTTTTGAAATTTAAAAAAAAAATTATTATTATTATTATTATTTACCATTGTTATGATTTGTAAAAAAACTTCGTTTACCAAAAGATTGGAAACAGATAAATAATAGTATAAATCTATAATATTATTTTTTACTTATTATAAAAGTTCAATAAATATATATCATCGATTAAAAATAAATAAAAATATCTTACACTTTTGGTAACAATATAATAGACGGCTATGCTCGTATACAAGTAAAATCGATGTAATTTCATCAAATAATATATATTGATAAGTAGGGCTAGAAATTATATGCAATAAAAATTGTAAAATATACATATGGTTTATTAGAAATATGCAATTAATATTAAAAATTGGAAAAAATATGAAATATAAAATAATAAAAAAAAAAATTAATACATTTTAAAATTTATAAAATATTATTCATAATTATTCATGTTAATCAAATATATTTCACGAAACAATTAAATAGTTATTTAAATTTTTATAACTGAACAATCTTCTGTTAGACCTTAATATATTTTTATATAGGTAGGTATTTGTGGATATTGTCACATGAAAAATACGTCTAATAACGAAGTATATCACAAAATAAGCATTTTTTTACAGTTTTATAGTCAGAATATGCAATAATATTAATTTTATTCAAAATGTGCAAAAATACATATACAAAATAAAAACACCACAATTTACCTCATTGTGGGTTGATTTTTGGACATTTCTAACAAAATCAACTAACAAAAGTTGCAAAAAAAAGCATACTGTTACATATAAACTTTAGCCCCATTAGTAAGTAATTAGTTTATTTATATAAATAGTAAATATATTATTATGTATTACTATTAATACTATTATAATACATATATATAAATATTTAATGAGAAAACGCACATTTTAATCTCGATGACACATCAGAAAATTGATATCCGGTAAATAGTAATCTATGTTTGGAAATATGTTAGATGTTATTATTTATTATTTAGGAATCTCTGTTATTAGAAAACAAATATTCCTTAGACCGTGTGTCAACGCCATAATCATACGGTGGAACATAATAAAAATTCGTTAATATAGTTCGATGATTAAACGGTTATATTGTTGGTTGTACACGAGATAACAATAGTCGGACGGTTTTCGAACCTCACAGACTGTGTCAGTAGCGTTCACGAATCGCAAAAAAAAAAATCACTATTTCAGTATTATTATTATTATAGTATACATGTATAAGACAACGTTCGACTGCAATAAATAATAATAATAATAATAATATTATTACTATTATTGTTAATAATGATTTGGATGTACTATAGCGTTATAATTTACGTTGCGAATAATAACTGTTGAAAAGTGCAATAGTTTTCACTTTCCGCGTGACGTGCACGAGCCATACCTTTAAGTAAATATCATATTTACTTATAATTACTTCTGCTACTGAGCAACGTGTCTGTTTTTTGTGTTCGCAGGTCTGCGGCGTCGAATAGCAGTCTAGCAGAAACATAATAATATATTGTTTTTAATAGTCAGTTCTCATACCAAAGAGTGTGTGTTGTTCCGTAGGCTTAAAAACGACCAGCAAACACGAGGACCAACGCTTGCCGGCTGTTCACCATGAACGTCGTGAAAATATTGGCCATCATCGTGGTGACGTCCGTCGTCACTCTCCTGTGTATTCGCTCGGGTCAGGCGATGTCCAAGACCTCTGGGACTGTTTACAACAAGACCAGTGAGAAACCGGGATCCCGAGACCAAGGAAAATTTCCATCGGTCAGCATAACTTCCAAAACCGTCACGCCGAAAGCGACTGAAAACCCGGTAGACGAACAACGGAAAGAAGTGCGGACGATCGTTGCGGTCGTAACTCCGGAGCCGAAGGGAGAAGAAAGATTAGAAAACGAAAACCAAACAACAACATCGACTACCACTATTTCTACCATTACCGCTGAACCCTTGCAGTTAGCCACTAGTAGGTCTTTGAATAGTGGGTTTAACGGTGACAATCGCATCACCGTACTCGGACCTTTGGTGTCCGGTAAGAAAACTTCGCCAATAGTAGTTCGAGGAAAATTGATAGGAAAAACAACGCACCAGCCCAACTACCAAGCCAGTAACAGCATGACTGTTGTGAGCAACAAAGATGACGATCACGATAACGAGGCCAACATTATTGTCGATGCCGATGTGTATCACGTGAACAATAGGTAAGAAATTAACTCCGATTGTTACTTATAAAGTTCTGGAATTTTTATATAGGCATGATTACAAAATATTAAAACACTTCAACGTCCCATTTAAAAATCTTTTTCATATTTTATTGTATAAATCTAGATTTTTGTTAAACTCTAACGGACAGTACTGAGTAAAAAATACTTATTATAGTGGGTGTACAATATTATTTTTTTGAATTTTTGAATACGATTATTTACTTATTATATGTAGCAGTAGATAATATTACTTTAACAATCAATTAATTATTACATGCTCTTAAAATAAATATTATTTATTATTTATCAGGTATAGAACGATGAATATGAATTAAAATTTTAAAAAAAAAACAACAAATTTTTATTTTCGTTTTGAGAGAGAAACAATTTTAATTATAAAATATAGTAATATACTCCATGGAATATTTATAGTTAATTAAACACTGCATAGGTAAATATACTGATTTTAAGTATCACTGCTATTCACATATAGTACTTAATATAACAGCTTGCTATCTCCGGGCTGGTGTTAAACCGTTTTGACTCTGCTGTCAAGGAATCAATGGGTTAGGGTTGAGAAGTACGACACTCTTATCGCGTCTAAACACATCTTATCATTGCAGGCAAATGGGCAATAACGATTACTCGACCATCGACACGGACATATCGGTGGCGGAAGAAGACGGTTCTGCTGGCTATCAAGATTCGTACAGCGCTAACCCCAACGACGGAACCGGATGGAGCTCTAGCGGCCAAACAGGAAGTTACGGCGGTGGCGTTCCGACGATTGGCCGTCCGCCGTACGGCGTCGCCGCGGTGCCTTACCCATATCCGGTCGGCTACAAGCATCACGTATCGTACATAAGTAACGTTCCGCCGGCGTATCCGTACGGCCACCGTCCCACGGGACAGTACAACATGAATAGCAACTTCAATCAACAGGTGCAGATGATCTACGACAAAATCGACTGGCACAAGGTCGGCATGATAGCGCTGTTTAAGATCGGGCTGGCCAAGCTCAAGGCGTTCGGGTTCCTTAAGATCCTGTTCCTGATCGTGTTCAAGCTCAAGATGTTCCTGATCGCCATGTTTTTCAAGTTCCTGTTGATCGCCAAGCTGATGAAGCTATTCAAGTTAATTATGATACCGCTCATCCTGATGACGCTCCTGCCGCTAATCCTGTCACTGTTCTCAGCCCCGATGCTCGTTGGCGGGCTGTTGACCATCCCGTCACGAATACTCGATTTCCTGACAGGACCAGTGTTCGTACCGGCGTCGGCTACCGCGGCTACCAAAGTTTTCACGGAGTCTACTCCGATCACGGGCACGGCGGCCGGAAAAAACGGCGTCTTGCCGCCGTCTTTCAGTAAACCAGACGACATAACGGTAAGCGATCACCGGCGATTGGATATGTTCAACCCGGCTTTGACTGTATTCCGGAGAGTGTTGGACTCGGAAAAGTGCGTGGAAAGAATTGCGTGTCGGATGGCTGTTGTGGAAAAAGCCGGTGTACTTCCAGTTTGGATTAATTGGTAATAAATTAATGTATTTTGACAATATATTTTTTTCTTTATTATTATTATTATTACTATTATTGTTGTTGTTAGTATTGTTTAAACCTGCAAACGCAGTAGTCATTGGGTTACGTTGACAATATTAAAATATAAAATAAAGGATGACATTTTAGTATACGATTCGCAAATAATAATAAAGTTTCTTACAGCTAATATGTCTGTGAGAGTTATTTGAGATTGACGACGATGATGCATTTGATTGAGTGAGACATAGAGTTGAAGTCCCGGTTGAGCGATGAAGCGAGTTATTCCATTAGTATAGATGTATTATTTCCAAATTATTTGAGGGGTAGAAGAATGTCACTCTTTTCCTGTATATTTTTAGATACAATAGATATAAAATAGTTATAATATCTTGCTTACCTTTCTCCCTGAAAAAAATGTCTTCTAACTATGTTACTAGTTATGCTTTCTTACTATTCCTAGTAAAAGCATCAGGTCTGAAAACTATATGCTAAATAATTATTTTTTATAGTCTATTACTAATACATACGGTGTAGATGTATCCATTTATAATATTAATACTATATTGTTTTAAGCATTGCATTAACAATAATAAAATATTGAATAACTTTTATTTTTATTTTTGGTTTATCTCATTACACTTGTATTTTTTAATTCTACTAGTAACAAATAAAATTTGTTTGATTACCTACGTATAATTTAAATACGTAGGTATTTTGTTGAAATCAAATCTATTTTTTTCGGGTTTCACAAATTGAAAAAACCGTTAATAAAAAACATAATAATAATCCAATATTTTATTATAAATTGCTTAATAATATTTTTTTAATTTTTATGATGACATTAACATCATATACTATTTTATTTTAGGATGCTTTATCGAATATCAAAAGTTATTCCAAATGAAAAACTAGAATCTTATCTCAAAGCATATTCTGATGTAAGCAATGTGATATATAACAAGTCGGATAACCCAGTAAATTGGGTAACATGGTGCTCAGAACGTTATGACTGCAATATTACTAACACTTCTAATACGGCAACAAATATGATAGACGCAGTACAATGATAATACTTATTATTAGTATTCGGTGTAAAATTTTCATTTGTTTTATTTAATAGTTTGTTTCTAACACTAATTACTAGGAATTTATTTTAAACCTTGATATTTTGTACATATTATTTTAATTTAATACAAAATATTTTCCTACGAAACATATTTATTCCTATTAAATTTAATTTGTAATTATATTGTAGAATTATGTACTTAAATAATATTGGCATTATTAAATAACTACTCAATAAATGCTTAAAATGTACATTGGAAGCTTTGTTATCTTGATTAAAAAAAATCTAAACAAAATTAATTTTTAGTTATAAAAGTTTATATAGATATATGATATATTGCATTCGCTTGGTAAATTAGTGCAGTCTATTAAAAATTATTCAGCTCATGAAATGAAATTAATTTTTTCCATTTGATGGTACATTAAATTTTTTGAAATTAATATTATGTAATTTTAATACAATTTTTCTAAAATTTTATATCATAAAATTATTTTTTTATCAAATAGCCATCTATTTAGTGAAACAAAATATTTAATCTTTATTAAAGATATTATTTTGAAAAAAATTGGATATTTTACTATTTTAATAGCTTAGTTTTTATTTAATTATTCAATAAAAGAAGATAGGTAATAAGTATTTAATAGGAAATTTTTGTTTTATTTTATAATGTTTTTTTTTTTTTAAATCTATACTAATATATTTGATAGAAATTACCTATAGCTATTCTAATGGGTGATCGTAAACTCCACCAGTTTTAATATCTTACCTATAATGGATGAATGGAAACTTTACTAGTATTAAGACCTTCCCACATTAAATATATTGATATCCGTTGTGATGACATACGTCAAAATTGAAGTTCAATAACAAAAATCGCAATGTGTTTATTAAATTTTTTGAAACGGAGCAGCATAATATTACTTTTAAAAATTCGTATAGTGGTTTTAATATTACTTTATGCTTTCCAATTCCTTCACATTAATTTTATACTGTTGCAGTGTCACTTGATTTTTTTTACTAGTGGAGTTGATACTAAAAAAAGTACTTGTGGTAAAGTTTACATGCGCCCATTTTAGTATACACGATATAAGTACATAGTAAAATTATGTGGTTAAACACGTAAAATATAGTAAAATGAATCAAGTGTAAAAAAGGGAGTGGTAAAATTCAAAAGTAAAATTTAGTTTAATAGTTGTTGTTACAATTCAAATACATTTTTGAATAAATAAATTATTGAATCAATGACACAATATTCAAAATTTTTAAAATAATATGTTAATAAAAACTATATATTTAATTTAACCAAGTAGATAGTAATTTTATGAAAAATATTATACGATATCAATTGATATCAATTTTAATAGCTGTTTCATGAAAAGATGTCCTGCAATTTTTAAAAATTTCACTAAGTAGAAAAAAAATAGTTTATATTTCATGAACTTGATATTTTTTCTTGAAATACAATTTTATTAAGTGGATGCAATATTTATAACACTATGTATACATATTTTTGAGAAACCTATTTTTATGTATTAATACGTACCAACAGTGATTATAGTGTTTTCTAAGTCTAAAATATTACAATGTAAGTTTGTGGTTTAATATAGGGATAAATGGGACAAATATGATAAAATAATGATACCAACGATTAAATTATATAGTGCCGATAAATGTAAACATGTTAAAAATAGAGTGTTTCTGGATTTAGTGCAAGAAGTTCATTGAGGTTGTACGGGATATTCAGCTCACAGCTCACTTCAAATTCGTTGGTATTTTAGACGTTCAGTAAAAATATGTTTTATTATATTTGATATGGTTTATAAGTGACTGATAGATTGTCCACCTTTCATTAAAATAATATTATTTTATATATTTTTTTAACGTTATTTTTTTACAAATAAACCTTTTTAATTCCAAGTGCAGCAATATTTCTATTGATTTTGACATAGATCAATGTTTTGGGATGGATACAATTTTTTTTTCTGACCATAACTGATAATGCGCAACGCTGTTAATTGAAATCTGTTACTATAGCGACTGAAGACTCATCATTCTTAGTGATCTAAATAATAGTTTAAAAGAGTAGTTTTCACGTAGTAAACTGTGAACATCCTTGAAGCGTGGCACGCAATAAATCTATGAATAGTTTTATAAGTATGTATTTACCAGTATTATTATCGAAATATTTCCAGTGAGTAAAAACTGAAGAATTATAAACATTAAACATATGTGCACTACACGGAAAACATAAATATCTCATTGATTAATGTATTTTTTTTTTCATTGTACAATAATAATAATATATAAAAAAACAAATATTGCTACTAATACATATTTTCATCAGTGTATTATTTATTTTACAATAATAAAATTAACCCTATAACAGAAAAGATTATTAATAGATTATTATATTAATAAATTGATTAGTGTACATAATAAATGTGTATATAATTATATTTAAATATGTTTATATATTGTACGAATTAGTGTGCCACGAACATTTTATAGAAGATAGTCTGTCGCATTGTAAATTGGTTGAAAACCATAGGTTTAAAATCTACTCGTGGCTAAGAATTAATTTGGTTTATGGTTTATGCTCAAAAACATATCTATTATTTCTAAGTAGTGCTTTTAAAGAAATATATCTAATAGAATGGTGTTTAGTGTGTCTATTATTTCCTTTTCAAGCAGTAAACATAATTATAGATCATCAATTTTGAGAGTGATTTCTAATATAAAATTGGATCTATTTGATATTTTAGTATAAGAAATGATTTGTAATTTAATTTAAATTTAACAGTACAGTCATATTACAGTAACTTAAAGAATGACGAGAATCACACTGTACAGCAGAACGGTTATCAACTTGTTTTTAAATTGACTGTATTTATATAACATACATTATTTTTTTTTTACTTAGTTTAATTTATATTTTAAAATTTTACATAATATAATGATAGAAATAAAAAAAAAAAAAAAAAACCAATAAATAGTTTGTTTCATTAATTTTGCTATACAGCTGTTCTTTGGGGAAAATCCTTTAAGATTTTGGCAAAAAGTAAAGCTTTTATTTTATAAATGCTGTATCATCTATCTCCATTAAAATATGGTTTCATGTGCACAACGTAACTATACCCACTGGGTTTTTTTCTTTTTTTTCTCACAGGCTAAAAAGATTTGGGGTAAATATGTCATGATTACACAACAAATAAAAGTTTTTTTGACATGGAAATTACTTTTAAGATAATCATAGAATTTTTAAGTTATGTATAAATAGTATAACATTGCCGCATTATAAAACAAATATATTGTAAATCATCCATGTTTTTTATCTAAATAAAACACAGAAAAACATTATTACACTAATAAACTTGATGGTTCAATCTAAACAAATGTGATAATTAAATTGTTATATTAATACATCTTAAATATTTTTTTTATAAAAAACCGTTATAACTGGGTTATTTTAATTTTACTATATTGGATTAGAACTATTAAAATGACTGGGTAATAGCAATCTGTTTAGTACACCAAATTAAAAATATTAAATCGTTAATATTATGTATACATATATATTTCTTGTGTAAATAGGTGACATAATAATTATAATAATATATACATTAATAATAAAACTTAGCTTCTAGAGTTAAACTTACAAAATATGTGGCGTCCCGTCATTTTGATGTGATAATTTCGACGCGTGCTAAATGAACGCGGTCATTTGGATGGACAACAATTGGGCACATGTGTCATTTCGACACATACAATTTCCACGCTGTAATTTTTAAACGCGAGTCAATGTTGACGCAAAACAACGCTGAATACAAATTGCGTAAAATTCTTTCATGATTTTATTGTAAAAATGAAAATATATAATTTATATAAAATACTATTATATTTGATTTATTAATATATAGAATAATTTATAATAATTATTATAGACTTATATTTTACTATTTAAAGAACTTAAAATTGTGCGAAATACCTAGAAGCACTTCGCTAATTATAAAATCACTTGAATTAGCACATATTAAAAACAACATGTTTGATGAATCTTTATACTTTTTTTTTTTTTTTAATTATTGTAGTATACCTAGTAATTAGTTGCACTTTCGTAACATTTTTTAAGCTTTCATCTTTTTGCAATGCACTTATAAATGTCCATATAACTATTTTTTACAAGTTATGAATGCCGAAAATACATTATGCCAGTTCTCAATATTGTTATTGGTTCTTAATAGATCTATAATGTTGTAGACGTTCTAAACAATTTCATATTTCAATAAGATATTGTGGTTTTCGACATCGACCTTTCCTATCTAAAATCCCGAACCACGTACCTTTAAAACAGATGAGTGGAAATAATATGTTTTTATTTTTCGTATAAAACTCTCTCTCCAACAAAACTTCCACATAATTTACTACTCTGTATGGGTATAAAATTAAGCCGTATTAATTTTCTAACTTGTAATGAAAAATTTACATCTTCCATTTATTAATTTATTAATTCATAGTTTTGAATTTTCGCCAAATTGCTTGACTAAAATGAAAAAAAAAACAGCTACGTATCTCTGTAATTGAAAATTGATTTTTGTTAAAGTTCATTGCTGTTTTTTCAATATCTGTTGTAAATTATTTAGGACATTTATCAAACTTGAAAGATTTTAACGCTTGAAGCATTTTATTATAATATGTTACTTTTTGTTTTTATCAAGCAACAAAATATACACTAAGGATATTATTTCATCAGAGTAAACTGTGTAAATTGTAAATCATTGACCAAATCAATTTGGGCAAGATGTAAACGTTCCATCCAAAAACCAATGGTCCAAATTTCTTAATATTATGCTTAAACTTTATATAATCTATAAATAATATTTCATTATCTGTTTTGACGTTTTTCTCAGTATAGATCTTGTAATTGTTACTGTTGTTGTTAAAAAACAACTATAAATTTATAGTTTTCTTAGATTACATTTTTTTCAGTCTGGTTCAAGGTTATAATCTATAGATTTTAGTATAAATCATACAAGTAAAATATTGAGAATTGAAAAAATAGTCTACAATATGTAGGTTCACTTGAAAAAAAAAATATGAAATATGAATATTTTATAATATAATATATATTTTATGAAATTGTTATAAATTATTGTTTCAGAATATTTATAATCAATTATTATAATTTCATTTTAGGGTTTTTTTTCGTAGTTTTGTGTTTGGTGCGTTGTCAAAATACGAAAAAAAAAAATAAAGAAATAATTTACCTTGTATTGACAATTTTTAATTTCGCTGCATCGTCGTATAATTTTTTCTTCCCTTTCTTTATATTTTTTTACAAAAAAATCCACCATGAACAAGGGTACTTGTAAAAATCGAAAATCACTAAATTTGAGGTAGTAGGATGTTGAAATTTGCGTTTGAGTTAACCAAATATGATGTAAACGGTGTCGCTCTACATTATTATGTAATGAAAAATATGATTTTCGAAATTCTAACAACCGTAGGCCCTTAAAAACCGTTTTTTTGAAAAAACACGTTTCATGCGATATCTAGGGGAATAAAAAAGATTTCACATTCCAAATTTCATATCCATCATTAGAAACGGTGCTTGAAACCTATTAGACAAAATTTTTAAATATTTCTGTTTCTCTGAATGATGTCTCATTTGGAAGATAGATTAGATGTTAACATTAACTTCAGGAATAGAGATAAGAATAAAGATCATCACCAGTAAGTAAACTGTTTAATGGTTAAAGTGAATAAAAACAATTTTGATATAAGTGACTTTATTTTACAGTAAAACGCCAAAATACGGTGGCCATTAAAAATGTTTCACATTGTTGTCTTTTTGAGCAATAGGTTTCAACATGTTTAATGATGGATATGAAATTTGAATGTGAAATCTTTTATTCCCTAGATATCGCATGAAACGTGTTTTCAAAAACGGTTTTAAGGCTACGGTTGTAGAATTCGAAAATCATATTTTCATTACAATAATAATGTAGACACCTGTTTACATCATATTTGGTTAACTCAAACGCAAATTTCAACGTCCTTTAGCAACCAGCAG
>NW_020271205.1:1484711-1510917 GCF_002803265.2 Melanaphis sacchari | reverse complement strand
CAGTTACGTATTGCTCATTTACATAATAATGTAGAGCGACACCGTTTACATCATATTTGGTTAACCAAACGAAATTTCAACTCCTACTCACTCAAATTTAGTGATTTTCGATTTTTACAAGTAAGCCCAAAATGGTGGCCATAAAAATGTTTCACTTGTTGTTTTGAGCAATAGGTTTCAAGCACGTTTCTAATATGATATGAAATTGAATGTGAAATCTTTTATTCCCTAGATATCCATTAAACGTGTTTTCAAAACAGTTTTAAGGCCTATGGTTGTTAGAATTTGAAAATCATATTTTCATTACATAATGTAGAGCGACACCTTTACATCATATTTGTTAACTCAAACGCAAATTTCAACTCCTACTACCTCAATATATGATTTTCGATTTTACAAATAAAACGACTAAAATACCGGAGGGCCATTAAAAATGTTTCCAATTGTTCTCTTTGTGCTATAGGTTTCAAGACCGTTTCTAATGATGGATATGAAATTTGAATGTGAAATTTTATTCCCTAGATATCGCATGAAACGTGTTTTCAAAAACGGTTTTAAGGCCTACGGTTGTTAGAATTTCGAAAATCATATTTTCATTACATAATGTAGAGCGAACCGTTTACATCATATTTGGTTAATCAAACGCAAATTTCAACTCCTACTACCAATTTAGTGATTTTCGATTTTTACAAGTAAACGCTAAAATACCGGTCATTAAAAATGTTTCACAATTGTTCTTCTTTGAGTGCAGGTTTCGCACGTTTCTAATGATGGATATGAAATTTGAATGTGAAATCTTTATTCCCTAGATATCGATGAACGTTTTTCAAAAACGGTTTTAAGGAATTTTAGAATTTCGAAAATCATATTTAATACAATAATGAGCGACACCGTTTACATCATATTTGGTTAACTCAAAGAAATTTCAACTCCTAACCTCAAATTAGTGATTTTCTGATTTTACAGTAACGCCCAAAATCGGTGGGCATTAAAAATGTTTCACAATTGTTTTCTTTTTGTTAGTCTTGTTCTATAATTGAATTTAACATTAAAAGTCAAAGACCAAGTTTATTACAAAATTTATCACAGAAATCATTTTTATGGTAGAACAACGTTTGCCGGGTCAGCTAGTTTAACGTCACCTATTCTTTTCAAGAAAAAAAATAAATGTTTTTTCTATATTATTTTTAAAAATGTACTGAGCATTTCTGCTTTTGAACTCCTAGATTCAGAACTTTAACCTATGTTATAGGTACTAGAAATTGTGCTTAATATTTAAAATGAATTGTTTTTTCTGCTCATAATAAGTGTTTTTAGATATAAAAGAAAAACAAATACCATTGTAAAATCGATTAATTTATAGCTCCGCTTATAATTTAAAACACATGATTATATATATTTATATTTATTAAAAAAAAGTTTATTTCAAGAAGTAAAAATATAAACAAAAATTATAACATATAAATAACTATATTATAGGTTCACAAATAAAATGATATACAACGTTCAAACTTCAGAGTGCTCAATTTTTAATTTTTTGAGCGCGCACATATTATTTTCAACGTTAATATTTTATAAACTCCAGTGGATAATTATAGAATTTTTCTTTTTTAATTTATTAATTTGAAATACATAAAGCAGATAAACGCATTTATAAGTAACTTATAAGTTAGAAAAACGTGCGACTTCCTATGTAATATAAAAAACACAAACGCGCACATTTATTTATTTATAGGCATAATTAAACGGCAAAGCGTAAAAAAGATATTGTTGAAATGTGTACCATTTAGATATGTATGTTATCATATAGATCAACAAACTTGAATATACAGATATCAGGCTTTTACATTGAAATTGACTGATATATGTGTTATATATATATTTTATTATTGTTTTGTGTCAGCATTTATTCGCGTTTAATAGAGGCAGCATGAAAATTGCAAGTGTCGAATTGAAGCATGCGCCTAATCATCGTTCGTCCAAATGACATCGTTCATTTTAGTATTTTACGCACGTCAAAATCACCAAGTCGAAATGACGTTTATTTAAAATACGTATAATATAGTAGGTATGCATCGTACACTTTTGGCATATGAACGTAACAATCTTACATCTTAGATTTGTTAACGATTTATTAAGTAACAATAATAATTACATATATTTTAAAATATCTAGAAGTATAATAATTGCTATGAAATATTTATACGTTTCCCATCAGTGATTATTACAGAACATAGGGGACATTGATATATTGAATTAATAGTTAATTGTATCATTGTTGACTAGCAACTACTACTATTGGTAAGTTACAAATGAAAATAGTGTAAAAAATAGTGAAGATGCAACAATATCGAATACATAATAATTTATAACTTAATATATTGTATTTTATTATATTCCAAGATTAATTAAATATTAACGAGTTTAAATTTGACCTATGATATTGATACACATTATTCGATAACTATAATATGGTGTTTATAGGTTTATAATAATGAACTATTCATATTTAGACATAAACAAAAACAAATAGTAATAATAAATATTAAAAAACAAGACATTGTACCTATAAGATATATATTGATACACACTATACATACTTAAAACCGAACATTAAAACCGAACACTCAGACGTATTAATACTTGTTTAATTTAACAAGTATGTGTTATACAATGTATATATATATATATATTATTATAATATTATTATGGAAAACAGCACCATTTATTTTATTTACTACTGTATACTATAGCGACATCTACCAAATGAGTTGTGTGAAATAACTGATAATACAAAATAACACCTTTTATAGATATTTAACAGCTCTATGATAATAATGTCATATTAATAAATATGCAAACAAAAATAAAAATAAAATGTATAGGTAATATAATATACTAAGTGATTCACTAAGAATGTTCATCTAATTTTTACCCTTAATAAGAAAGAATTTATTTGAGATCCTATTTTTGAAATTCGTAATGAGTATGAATATGTGCTAAATTTTCATAGTCTGTGACAATAAAAAGTTTTTTTTTTTAGTAAGAATCACTTTTTTAATATAGATTGTAAAGGAGATAATTTTTTTGAAAATGATTATGTATTTTAATTGAAATTCAAATTAGTAGATTTTCAGTTATTGAATTTTTTGAATTAAGGATAATAATCCATTATATTTGGTCTGGGTAATATATAAGCTAATGGTAATTTAAAAAATATTATAGATTAATATAATTTATAATTTTAAAGAATGTATGTGTATAATTATAAGTTTTTACTGAATTTAATGTTATACTTATTTATTTTACTGTTTATTTTATCTTTTTATATTCTAAACCATTTATTCTTAGAACTTGGTAAATAATAAGGAAATGTTAAACGGGTGTAATCGTGTAAAAAATAATCGTTTAATTTTGATATATTTACATTAAAATGTCCTAAAAATCACGTTATCAGTAATAACTTACTGAAAAAATAATAAATCGCTTATAAAAAAAAAAAAGTTTGAATTGTTACTGGAAACTTTTTAAATTATATGAAACTCTAATTAAATTTAATATGTCCGGCATTAAATAAATAATACAATTTCAAAAATAAAAAATGTAATTAAAAAATTATTAATAATTAACAAGAGGTTAAATACGCTTGATCAATTGCACTATTTATCCTATATATATAGATACATAAAATCATATGAGTGATTCTTGGTAAAATCTAATGTATATTGTTATGCGTATACATTCTATTAGTATTTAAATTTTTCTAAATAATGATACAAAAATACCTTTGCAATAATATAAAAACGTTTATTTACGAGAATATTAATCATTGTGAGGAAATGATCAGACATTATTGACGAGTAACAACTAATAAATTATAAATATGTACTAGTATTTTACTATTGTTAATTAATTTTTATTTTTATTTTAATGTAATAATATTACAACAGTAATTAAACGGTCATTATCTATAACCGTTATAAACTGTTACCAATAATTTATTGAATATTAATAGTACAATTATTTTAATATATCGAAACATATTTTATTACACTGAAAAATAATCGCTATTTAGGTATGGTAAAAATAATAACTTTAAATTATACTACATGAGTGGTATATTATTTATATAATATATATATAACTATATCAATAAATTAAACAGTGATAGTTAGTTTTACAATAAACAACACTTCTACTACTTCATTTTGACAAGTGAAATAGAATATGTATCTAGTTTTAATATTTGTATCAACTTTTCCGACATTAAGAAACACGATGGCAGGAGGACCAAAATAAAATATTAATAATTAAATATGTGAGTAAACATCTTTATTATTAATTAGGTAATGATTACTTGTACACAAGAAAAATTTATAACATTTTAATGACTCGAATGCTATATAACACAATTATCAGATTTTATTTATTAAGTAGGTATAGAATCTAAAAAAAATAACATAAAAACTACTTATTTTAAATAATACAATAATTTAAAATCTTATTAACTTAGCTTATTGTTAAAGCATAAATAAGTAATTATAACTTTATATGATTTAAATATTTAAATAATATTGCTGCGTAATATAGTAAGTAGGTACTAGGTATTAGTTATACTTTAATTATAGGTATCTTTTATACTTTATTTCTATTAACAAATATCTCCTGTCAATCTTCTAACAGTTAAATGTAAAATACATAATTAGGTATCCTTTTTGAGAAAAAAAACTAATCAAATGTTGAATAATCTTTTTTACATAAAATAGTTTATGTTATCACTGGCCACAAATTGATATTGTTAAAGGAAACATATACAACAATAGTTAAAATTACTATACTTAAATTATATTATACCAATGAGGAAATTATATTTTGGTTTATAGAATGGAAATAATAAATAACAATGACGGAGTACTGGTGACATGATAATTCGTTTCATATGTTATTACTTATTACGAAACCATAGCGTATCGTTTTTTTTTTTTTTTTTTGCAGGACTGAAAAAGATCGTCAACTACAATCTGTATATGTCAAAGATACTGACGATACTGACACCGTGAAGATATCGACAATTATTATCGTTGTTATCGTGACCGCAATGTTTCTGTGCACATATTATATGTCCAGTTGGTCGGCGGTCGATATTCTAGATACGACGTTCGTTCAACGTCACACGAATCACTTTGACAATGGCGGAAACGACCTTTGTGCAAAATTGACTGCAACAGTCGACGAAATGGATAAGTCAGAAACATCTGCGGGTCTTCACCAATAGCAAATTGTACCGACCACCGAGACCGTGTCAGACATAATTAGTAAACAACGTTCGTCGAAATTTCGCTTAGCCAAACGCTCCTTGATTGGGAGCCGTATTTGGCCATCGGTAATGTGGAGTACGTTGACTAGCCATAAATCAGATCAGTACTCCGTGGATCGCAATCGAGAAGACTTAACCGATCGTCCAGTAGAACTGTGGGATATCAACAGGTTAATATTATTATTTTACATTACAAGTGATGCACATGATTTTTTATTGTGATTAAATAATTAATATCGTACGTTTTAAATTATATCCTAAATTTATTGTTGAATATATTTTGACAGTCGATCAAATTACTACAACCACTGGAACACGAAGTCTGAAGAATTGGTTGGCCATCACACTTTGTATGACTTGACTTATGGTTTACACCACAATAATGAACTCAAACATTTTGATGTTAATGTGATCAAGAACCCATCGACTATACATTATCAATCCCCTCTAAGACCAGTTTCAATTTATTCAATCCTGATTCCTCAAACAAAACTATCAACATCAAAAAATGAAATGTTCTATTGGTATACTATCGGGTTATCGACACTCGTTAAAGTTGGATTGATCAAATTTAAATTATTTGGAATTCTAAAGATTTTATTTTCACTTATATTCAAGTTAAAATTGTTTCTATTGGCAGCATTATTCAAATTTTATTTACTTTTAAAATTTTCAAAGTTCTTTAAAAAAATGTTCATTTTACCATTATTTCCAATACTTATAACTCTAATTTCGATAATAATTTTTAGTGCTGCAATGTATTTTCTTCGGGGACAAACACTTAATATAATACCTGCAAATTCTGTAGCATTATCCTCCATATCAAATCTACTGAAAAGTTTATTATCAAATCTGCCAAGTATGCTAGCTCAATCAGGTTTGAAAAAAAGTGTCGCAAATGATAAATTGACTCATATTCCAATAAATATTCTAGTTCGTCGACCTGCTATTTTTAAATTCAATGATAAAAAATTTTCTGAAAAGCTTGACGCAGAATCTTAAGAAAAATCGACCCTACCTTGAATATTTTTCAAAAGTTATAAGATTCGAAAAAGTATATTATGGATAGAATAGTTTTTCAAATAGCTGCAGTCGAAAATACGCCAAACTGAATTAATGGGCAAGAAAATAAAATTACAATTACAATTTTACAATTTATTTTATGAAGTTTATTTTATAATTCTATAACAAGTAAAAAATATAAACTACCTAAAATATTATTCATTTCAACGAGAGTCTAAAATTAAATATTATATACTTTTTATTTATCTTTTGTGTTATTATTTGTTGTATTGCATAAGATATAGAAATTATAAAATTGGTAAATAGAAAAATAAATATAAATTAGTATTTTTTTTTTTTTTTTTAATTTTAAGTATAAAAAAAAAATATATCAACTTTATGAAATATTAATTCCTATATTAAATTCCCATACGATTTTGAAAAAAAAATATTTTACTTGATGGTATAGTAAGTTTGTAATATATGGACGTATACTTAGGCATAATTTAATATAATTTAGTTAAATTAAAATAAACTATAAATACTTATATATATAAGTTTTCCATCATTAATTAATACAATATATGTCAGTAGTTACTAAGTAGGTCACTATTTAGACATAATTAATTAAAATAGACTATCTTGCTAAATTCTAATCATATAATATATACATACATCCTATTTAATTTTGTTGAAATTAGTAGTCGACCGAGAACATAATGTTTAGAACATCCTAAATACGCTGGGCGGTGATACTAATGTAATGAATGTAATAGGCACAAAAAACTTATCAGTTATTGTTTAAAACATTATTTTTATATTTCAATAATATAAATAAAATTATTTATGTATTTAATGTGTACCACTGTTTTCTATCATGCTAATAATAAATAATTTATTTAAATAATATAGAATTTACCTCATATATAAATATTTAATTAATTTTTATATTCAAACCAATTAAACTATAAGCATTTAACATCTTAATCACACAATATTATAATATTTGATTTTATTACTTCAAAATTAAGTTCTTCTGCAATTAAATTGCTTAATTATTTTATTAATTGTATTTTTCATCGCGATTTATAATATTATAAACATTAAAGAAGTTAAAAGTAATTTATTTTAATCATTAATACAATGTAACGCATATTAGTTATAAAGTAAACAGAATCTATTATTACACTATTTTGGTACCTGTATAGACTTTGAGTATTATATTATTTAAACAAGCGTATAGAAAAAATATTATTATTTTGTTAATTGTCAGAATTTATACATGATATATATAAATATTTAATATATAATATTAGAATCTAAGATGAACTCTAATCAGATATTTAATTTCTGTGAAAAATTCAATTTAATGTGAAGTAATTATTGCCATTGATATTACTAATATAATTAGATACCAACAGTTTATTACGATAGATAGTCATTGATGTGAATCTAAAATTCACGAACTAGGAAAATATGGAGCCACCTCTTGTTCTATTTGATATATGTTTATAAATTAATCTTGGTGCATTATTTGTATTTCAAATTAAGTTTTCTAAAATATGATTTTAGCACTTAAGTTTGATATTTAAAAAAACTTAAATTTTTTCTTCAAAGACATGTAGTTTATCACAAATAGTACTTACATAATAAGCCCAGTAAAAATTTTAAAGCTACTTTTATATTTAAAGTTTGTATATTTTGTCTAAATTATAATGTGTTGTAATATCACTGAACAATTGTTATAAAATAAGATCGCTTTTAACACATAAAGTATACAAAAATAAAAATTTATATTGGAAAATATTATTGTTTAATTTATCACTTAAAGATCATATATCTATAAATTTTACTAAATGGAATTTTTGATAAAGCTATGATTTACTACTAGATAATAAAATATAATGTATTATTGAAGTTTTGTTAATCTCACTGCTTTTAAAATTTAAGCTTGATTAAAAAATGTGTATTTATCCTAAATGATAGGCTATTGCTTAAGAATAAAAATAAATAATTTATCATCGTTATTTAATAAACATAAAGCTATGTTTAAAAACAGTCAATGTTTTCCAGATGTACCTGGTTTGAAATTTTAGCTTAGAATTGTTTTTAATGATTGTAGTTAAAATATGTCAAATATAATTATTATATTAAGACCGGAGCAACTAAGACCATTAGATGTGAGAAGGTACTATATGATTAGTAGAGTTATGAAACACGTATGTGCATGCATGTGCCATGGCTTTGTCGCTAAAAAACCAGGGGGTTACCCATTCGGTGGTGGTGCCATGATTTTTTTCTAGGTAGGGCCATGTGAGACCAGTTATTATAAATTAATGTCATAAAAAATGAGATTTAAACAAAAATTATAAAATATGTTTAATTAATATGTAATTAGAAAAATAATATTATATAATATTTAAAAATTATACAAAAATATAATATTATAGAAGTATATTAATCTAAATTACATACAGACTGTACAGTGAACAAAAAACAAATACCATTATTTTCTGCTTGTGGAGAATGAGAATATTATTATGTCTAAGGTTAGGCCATTGGTAGAGCCTGGAATTTTCAGTTACGGCCATGGCCCTACCTGGCCTGTCTCTAACCTAACACTGTCACTACATCCTTTTAGCGACGTTGGCCGATACTTAACCTTAGAACACATTAGTAACTGAGGCCAACTACCGCGCGATACTTGGCCAAAAATACATTTTTGTACGCACGTTTAAAATAATTTTTAACGTGCAAAATTATTTTTTTATTAGATATGGAATTAAAAATACACTAATAATATACACTTGTTAGATTTTTCTAAGAATTATGGAATACAAGCAAATATCCGTGTAGTATAACGAATCAGGAATACAATACAGATACACTTGCAGTGAGTAGATAAATATTTAAATACTAGTTCTAAAATTCCAACATTAAATATTAACTTAGATGACTTTTTAAATGTATGATATTTTCGTTTCGAAAACAGATATGTCTTACATAGTATGTACGCATGAAGAATGATAGTACTTTGTCTGGATGCTAATTTTATTTTATAATGATGTGAGTATGCATTTAATTTAAATAGTTTAAGTGATTATTTTAATTACAAATTGTATACATAATTTATAATGCATGTAGTCAAAAATTGAAGTTGTTTTAGTATCATTATTAAGTATCTTAAATGAAAGACAAAATTTAAAAATACATAACTATCTGGAATAAAAAAAAAGTTATAAGTAAATGCTATTAAAACTTAGTTTATGAAAACATACTAAAGAATATCTGTTAGTTTAATTTTCTATACACATTGCTGATGATTATATTTTGGGCATAGTTAACTATTTTCTTCTAAAGCGACTCTATTTCTATGACTGTTTATATATTTTTCTGAAATTAAGATTTAGAAACAAGCAGTAGGCTTACAAAAATAATTTATTTACAACCTATTTAGTTTATTTTTAATATAATTAAACATTTATAAATAATCAGTTGGGGTAAAATATTATGATTAAATTAAAAAGATGACAAAAATAAAGTTTTTATCTTTTGAATTTTAAACTTAAATTATTGCAAATCAAAAATATTATAACTACCTATTAACTATTACTCATTTTTGTAAATGACGGATGAAGTTAATGGTAAATTAAGATAGTGATCTTCAACAAGTTTCGAGTCTTTATTATTTAGTCAAGCTAGCTTTAAAATTGAGTGACAAATCGCAATATACTTTAAATAATTTAAAAATAAATATATAGTACAATGTATGTTATTTAACTTAAATAAATAAATAAAATTGGCATAATAATAAATTAATTAAATATTGAACTTGATTTATTTGTACACATATAAAAATATAAAACATCATTTTTACCAAACAACTTTTTTTTTTTATCACTTGTGTTTTGCAAAAAATAAAAAAACAATTTTAAAATTAGTTTCTAATCCAATATTATTGAAGACCACTAGCTAAGAATATATTTTTATAATAATAATAATAGGCAAGTTCTAACAGTCTTATTTGAGTTTGAATTGTGGTTTTATCATATTTATTAGTTATGATATTGAAAAACTTAAATAACATTAACTAGAGCAGTTTCCTATAATTTAATATTGATAACGAATGTCAGTTTTATGTTATGAAAATAATTTTATAAATTAAAACTCAATCAGTATGATATTCTAAATGTTGTATAAAATAAATATAATTATTTAATGCAGTATAATAAATAATAATAATTTATTTATTTATTTAACATATAAATGAAAACTGTGTGATTTTACAGGCCTGAAAACGATAAAGAAATTCGACCCACCGTTATCACTTTTAATTTAAAAGTGTTAGTTCCCGTAATAATTATTGTGGCTTTAACAATATTATTCATTCAATCCATTCAAACACCTTATAACACAATTGGTGCAGAATGGGTGGAAAAAAACAGCAAAGATGATTTAGTATTGGATGACATACAGATGAAAAACCAAAAAGTGACTATATCAGAGGCCAAAGAACAAACTCCATATAGAAATGTCCAGGCCATGAAAGAGTTTCAGTCGAATAAAACGGAATTAATACAAAATGACCATTTCAAAAATAAACCAACTTTATACTGGAAAAATTTGAATCATTACTTGACCAAAAACAAAATTAATAAAAGTATACCAGGCTATAAAATAGAAGATAACAAAACTGACGTTACTATAATGAATGCAATTTATCAGACGAACAATAGGTATAATTTTTTTGAAGCTAAATTTGTCAATTTTTGTTTTGGTTTGTTTCAATATCTAACAATGAATTTTGCAAACTGTTGAGATAAAAAATGCATGTTCTTTTAGGGAAATAAAAACAAAAATGTTTATATTATGTTAATAATAGATATATAAATACATATAATAAATCATAACATCGATTTAAAAAAAAATATATCGAACACGTAATATATATATTTAATATATACGTATAATAATAAAAAATATATACAATAAATATGTGAAATTTAAATATTATAATATTAAAAAGGCAACAAAATAAAAAATTAAAAAATTTTAATAGTTTTAGCTGAGTTATAAAAATGTAAATTTCTAAATGAAAAATATAGAATAATATAAAAAAAAATACGAATAAAAGTCAAGTACCATGGCTTATTATTCATCTCTATTTCTCAATAACGAAAAAATGTATGAATTTAAAATATGAAATTGTGGTTCTTCCAATTTTTTAGATGTGCAATAAGAACTTATTTTCATGAGATTTTCAAAAATTATTTTAGATCAATTTATTACCGGGTCAATAAAATAGTTACAAATCATATAATAATAAGTGTTATTAAAAAAAATAAATATGTTAAATTGATTAAATAATTACATTTGATATCAATTCACAACTATTTAATACAAAAAATAATAATTTCTTTATATTTATTCTTAGATCTAACTCCATAAACCATGAATATTCTACAACCAATGTAATACCGATATCTGAAGAAAACGATTTAAACGTTAATTACGGCGTGAAAAATTCATCTTATGATTCCGAGAGTTATACATTTAAAGAAATTAAAATCCCTGTGGATGAAATCAAATCGGTCACAAGTGGGCAGTCAGAACAGATGAATATTATGAAATTTTTATCGACGTCAAGAATTAATAGTAATGTTCATAGACCACACTCACGTCATGATTTTATAACACGATATCTTATTGGTCAAGCTCTTAATTACAAACCATCAGCCTCAATACCAATAAAAAATAATCAATCATCAAAATATGTAACTGATGAAAATTATTATAATTTAATATTTCAGCAGCCTATTCACAGTGAAATCAGTCATAAAAATGATGAAATATTGTCACTTATTAAATTAGGGTTTATCAAACTAAAGATGATCGGTTTTTTACAAATTATATTCCTTTTAGGTTTCAAACTAAAATTATTTATTATAGCAATATTCATTAAATTCTTATCGTTAATGAAACTCATGAAATTTTTCAAAATAGTTATGCTACCTGTAATAATACTATCGACATTATCAGTATATGCATCGATACTTAATCGTTCAAATAACACGCAAGCTCTTGCCGGATCATTCACACAACCAAGTCTACAGAATATATTACTACCAAGTTCATTTAAAAGAATGGAAGATTCGAGTTTATCAGGAAGTAGCAGTTCATTGAGTGGCAGTAAATCATCGGATAGTGATAGTTCCTTGAAAGGAATTAGTTCTTCTAGTTCCACTATTTTAGGTAACGCACTATTAAATATCTTAGAACTTTTATTTCCAAGTATATCGTTGGAATCTAGTAGTCACGTGTTACCAGATATATCACGTGACTTAAATAATACCATACTTCTGGATTTTTTACCGGGTAGTTCTATTCAAAATAAAACAATAACTCCTTATTTTACTTCCAACATCCAAGAATCGAAGAAATTCAATAGACAGCAGTCAATTAAGTCACTTGTTCTCATCTTTAAAATATTCCGAAAGATATTGGATTCAGAAAAATGTGTAGAAAAAATAGCTTGTCGAGCGGCTATTGTTGAAAAAGCTGGTGTTATTCCACTGTGGATTAAAATATGGTAATAACAGTGTCTTATTTTTTTATAACACTATCGTAATGCACAGTTAATTATTTGTATACACTTCAAATTCATTTTTGGATTTACTCTTCATATTTAAGTTGACCATACAAATTTTATGGTTTTATAATATGTTTACTAATTAATATAAATGCATGTAATTTCCAAAATTTTCAAACATAAGTATAATATATTATAATAATTATTATTCTTTTATCTTTGTATATTTTATTTATTTTTTTTAGGATTCTTAACACTGTATCAAAGTTAATTCCTAAAGAAAAATACGAATTATATTTTAAAACGTATAATTTTGTAAATAATAAAATTCATATTACCAAGTCATTGACTCCAGATCATTTGTCAGAGTGGTGCTTAAAACATTACGAATGAACCCATGATAATATAACGAAGTAACCTACAAAAATAATTATTATTTTTTATCATTGACAATTAATTTATATTTACAAAATTAATTATTTATTTTATTTTGTAATATGTATGTGTAAAAAAGAAAAATATTACTGAATGAAAATAAGTCATAGATAATATTTCATTTTTAAAGTATGTTCACTATATTTTAATTTCAATTAATTATATTTTTTTTGTTTTCAAAATTATAATTAAATAATATGCAATTTTAATTTTAAACAATTGAAAATAATCGTTTATACAATATTATTTTTATAAATAATTTTCAATTTGATTTAAAATATCCAAAAATAAACAATAATTAAAAATTAAATTTATGAAAAAATAAATTGTTTTTATTATGATAACAGTATGTGACAGTTTATTTTTATGGTTTAGCACATTAGGAGCTTTTTAGATTAAATATGTTAACACGTTCACGACTAAGGGGTAAATTTGAGTGTCCTTTAAATAAACCCTATCATAAAATGGTTCTTAATTAAACATAAACTCATTGTATCTCATAGCAATATATTTTATAATATTATTTATCAAGTGTTTTCGGCTATTAAGGTTATGTCACATATGTGTGACATCGGATTTTTTTAATGATTATCCTTTACAGAAACCTGATGTCACACATATGGGACATAATTATTTACATATAGAAAAATCAGTAATCACTATCGCAAAATAATATTAAATTTTTTTTGTAAATAAGTTTTTAGACAAAAAAATTATACGAAATTCATCTCCGATAAATTAACGCAAATAAAAAAATGATTCGAATATCGCCACTTGTCAAGAAATCATCAGCGGGTACATCTCAAAATAAAGTGAAAATTATATTCATAAAAAACATCAAAATTAACAAATTTTAAGCTTAATACAAAAAACTCTACTTCAATGTATAAATAAAATTAAAAAAAATTAAACAAATTACTTTTTTAAACCCAATATATAAATCAATTCCTCAGATAACGTTTAATTAAACCATGACAAAATAATATTTGTTAGAATAAACCGGAGTAAATAAACCCCCCTTAAACATCATATTGACCGTGTCACACATATGTGACATCGGTCTCTCAGAACTGATACCCGTGTCACATATATGTGACATGTGGCCGTGAACGTACCTTACATTGAACAAAAAAAAAAATCACTAAAATACGTAGAATTAATTTATTAATAGCTAAAAAATAAATAATTTTTTAATAAAATTATGTTCAAAATTACTTTCTTTACTTACCTATTATCCGTCTCATGCACAACACCAATACAAACTCCTCTTTCGTTCTTCATTAAACAAGTTCATAGTTTCTATCAACCATTATGACTGATATTACTTAATACTATGTTATGTAATAGGTTTGTTCCGTATTTATTATTGTAAAATAAAAATTAAATTAAATTATTAGTTAATAAAAGGTCAATACCAAACTTTTTAGATATCATCAGGTCTCTATCTCCAATTATTTTATACTAAATATAATTGATTAATATGAAGTAAAAATATAAAAATTGTACTTCAACGAAATGTTTTGAAATAATATTCTAGTAAAATTCGTGAAATCTGAAATATTTTTAAAAAGAGAGTAACGAATCATAAATATTACATTACACATTTTGTACCGTAATACATACCACAAAATATCAAAATATGCAAAAAACAAATGATTTTATAAAAATTGTGTATATATAATATTATGAATTAAAATATTTTTTCGATACATATAAATGTTGTACCTTACTTACTTACGCAATTTTCAATATTATTTATTCAATTTTTTAAAAAAATTTCAAAAGAACTAAATTTTCTCTGATATATAGTTGATTTTAAGTGTACCTTATCATCAAGTAGATCATAATTTATAAAATTTGAATTATATGCGATATATCATGAATGTAAATTAAAATATGATTCAAAGCGAAGGAGACGGATATAGAGCAACAAGTTATCTATTCAGTTAATTACAATATAGATACTTAACAGTGAAATCTAATTGCTCAGGTACCGCGAAAATAATGTGGAAATTTAAATGCGTAGTTGAGAACTACTGATATGTAATAAGATATCATGGTATATATGTATATTATTACAATTGTGAATATTATATAAAAATTTGTGAATTTAAATAATATCGTAAAATTCAATAATGTAAAATTTAACGTAGATATATATTATTTGTGTTTATTTTTAATTTATTATAGTATATCAAAATTAAAACTTAACTATTATAATTGAAAATATCATCAAATATTTACAAATTATAACAGTAGATAAAACGGATGTTATTTATTTTAGTGAATCGGAAATATTATATGTTGTATCTAAATCGTTTATAATAATTTAACAAATTAATTTTTTAACAATATATTTTATAATACCATGAAATTATTATTAATAAAATATATGATGAAAATAGTTACCACTATTGAGGTGGGGATTATTGAATGGACTATAATGATGTCATTATAATATACAAACTATGGTCATTATATGCTATTTTATAACAAGTTATATGGAGAAGTAGGAAGTTACTATAACACATTTTCATAATAGTATTTTCGTTGGTATGAATCATTTTCTTAGAAATCTACGTAAATGGATGTTAAAACATGGACATGATAATCATTAATTAATAAATACGTAAGTAAGTATATATATATTAATTACTTTTTTATAGTAGCGATTTTTAGAACATTTATATAGAGTTATATGAGTGTTTATAATTATTATAAAACAGTTGTATTAAAACTATATTATGTGATGAACTTCAAGGCTTTAAGTTTAAAGATTAGATTATAATTGATTAGGTACAATTTATATAATTGTTTTAATGAGCACAATTTTTAACATTTTTAGTTTAACTAACTGATGGTTGAAAAATTATTATTCACTTCTTATGCTCTTAAAATATTTCTTTAATTATTTAATTCATAGAATATGCTTATAAAGAAGTTGTCACATTGCACAAAGTATTCTATAGTTTTTAATATTTATTTTTTAATTGTTACCATACATTAAAATATTAGCATAGTAGGTTTATTTAATTAACATAAAATAACTACTAGGTATTATATTATATATTTTAGATTCAATATATTATGTTGTTTTTAGATCATAAAATTTAATTTAAATAAATGTATACCATACTTTTATAAATATCGTTGAAAGTTAATGAATTAATATATATAAACATTTTAAATAAGTAATATAAATATTAAATATATATTTTTATGAATAAGATATCAAATTAAAACCGTTATTTTATATTAACTACATTCTCTCCGAATGTCTAATTATGATATTATATTTTATTAATCAAGTTTTAAGTAATTTCGTAAATCGAAAATATCACTGCTAGTATATTATGACCTGATTCATTTGTCTACAGATTCGGGGAACGATTACTGCAGCGTCCATTCGCTAATACTTTAATTGATGCGAACACCATCATCATGTCAACTAAGGACACGGTAACCGTCATGTTGACGCTACCATGGGCTATTTTGGGTGAACCACCAGTGTATGTAAACGACCATAAGAGACTTTCAGTAGTTTCTAGCGTGAGAACTCCACCGATGTTCACCTCCGCTGAATCGGAAATGGAAATCCCACATTTAGTAGATCGAATTGAAAGCCAAAATCAAGAAGTTGATAATATACAAACCACGTTCTCGATTGACAATAGATATAGGTAAAAATTGCTATACGGGTCCTCCGGTTGTAAACTATTGGGTATCGCTATGTAACAAGAGTATTATTCGTGTGTCTCGTTAAAGACTTTATTATTAATGGCTCTGATTACAATAACGACAGATTGTTTACCATTGTTTAAAAAAGTTTCAGGACAGTGATAAACATTTTCAAACTAAACATTTTTAATCAAAAAAAAAAAAAAAAGTAAGCGCTTACTAGTAATATATTTATATCTATAGTTTTCAGAATTATTGAGAAGGAAGAGGGACATAAGTTAAAATAAATTACAATAATTAAGTATTTAAGAATACAATTTGTATTACATCTGTTTCAGTCGTTGCCTGAATTTCTTCATCAAATTTATTTCATTATATTCTTAATGTTTTTTTTATAATATAAATATACAATACAATTTTTAATTACAATTAAATCATTGTTTATTTTTGTTTAGCAGTTAGCTTGTATTATTAATAGAGATATATTGATTAAATTAAACAACAAAACAAAGTTACAACAAATAAATAAGAAGACAATTTAAAAAAACAAAATAATCATTTTATTAATAATCAATGAAAAAGTTTACAAAATAAGAACATAAAATTTATTCTAATTCTAAAAATAAGCAATTGTTAACAATATTTTTGAAATGACTTTTAGTGCTGTTATTTTTTCAATCCAAATTGGCAAAAAATTTAAACACGTACTTATGTTCTAAATAACCAATAAAATATTGGCCAAGAGATTTAAATTTATACTTCACAGGTCAAATAATATAAACTTACTTTGTTTATTTTTATTTTTTTTGTTCTCACAACATTTCTTACCTTTGATAAAAATTTTTAACACAAATATAATAATATTTTTTTTTTTTGTACAAATATGAACAATGAAGTACTGATAATATACTCAAATCTTTGTTATTTGCTTTGTTCATGCTTGTAAAGTACCTACCTGTATTTTTTTTGGATAAATTTAAACTAGACTATTTTGATTAATTAGAAATGTAACTAAATATTTTTATCAAACCTCTTTTTTATTCTAATAACTATAAAACTTGTGATAGTATACCTATTGCCTATTATAGAACTTTTAAGGAATTTTATATTCAATTTTAAACTTTTTAATGGAACAATTTTTGTTTTAAATTAATAAATAACTTAAAAAGAGTCTAAGTTATTTTGAATATTAATATATATTATAAAATGCTAACATAAAAATATAATGGTGAATATTTCAAGTATTGTTTTTGAATTGCATAAATAAAATACAAAATAAATTTTATTAAAAACTGGTTTTTCGTAAAAATGTATGTTTTTTTAATTATTTTTAAAATGAGAATTTTCAAAGATGACCTCTTAAAAGTTCCAATGGTATAACATTTTTTACCAAAACCACATTTTCTACATTTAAAGATGAAAATTGAGGAATTTTTCTACTACTTTTCATGTATGCAGACACAAAAAACACACATAATTCTTGTAAAATTAACAAATTTTTCGCTCTGCTCAGAGCTTAAAATATCACATAAATTGTGTAATTATTTAGATTATATTCTCATATAAATTCTCTAGATATTTAAATTTTTAGCATGTTATATATCTTTTTATTATTTATTTATGAAATATAAATAAATTATTTTTAAGCTACATTAGTATTATTTTTTATGTTTTTCTTTTTTAATTCAAAAATATTATTGTATAATAATGACTAGAGTTTTTTTTTTTTTTTTTTTACTATAATTTTGCTAGTGATAGCATAATTTATTTAACTAAAAGTTTATTTTCTATATTATGTAGGATTCTTGAATATTACCAATCGTGCTATATTAGTAAACTACGTTATAAACAGATAAATAAATATACAAATTACTATTCAAGGAATTGCAATGATTTGAATAGCTGAATGTTTTGTCGACTAAATATTTATGTGTATTTTAAAACTTATACTTAAATATTTATTTAAAATAATAAAAATTATTTATTTGGTTTTTGTAGTGAAAAATACGAATTCAATCATTCTTTTATACATGCGAAATCGTCGGAATCAAAAAAAAAACAGTTCAAGTAATGAGCAATATTCAACATACGATGAGATTGATAATGACTCAACAAAAATTGAAAATCAAACTGAAGAAAGTGCATGGACCACAATATTTAAGCCAAAACAGATATTTATTTCAAAACCAACTTCTTCAGAAATATCAGAAAGTATTAGTGGTTTAAATAAACCTGCTTTTACAGTGGAAGTATTAAACCCACCTAGCAAATTATCTAAAAATAGGCTTACCACTTCAAATAGACAATTATTTCCTGGATTAAATCATTATTTTGCACCATCTATTGGTGATTATTATGCAACTGGTCCACTTTTATTACCAAATGGCGAAGTGTCAACATTAGTGTCAAGTACAAATGCACAACCAGCTATGCAACCTCAAGCACCAAGTACAAATATGCAAATACCTAATATGAATCCTCAAGAACCAATAATAATGACCCAAGAATCACCAAATATTCCAAATGAACGAATTCCCGCACCAAGCTTACAACAACAAATGATAATGAGCAATGTAAATTGGTAAAGAGTCGGTATAATATTGCCATTCATTAAACTAGGACTAGTCAAGCTAAAGGCAGTTGGTTTCATAAAGATATTACTATTTTTTTTATTTAAACTTAAACTCTCCCTGATACTTGTTTTTTTTAAAATTTATATCAAATTTTAATATGCTGTTATTTTATAAGCTGATTGTGTTACCAATACTTCTTCTACCATTATTGCCAATAATATTAACATTGATTTCCCCAACATTTATGGTCGGACTACTTTCAATCCCAAGAAATATAATGAATATGAACCTAGATCCTGCTTATTTTAGCAATATTACTCCGGTGTCTACCAGTTCATCTGGAATAATTAGTTAGGTGCACAAGTCCTATAGCAAGTCCATTAGTTCCCAGTGAAGTATCTATTATGCCACGCAGTGCAACAAAAACACTATCACTATTTAAAATGCTAACAATTCAGATCTTACTTAATAATTTTTCAACGAGTTTTAAATTTGAAAATGAGTGAATAGAATTACTGGGCATGTACTTTCTATTATAGATTTTAGATTTCCTGGGAATTCAGATAAAATACCCAATTAGATAAATCAGTAAAAAATTAATTACTATTAACCATCAACTAGGTAAGTAGTATTTAATATTTATATTTAAGTTTAAAATGTTATCAAATTTGAAATATTTATATAACAGTAAGTTGAAAAGTACTTATATTCATGTAATAGATATACTAAATATATTGTCGTATAATTTATTATTTGTAAATATTTTTAACTTATTAGTTGAAAAAATAAAAACAATCTATTTATTTTTTTAAATTTATTTGATTAGATATAATCAATATAATATATTTATTTTAAAAATTGTAAGCTATTATAATTTAATTAAAATGGATGAGTAGAGTTTTTGTTATTTTATTTTTATTTGTAATACATTTTTTTTTTTTTAATATTACAGTACCGTTTAATTAAAATTACACTAGTAAATAGTGAATTATTAAATACAAAATAAAAAAAAAAAACAGATTTTTCACAACAAAAGCTACTAGTAATATACATAGGCCGGGCTATTAATAAATACCAAGTCATATAGGTTATGGTTTAAAATTTTAGATTTTAAATCAAATAAATTATAATGAAATAATTATTTACAAGATTTTAATAAAGTAATCATTATAATAATTATTATTATTTATATTATATAAATCTGTTTATTATTCTAAATTAGAATATGCTATCAAAAAAAAAAAAAAATTATACAGTATACAGTGTACAACTGTACACTGTATAATTTTATATAAGCTACCCGCAATACAATTCAATCAAAATACATTATTCTTAAATTTAATTGTATTATTTATTGTGTACGTATTTTTGTACAATTTATTGAAACTTTGAATGAAAATATGTATTTGCTAATATGTTATTTGTTTTTAATTTAGTACCTTAGTACGTTAAAATAGTTAAAAATATAAGTTTTTTTTCGAATAAATGTGGGTAAATTCAAATAAAATATTCAAATATGCAGTAAATTTATTTGCAGCAAATTATTTATAAAATCGTGTTTTTATATTATAACACAATACAAATAATATAATTAATTACGGGAAGTAATTTATTGAAATAATATTAACAAGAATATAGTTTGTATGTACATGAAAATTTGAAGTGCATAATTTATTATGTTAATAATCGCTATTTACCGTATATCATAGTTTATTAAATGTGTATTAGTACTGTTAGATATTAGTAAATAAAAAAAATTATAAGTTAGATTTTAAAAACTCTAAAAAAAAAATACTTTTAAATATGCACCAAAAATATCAAAGTAAATTGTTAAATCAACAGGTGAAGCGAAATTGAGGAACTTTACACAACTGTTGAACTTGTATCACTAAAAATTTGTAATGTCACTTTTATTAGCCCAAAATTCTTACGGTAATAGTTACAATAATATATAATAACGAGTTTTCAACAAAGATATTGTTATTCAACTTGAAGTTTTAAATTTTATAGTTATTTCATTAATATTTGATACCTAATCTCAATAAAATCGTAAAGATGGTAATAAAAGTGTATTAAATATTAATTTATCCCCCAGTTATTTAGCAAACAAATTTATCTAATTTTGTAAATTAGCAAATTATTATGTCATTTTTCTTACTCAAAAACTAATAATATGGAAAATTTAATAATTTATAATGTTATACGTTTGAACTTCAATAAAATGTAATTTAAAATTTCGTAACCAGGTAAGATTTTTATAACACAAATTACATGAAATTTTAATTGTTTTTCTTTTTTTTTTGTAATTTAAATCAATTATGTTATCAGATAAATACATTATTTATATTTATTTATACATAAGCTAGCAAAATTATAGGTACAAGCTAAATTCCTAAATTTATTTTTTGTAATTTTATAAAACAGCTTTAGAAATACATAGCAACTTTTCATTTTTACATTCATACCTGTATTATAATAACCACATATTATTCATAGTGCCATCTTAAAAATAAACAATAATATCATGGTATATAATATTATTTGGGTCAAAAATGTTCAATTTTAATACCTAACTTTAACTAATAATAATAACAATATACCATAAACACTACATTATCTCTTGGTCCAAAAAGGTTAACTACACTCGACTGCACTCAATTTTTTTATGCATATTTCCTATTCACCTCAATATTAATAATAGTAATTTATACTTGAATCAATAATTTATTTTTTGCATATTTTTTATTTTTATTATACCATTTATGTTTTATAAAATGTATTTACGCTAAATTGTGTAAAATAGTTGTTATAGCTATTGACAATTAAAAATTAAAATATAATTTTAAATATACAAGTCACGAATTAGTTTATTAATCATCTACACCAAATAAGTAAAAATAAATAACACTATTATTCTAATATCAATATTATATTACTACTATCTAAAAGATAGTGCCTAGAAAATGAGTTTAAATATGGTCAAAAATGATAAATCAATCATCCTTGAGATACTGATACATATATTTTTTCATTCGAGTTTGTATATTATAGTAGAAAATTTTATACCACGCTGTATTATATTAAGCCATTATGTAAATTTCTGAAATTATTCTTTTAATTTTGTATATGTGTATCTGATTTTGATCGATAAAATAATATATTATATGTAAATTGATTTCAATATTAAATAATTTATAATTTGAAAGTTATACAACTTAATTTTAATAAATAACATATTTATCAGCCTGTATTTGTAAAAATTCATATAAAATTAATTAATAAAATTATTACATTAATATCGGGTAGTCTACAATACAATAATCGGTTAATCGATTAAAGACTGGATTCCCGTGCAATCGTATGTTTTTATGACGTGTACTAAATTCTATAAAAACAAATTACAAATCTAAATTAAGGGATGTAGATTAATTTAATTAATTTAAAGAAAGTTTTGTTTTTCAAAAAATTGCACGTTTCAGGGTTTTTGCACCAAATTGCATGTTTTGGTTTTTTTTTTTTTTTAATGCACTGAATAGTATTTTTGTACAAATATTTTTGCTGTATAATCTATAATCTGTATTATATTACCATCTATCTACTTTATCATTGCTATATTATGTTGTTATAATATGAAGTAACGGACTTTTATATCTAATAATATAATTAGATATATATCCATAGAATACGACGTAATGAAGATAATGACTATAAGAACTACGATAGATAGTCGATAAATTATCGACATGGACGTGACCCGTTTCGCCCAAATTTTGTAATTGTAAGATTTCCATTTCACCCAGACTAGTTTATACCAATTAAAAATTAAGTTGGCAATAGTTCAGCCAAGTATTGTTGTACTTGTACATTATACTTGGGTATCATTTAGCGTTACCCAGAGAACACCATGAGGAGGCAATACGACTCTTTATTCTCCAAAAAATGTTTTTTAACTTTAAATTCACTTCACGTTGAAAAATTTTTCAGTATTAACAAGTACACTAAACAAGTTATTTAAAAAATAATTCACACAATCAAAGATTTTAATTTTGTCACAAATATATTTAATACTTACACACTATAAATTTCACATATAAATTTAACCACACAAATTGTATAAACAATATGGTCGTTTTTTTAAAAAGCAAACGATATTTTATGTTAGAATACCCAACTGACGATAGAGTTATTAAATACTGTGATTTAATAAACAATTACTCGTATGTGTATATGTATCGATGGGTGGGACCTGTTTCGCCTAAAAATGACCTTACCCGTTTCGCCCAAATTTTGTAATTATAAGATTCCCGTTTCGCCCAGACTAGTTGATACTAATTTAAAATTAAGTTGGCAATGGTTCAGACAAGTAATATTGTACTTTATATTTAAGTATCATTTAGCATTATCCAGAGAACACCCCAAAGAGACTCACACGTATTTGTCATAAGCAGTAAACTCGCTGTATTACATGCCCATAGACTAGGAGTACGTATACAATACTACAGGCTATCCGCAGCAGCTGTAATCAACTCGTGTTTTATACAACAATTCTATAGTTTATACTTATTACTTGATATCATTTAATTTAAAATGCAAAAACTGAACATAATTTTATGAAAAAAATTTGGAAATGTAAATGAATATAAATTTTAATCAAATATTGTGAAATCAATTATATACGCAAACCTATTGTTAGTTAATTATTATTATTTTTTTAATTAAGTTAATTTTTTTTTTTAATTTTATATTTTAATATAATAGATAATTACATAGTTAATGTCAACTAATAAATAATGATATTATAAAAAATAAATATTATTAAAAATATAATTTGAAGTACTTGTAGTGAAAATTTCGTTTTTGCACAATTTTGCACATTTTAACATTTTAATTGCACACGTTTTTTAGGTGTTAGCTGCACAAAAATTCGGTCTTTAGTCATGATAATGGGGATAATATGGTATTGATAGATGTTTACGATAATAGAAAAATAACAATAATTTTTTAAACTCTAATATAATATCACTATAATATTGTCTGTGACTTCTTGTAACAGTTATAAGTTTTTTATTTTCAAAACCTCACTGCTTAATATGATATAAATATTAATATTTTTAAATTCTTTTTTTTTTAAATAAGATATTTTAAGAAAAAAAATTAATAAACAAGCCACACTTTCAGATAATAATTTACACTGGTAAATTAGTTTCTGTAAAAAATGTTCTGACGTTTTACAAGCTTTGAAAAATTTCAATACAATTTTCGTGAAAAAAAAAACTAGTGGGTTTTTTTTTTTTTTTTATTTAATTTACAGTAATTACTAATTAGAATTAAGTAAGATATAATAAAAATGCGTTAAGATTTTTTAATAATGAACATTATTATTAGAGTTGATATATAATATAATTATAAATTAACTATTTGTCTAAATTTATTAAAAATAAACGTAATTATATTATGTTCATGCAATATATCTGAATAAATTGTTATTATTGCCTATATGAAAATAATGTCTAATATTAGTAGTATATAAAATATAATATGAGTTTTGTCAGAACTTTTAATTTTAGGTTATTCACAAAATATGTCACTCGAATACGGTGGTGTCATTATAAACGATGTATAGTTTTTATTGTATTTGTTATAAATTGGATTATATGAAATCTTTGAAATAATACAGTATTTATTATCTCAACCGAATAGAAAATAGGTACCATAACTACCAGTATGTCTAGGAGTACCAAATATCTCCAATTACAGCTATTAAGTCGTGCCGAGCCAATAGTTTTGTTTTGAAACCAGTTGTATTATTATAACTCAATCTACTGAATACTGAAATATTTTTACCGAGGTCAACTATGCTTTTTATATTTAAAAAACTAATTATTCAAAAGTTATGTTTTGACCGAGCCAGATAAAATTTACTTAAATCTACCGAAAATGTCATTGTCGCGGCACTGATTGAAAATACAGTGTACATACTTTGAAATGCTTGACCTGTGGTTACAGTTATTTTGTAACTATACATAACGAAGCATTTTGTAATAATATCATAACAGTTGTATAAACGGAAATTGAATATTATTACGAATCATATGTAACCGACCGTTTATAATAGTTTTCTATTTATAAATTATAACAGTGAAATATTATTTGTTATTAGATATGCATGTTATTTGGGTGGGATAGTTATCGGTTCTTCAGAATTTATTTGTCAATGAATCAGTCATACAATGTATTGAGTATCGATCATTTCAATACTTAACTGATAGGCTTTTTCTAATATTTTGTATTATATTTAAAGCAAAATTATGAATATAACTCGTTTATGAAACAATTTTCTAAAGCTTAGATAAGATACTTAAGTCTAAATTGCCATTTATGTAAGAAAACTTTTTTTATTATTAATATCATATAGAACAAATTTGCAAAATACGATTTTTAAATTATTTAAAAATATTTTGTATTTTTTTTTTTTAGTAATTATATTACTAATAATTTAATAATAATAAATATTTTGAATTTTGAATAATTATTGTAATTAATTATTTACAAAATGTGTAATTTGTTTTAAAAGTTAACTAGTGATTTTTATTTATGGATTGTGCGTATGAT